>NW_026114202.1:862160-1186154 GCF_018139145.2 Gymnogyps californianus | reverse complement strand
AGCCGTGGAGCTACACGAGGTGTTGGGGCTTTGAGGACTTGGGAATTGCTTGGCATGCAGAGGGCTGGGAGCCCTGGGAATGGGGCTGGGACTGGTTTGGGTGCTCTGGGGACTGGCAGCGCTGCCCGGAGGGGCTGCAGGGCTAATCCGGGCTAATCCTGCCCCTGGCCAGGCGCCCAGGCACGGGCATCTTCCCACCCCTGGAAAATCCCGTGCATCTCCGAGCCCTCCCAGCCCCGGCCGATTGGTGCCTGCTGCCTTCATAAGGGACGGACCCCGGTCCCGGCTCATCCCTGGGTGGCTCCCGGCTGATCCCTGGGTGGCTCCCGGCTGTGGCTGTCGCCCAAAATCCTCCGGGATGATGAAGCTCTGGGTCGTCCTGCTGCTGGCTGGGCTCGCCTGCAGCCTGGCTGCTGGCCGTGAGTTGGGCATGTGCCCGGGGGGGACGTGGGGTGGCACTGGGGTGGTCCCCGGTGGGGTGCAGGAGGGGGGTCCAAGCGTGTGTGTCAAGGGGCTGGGTGTAGAGTGGGGGGTGTCCTGTGTGCGGTTGGGGGGTCCCGACACCCCGCCGAGGTGGGTGATGCTGTCTCTCTTCCTCCTGCAGTTCCTCTTGATGCCTCCTCCCCGTCATCTTCTGCAAGCTCCGGTGAGTTAGGGGTCCCGCGTGTGAATCCTGCTCACCCAGGGGGTCTGGTGACCGGGCTGCAAGGCAGAGGTTTGGGATCCCCCCAAAGACCCCGAGCCCTCCAGGGAACGGCAAATCTTTGGGTTTTTTTCTCTTGTTCCGAAGGTGGGGTTGTTCCTGGTGGGTGAGGATGCTCCTGTATCCCTCCCTCCCTTCCAAGGCAGGCGGGGCAGCGCGTGGGTCGGACCCACACGGCACAGATGGGGTCTGAGCAGCCCCGGCTCCCTGCAAACCCCGCAGCAAGAGGCAGCTCCCTCGGGGCCGGGGAAGGGGATGGTGGCCTTGGCCAGTGTGTCAACGCAAGGGTCAAGACATGCCGGGTGTCAGGGCCACCGGTTTCAGTGGGTGGGTGGGAGGTACCGTGAAGGGGATGAGGGGCACCCTGTTAGTGGCACATCGGGGTGCTCAGGTAACCCCGTTTCTTCCCGCAGATGTTGGGGCGACCGAGAGGGCTGACAGAGGAGCGCTGGCCCTTGTCGTTGACCTGCTGGACAGGCTGTTGCAGGATCTGAGTTCCAACCTCATCGGGTGAGCAGGGAAGGTGGAGCAATGGGGGACGGGAGGGCTCTGCCGCGGTCAGCGGGGACAGCAATGCTGCCGCCCCGAGAGGCATCCTCAGCTCCTTCCCACCCCGCCATGCTGGGTGCCAGTGTGGGACATAGTGGGGTGGGTGCTGGGGGGCTGGCTGGGTGCTCCCGTGAGGGTGGGATGGTGGGACTGGGCCAGGTCTTACCTCTTTGGTGTTTTCTCTCTTCCAGGTGACCAGCAAGCAACCAGCCCAGTAAGTCCCTTCCTTCCCGGGGGAGCCTGGGGACACAGGGTGTCCTGTCACTGGCAGGGATGCAGCTCCAGGGCTGGGGGTTGAGTGGGGGGATGCTCTTCTGGGGGCACTGGGAGCCCCCACCACCTTCCCTGGCTGCCCAGGACCCTGCCCAGCTCCTTCTCTGCTCCTGCCCTGAGCATTGAGCACCCAAACCTCCCCGCCATCCCACCAGACCTCCCCACCATCCCACCAGACCACCCTGCCATCCCACCAGACCTCCCCGCCATCCCACCAACCTTCCCCTGATCCCACACCAGGGACCTCCACGTCCCTGTGTGTCACGGTGGCTCGTCTGGAGCCAGCGCTGGGCTGGGAGGGCCGACTCAGAGCAGGTTTTGGGGCAGAGGAGGACCCAGGACCGGCTCCCCCTCCATGATGCGATTTGGGCTCCCTCCCAGGGCTGGCCCCGGGTGCCAGCGTGCTCCCCGGAGAGCAGGATGCATCCCCCTCCTCCCTCCGAGCAACCCTGGCTCCGCACAAGCATCACGCAGCTCCCTGACGCCGGCTCTGCTTGACTCCCAGCTCATCCCATGGCTCTTCTCGCACCACGTGCGTGCATTGCTCCGGACCAAAGCTACCGATAAAGCGAACCCCTAATTGCTGCCTGCCTTGTCCTGCCTGGTGTTTGCCCGTAACCCGTGGCCGTGAGGGATTGAAACCCAGCCCAGCTTTGGTCTAGTCCAGGGTACGATCCTGCTGCCAGACGGAGGCTTTCGATGAACCGAGTCTCCCCCAACTCCGTTCAGGTGCCCGTGGGGGGGGGACACCGGTGCCAGCTGAGCCCCGGGGACCCATCCCATGCGTGGTGGTCCCAGGACACCCACCAGCCCTACAGTCACGGTCTTCGGTCCTTATGCGGCATGGAGACCACCCCGCTGCTTCCCAGGCCTGCTGGGACCCCTCCAGCTGCAGGGGCTCAGCTGGATCCAGCTGTGCCCAGCTGTGCCTTTGAGCCTGTCCTGCACAGACAGACCCCAAAGACCCCAACCCACAAGACTTCTCCGTCCCCAAGCTCTCATTCTCCTTGCAGGGCTTGGGTGCCAGGCGCTCTGTCCCTCGTCAGCGGAGTTCGTTAGCTCCCCGGGGCTCTTCCCTCCCCCTTCCTGACTGGCACCTGCCACTCAGGCCGTGAGGAGCGGGGACAGCGGGGGCCTCTCTCGGGGTCCCTACGGTGGTCCCCAGCTCGGTGTCCCTATGGTGGTCCCCAGCTCGGTGTCCCCGCCTCCGGCGCAGGGACGATGATGCTCCGGGGTGTCCTGGTGCTCTGGGTGTGAGTAGGGCTGGGCCACGAGGTGACGCTGGGTGGCCGGGGTTGGGGGGGGGGGTGTGCGTGGGGACAGGCTGGCCACCCCTGCCACATCCAGCATCTTCTGTCCTCCTTGGGGCTAACGGCTTTCACCCCTTTTCCTTTCGCTCATCACGGAGGGGGTGATCCCCAGCTCTTTGGGGGGGGGTGGGGGGTGTCCTCCCACCCAGGGTCTCCTTGTCCCCGGCGGTGGACCACCCTGGCCATGGCCCCAGGTCCAAAATGCGGCTGTGCCTGTGCCCCCCCCCCCCCCCGCATGGAGGTCCTGTGGGGGCCGGGGTGTCGGATTTGCAGCTCTGACACCCCCTGTTCTGCCAAAAACCTGCCTGTGGCAGGGCTGGGGGGTGGGGGGTGGGGGTGGGGCCGCCTGGTTGCCATGGCAATGAGGATGATGCTGGCATCTCCGTGGGAAGCGGGTGATTTTCCCCGGGGATGGGGGAGGGAGAAGCTCCATGTCTTTTCGGAGTCATGGGATGCTCCAGAGAGACATGGCTCTGTCCGGGATAAGTCTGGAGCTATCCTGAGAAGGTCTCAGCTCTGTGGGGTGCAGCTTGTAGTTGTACCCTCAAATCTGCGTGCAACCAAGGCACGCTGCTGAACCAGTGCTTACTGGTTTCCAGCTTGGGAGACCAGTGAGAAGAGTCTCACGGCTTTGCTTCTGCTTGGAGGACAGACAAAACCTGGTCGCCCATGACCGCCCCATCTCATCTCTTCACCGGTGGCGGGATGCCCTAAAGGAATGATTTTCCCCCCAGTAAAGTCCTTCTGGGAATAAACCCAGCACCTCCTGGAGCAGGCAAATGCCTCGTCCCCGCGCGAAGAGCTGCCTCCTCCTCCTCCCCTCGGCTGGCAGCTCTTCCTCCAGCTGGGCGCAGGGGTGCGTGCTGCTGCGCACATCTCACCGCCGCCTCCCTCCTGGCATTTCTGGGCAGCTTTTGGAGTAAATAAAGCTTTTTTTTTTTTTTTGGCAGGGTTTCGCAGGGGAAAGGTACGTCGTGCAAGCGCATAGGAGCTCTCCGATGGCAAAGTCCACCTCCGAGCTGGCCAAGGGAAGCGTTGGGGGTGGATAAATGTATGCAGTGACAACTGCAGCGGCCACCTCCGGCTTCTCACCGCAGGTGAGATAAATCTCATCTTCAAAAACAGCTTCTTTTTTCTTTTTTTTTTTTTTCCTTTTCCCCGGGAAAAGGCTCCTGGCGGGGCCGCCGAGAGCTGGGACGCGGCGGCGCTGCCACTCTCCGCAGAGTGGGGTGTCCCTGGGGAGATGGCACAAGTTATTCCTGACAGCTCCTCGCCCCGTAATTGTTCCCCGAGGTGGGTTAGTGCGTTATTAGCGATGGATTTGCTGGGGATGGAGTGGAGCTTAAATTAGACTCCGGTTGACAGAGCCCTCCTGGGTTTGTGCCGGGTGGTGTAATCCGGCGTGAAAGGCTCGCTCGTGTTTGCCTATCGCACAAAGTGAGGTGTGGCGTTGTCCCTAAACCTCGAGAACTGACCTTAAAAAGGGACCCGGTTTTGGCTGAGCAGAAAACCTCTGAGCGAGGATGCTCAGGGCTGCACGATCCCGGCTGGATGTCACCGCCTGGGAGCTGGTGACCCCAAAAGACTGCGGAGTCCCCAGTAACTGGAGTGGGAGGCACTGGGGGATACTGGAGCTGGGGGCCAACCTCCATCCGAGAGCTCTGAGGCTTCAGGGCATCTTTTTTTCTGGATCCAAAGCATCCCTAGGCGGGAGATGGGTATGGACGTGGTCCCAGGGCGCAGCTCGCAGAGGGTCTTTGGCTCTCCATCCTTTCGAGGAGCGGGCAGATGGCATCAGGAGACACCGCAGTGTCCCAGGACGTCGCCTCCTGCTCCGGTCCCCTCCGGAGCACCCGCGGCCGCAGCCTCCACGTGCAGTTTGAATTTGGAGCTGGGAGCCGTGCTGCACCTGGAGCCAACCCAGCTGGCTGGGAGACGTCACCGCGATTATTTCAGTTAACTCAATTTACGGCTATTACTGTCAGCCGGACCTAACGACCCGACACGGGGCAGCAGCCCTTAGAGGACCCATTTCTAATTAATTTTAGCTCATAAACTAATTAATGGATTTACTTGTAAATTCTCAGAAAATCCACGTTCCCTGCAAAGAGCAATCCTTTCTCCCCAGGGAGGCCGGGCATCCTTGGGGATGCTCTGCTCTGACCCTGGCGAACGTCCCCCTCCGTTGCTCCTCCAACAAAGTCACCCCTCGGCTGGATCCCAGTGCCCGTAGAGGTGCCCGGGCTCCTCTTCCCTAGGGATGCTTTCCCTGAGCCGGCGCAGATCCATGCAGCCCTCCCGGGGATGCTGGCAAATCTCTACCCTTGGGTCAGGGCCAAGCTGGACCAGGTGCCGTGGCAGCTCCTCGCCGCCGTCGGTCCCGGGGGACGGTCCAGGGATGCTCCGGGGGGGACGGCAGCCCCGGCTGCGGAGCCGGAGGAGAGGGGGCGGCAGCTGGGCGAGGAGGTTGCCAAACGGGCAGAGACGGTGGCTCCCGGCAAAGCCGTGCCCGCAGCTCAACATCTGGGGCCCGTGGTCGCGGTCCAGGCAGCAGTGTCACCGCCTGTGCCAAGGCATCTTTCCTCCTCCTCCTCCTCCTCCTCCTCCTCCTCCTCCTCCTGCAGAGCCTGGCCAGGGGCAGGGGGACCCAAGACAAACCTCCAGCCTCTGGGGACTTCGGGGCAGGCTCCGGGCAGACCCCAACAGGCTCTTTGCTGGAGTGAATCCGGTCCCAAGAAGCCAGGACCACCTTGCCGATGCCCCCACGGGGTCCTTTTGTCCCCACCCTGAGGGTTTAAGGGGTAGAAGTGGCCGCAGGCAGCAGTCGGGGGGGGGCAGGGGGAGCCCTGGGGCTGCTGGGGGGCAGCACCCAGGGATGCGGGGCTGTGCGGTGCACAGGCAGTGCCCATCCCAAAGTCCTGGGCCCCAGGGCTGTGCCGTACCCCATGTCCTGGAACCCCAGATCTGCCCTGTGACCCCAGGGCTGTGCCGTACCCCATGTCCTGGAACCCCAGATCTGTCCTGTGACCCCAGGGCTGTGCCGTACCCCATGTCCTGGTCCCCAGATCTGTCCTGTGACCCCAGGGCTGTGCTGTACCCCATGTCCTGGAACCCCAGATCTGCCCTGTGACCCCAGGGCTGTGCCATACCCCATGTCCTGGAACCCCAGATCTGTCCTGTGACCCCAGGGCTGTGCTGTACCCCATGTCCTGGAACCCCAGATCTGCCCAGCACCCCCAGGGCTGTGCCGTACCCCATGTCCTGGAACCCCAGATCTGTCCTGTGACCCCAGGGCTGTGCCGTACCCCATGTCCTGGAACCCCAAATCTGTCCTGTGACCCCAGGGCTGTGCTGTACCCCATGTCCTGGTCCCCAGATCTGCCCAGCACCCCCAGGGCTGTGTTACCTCCAGCCCTACGTGGTGGGGGATGCAGAGGTTTGCACGAGCCCTCCTGCTCGAGGACCTCGGCGTGGACAAGCTCTCGCTTCCCCCAAATTTGTGGTGACACCCAAATGCGGGCCCGGCGAGCACCCCGAGGGGGACGCGGGGCACCCCACGGGGCTGTCGGCTGCTGAGGTTTCTTACCAGCAGATGTCAGCTCCCGCCCGGGGATGCGCGGCCGCTGCTCGCCTGGCTCTGCTGCTGGCTCTGCACTGTCGCACACGCGTGTGACGGGGGCTGCAGCCTTCCCCGGGGGGGTGACGATCCCTGGGGTGACACAGTGGCCCCAGGGCTGTGTGTGCCATCACCGCTGCAGCAACCTGGGACAGCCCGTGGCTTTTCCTCCGGAGCTGTGCAGCTCCCGCTTGTGACCCGGGCCTGTTCGGGACTTCTTTGCAGTGGTCATATAAGAAAATATCTCGTTATCAAAATTAACGGCATGCAGGGGAGGGGCTGGGCGCTGGGCTGAGCACCTTGGGGAGTTTCGGAGCGAGCAGAGGAGCAACAGGAAAACGATGGTCCTGCTCACAGGCAGCCTGGGAGGGCGAAGGGCTTCCCCGGGGCTGGAGGGGGGTCTCCCCCCCCGCAGAGCTGTCGAGGAGCGATGGAGAGGGGCTGGACCGGCACCCCCAGACCATGAGCAGCCCCCGGCCCACGAGCAGCCCCTGGCCCACGAGCAGATGTCATCTGAGCCCGCGCGGGCCCAGCATCCCCTCCGCCGAATTACGCCAACCTGGGAGCCTTCATTGAGATGCAAAGCAGGGGCTGGGGACGCCACACGCCAACTGCTCGTCCCCGACACTTGAACCCCGGGAGCGGGTCGGGGTGCTTCGCCTGCACCCCTGGTTTGACGGTGCCCTCCGGGGCAGCTCTGGGCAGGAGCTGCCGTGCCATGCTGGCTGCTTTCAGCGTGGGGACCCCCAGGACCCTGCCTGGCACCTGCATGCGTGGGGACCCCCAGGACCCTGCCTGGCACCTGCATGCGTGGGGACCCCCAGGACCCTGCCTGGCACCTGCATGCGTGGGGACCCCAGGACCCTGCCTGGCACCTGCATGCGTGGGGCAGGGGGACTGGGAAGTGGCGGGTTGGATTCTGCTCCTCAGCAGCCAGGTTCATGTGTCCCCAGCCCACCCAGGACACCCCCACTACGAGCCTGCCGGTGTGGCCCCGCTCCCAGGAGGAAAAGCCCCTCTTGGGGCTGAGCCTCGGGCGGTTTCTGCCCCAGCAGGGCTGGAGAAAAGGTTCTTTCCCTGCCCTGATAAACCCTTTTCTGGAGAAGGTGCTGAGCATTGCACCCCTTTCCTCTCCAGAGAGCTCTGGCGTCGGGATCCCCACCAAGCCAAGGGGACGTCCTGGCTTCACCCACGCTGATGCACCCGGTGATGGCACGGCTGGGGTGTCACTCGCTGTCCCCTGCGTGTGATGGAGATGTCTTCCCTAAATAGGGACCGTCCCCAGCATCCCCCAGCTCCGGGCTGTGCCCAGCCCTGCTCTCAGGGGGAGGATGCCTGGGCATCCCTGCCAGCTCCATGGTGCCGGAGGCAACCGGGAGCGAATCTGGGCTCTCCCAGCTGTGCCCGCAGCCGCCGCGTCCTGCGAGCAGCCGGGAGCCCGGCCGGCCAGCAGCCGCACTGGGAACGGCTCCCGCGCTGAACGGGGGGCTTGATCCCGGGGGACAGCGGGGTTCTGGCCCTTCCCTCCACGCTTGCTGGGGGTGCTTGAGCCCCTCTGTGCCTCCCGGTTCATCTGGGCACTTCAGCATCCCACCCGCGCCTGCCTCCTGGCTGGGGGAGCAGCTCTGGGCTGGGCAGGGGAAACTGAGGCAGGGAGCCATGTGAGAGGCTCAGCCCAGTACATCTCCAGGGTTCCCCGAAGCACTGGGACACACTGGGTGCCCTGTGCTCCGTGCCTCATTCCTGGGGGTTTTGGGGGGCAGGAGGCAACCAGCAGGCAGGAGGAGTGCTGCAGCGAGGGCTGGGGACGTGGCTGGTCCCCACAGAGTGTCCCCAGTCCCTGACATGTCCCTTCTCCAGCGCCAACAGCCATCAGGGTGGTGAAAAACCCTCTGCAGCCGACTGGACCCCATGGTTGGGGTGCTTGGGGCTTGGGAGACCCCCGAAACTGAGCTGCTGGGGGACCCCAGGGACAGCATCCCTTTGTCACCAGCCCCACCTCCCCCCCCCCCGGCCACCTCTCCCCGGTGCCACCATCGCTCAAATTGACAAACACGGGTCAGCGAGCGCTGGCCGCAGCCCCCCTTGCTCCCCCGCCGCCCCGCCGGGCCCCCCAGCCCCTGATTTCTCTTTAATTGCATTCCCCAGTGTCATGCAAATCAGCCATCCCGGGCGCAGCTGCCGGGATTAAATTAGACCCCGTTAATACGCGGTAATTGCGTTTCCGCACAGGCCCAGGAATGCCAGCCCGGGCGTGGGGGCGGTGGGCGGCCGGCACCGGGGCGGCAATCGCCTTTCACAATATTTACTCTGGCAATTACCCTCCCTTCCAGGCCGCGGCCCCTCCGAGACAGGGGCTGGCAAGGGGATTAGGGGACGGAGAGAAATGCTGGGGTGGGGGGCGGTGGCCCGGGGTGCTGGTGGGATATGGGGACAGGGGTGGGATGGCCTTCCCCTCCTTCTCATCATCCCCAAATTTTGCCCCTTGTATGTGCAAGTTTGTGCCCTGCCCGGAGCATCTGAGTGGTGGCTTCATCCCCTTTCCAGGTGGAGCATCATCGAGGTGGTGGAGCATCATCGAGGTGAAGTATCCCAGGGTGGAGCATCATCGAGGTGGAGCATCCCAGGGTGGAGCATCATCGAGGTGGAGCATTCCAGGGTGGAGCATCATCGAGGTGGAGCATCCCAGGGTGGAGCATCATCAAGGTGGAGCATTCCAGGGTGGAACACCATTGAGGTGGAGCATCCGAGGGTGGAGCATCATTTAGGTGGAGCATCCCAGGATGGAGCATCATCGAGGTGGAGCATCCCAGGATGGAGCATCATCGAGGTGGAGCATCCCAGGGTGGAGCATCATCAAGGTGGAGCATCCCAGGGTGGAACACCATCAAGGTGGAGCATCCCAGGCTGGAGCATCATTTAGGTGGAGCATCCCAGGGTGGAACACCATCGAGGTGGAGCATCCGAGGGTGGAGCATCATTGAGGTGGAGCATCCCAGGGTGGAACACCATCAAGGTGGAGCATCCCAGGGTGGAGCATCATCGAGGTGGAGCATCCCAGGGTGGAACACCATCAAGGTGGAGCATTCCAGGGTGGAGCATCATTGAGGTGGAGCATCCCAGGGTGGAACACCATCGAGGTGGAGCATCCGAGGGTGGAGCATCATCGAGGTGGAGCATCCCAGGATGGAGCATCATCGAGGTGGAGCATCCCAGGATGGAGCATCATTGAGGTGGAGCATCCCAGGGTGGAGCATCATTGAGGTGGAGCATCCCAGGGTGGAACACCATCGAGGTGGAGCACCCCAGGGTGGAGCGTCATCGAGGTGGACTACCCCAAATCTAGCTCCTTTTGGGAAGTCCTGCAGCCATTGGGAGCTCCAGGTCCCCCCGAGTCCCCCACATCACCCCAGTCCTGCCAGGATTGCGGCTTGCCCCCCGTGGTCGCACCCCCAGGATGTGGAGCATCTGAGGAGGATGATGCTTTCAAGGGAGATTTCCTTGCAGAGCACCAGGGAAGGGCCACAGGGTGAGGGACATCTTGCGTGTGACCAACAGATGAGGGTAACGCGGACAAGCTCAGGACCTGCCACATCTTCTCTAGGTGTCACGGGGACGGTGCAGTCTGTTCCTCATGGTCTGCACTGCTCAGAGCCCCAGAGCAGAGAGGGAAACTGAGGCTCAGGACGAGCAGGCATGGGTTGGAACATGCAGGGTGACGGGGACCCAAGCCATGCCCCTGAGCTGAGATGGGTGTGGGGTAACGAGCCGGTGTCCGGAGCCACCAGTGCCCGGGAAATGGAGAGCTGGGGAGGGACGTGGGGCGGTGGGAAGGTGATGGGGGGAACGGGATGAGATGTGGGGGACCTGCAGGGGATGGAGGACCTGAGAGGATGATCCCGGAGAGATGGGAGCGTTAAATGGGGATTGGAGGATGTCTGGGAGGGATGGAAGGACACGTGGGGGATGAGAGGGCTACACAGGGGGCATCGAGGAGGGGGGGACACAAGGAAAGGACACATGGGGGTGGGAGGGCTCTCGGGGAGGGTGGGAGGCTCCTGGGGTGGGCACAGCTTGGCGTTTGGGGATCACCAGCACAGCCCTGGTTTGCCAGGGGCTGGATGTGGGGCTGAGCCCAGCTGGTCAATGGTAATGCCCGGCTGCGCTTCCCTCCCGTCCACCTCGGAGACCCCCAGCGCCCACCCGGGATGGGGCAGGGGGGCTGCACCTCCATCCCAGCCACAGCCCCCCCATCCTCTGCCCACCGAGGTCCCCGTCCCGGGGCTGCGGTGCCCATCCCCGGGGCTGGCGATGGAGGCGGGAGCGGGAAGGTTGAACATCTTGCGAGAGCGGTCCCGGGGGGCCAGAGCCGCCCGTAACCCCAACAGATGCAAAGCCCCCGCACAATGGGATTAGCGAGCGGCACGTGGCCGGGCGCTGAAAGGCAGCGGGGCCGGCAGACAATGCGCCCGCCATCGCCCCGCTCGCTCCCGGGGGTCACTCCCGCTCCCGGCATCCGGGGGCCACCGTCAGCCCCGGGGGAGGTTTCACCGTGTCCCCCCTCCCCGGGCGCCCACCGGCCCCTTTGTGCGGGTGCCCGGACCTGTTGGAGCCATCTGTCAGGGAGGGGACGAAGCCGTCGCCGAGCCGGGCAGTGTGGCAACAGGCAGATTTATTGGCCGCAATCTGTTCCTGCCTGCCCTGCCCGTCCCAGCCTGGCGGTGGGAAGTAAGCCATGAATCCACTAATGAATTAATTAGTATTCCCTGTAATCCCAGGCTGCCAAAGACATGATTGCAAGCGCTCTAAATTAATGTGAAGGGTCCTGCGGGCTGGCGCGTGCGGGGAGGCTCCCACGCAGCGATGCTGAGCTCTAGGACCAGTCTGGGCAGGGATGGAGCGGGGGGGGAGATGACTTTTGGGGTACCACCGCCATCCCCCGCTCCCAGCCCCGCTGCTGCAGAGGGTCCCAGCCCGGCCCCTTCCCCAGGCTGGGCGGCTGAAGCCTCTGCAGTTGGAGGAGCCGAGCCCCAGGTCCGAGGGGCAGAGCAAGGCGACCCGTAACGCCCGTCCCTTAATTAATGGGGGGGTCTTTTTCCATCTAGCCCTCTCGCCGGCCGGGGGCTGTGGAGCCTGGGGCCCCTTCCCTTGTCTGAGCGGCGGAGAGCTCAGCCGGGCCCCTTCTGGCAGTACCAGCCACTAATTACTCCCCCTCGTACTCTCATTACGGCTGGGAGGGAGCCGCGGCCCCCGCGCCCACCCCCAGCACCTGGGCCGGAGCCAGCGTCGCCCAGGGCCTGGTCCCCGTCCCCCCCCGGCTCTCCCCAGCACCGGCATCGCCACAGCGGTGCCCGGCCAAGGGGGGCGGCGGGTGATGACGCCCAAGTCTGAGACCCCGGCAGCACCCTGTCACTGTCACGTCGTGCTGGGCAGTGGCCTGTTGGATGGGGACCCCCTGGGGGACTCCCCCCCCCCCCCCCCACGTTGAGGGAGCTGTGCGGCAGGGTCTGTCCTGGTGCTGGGCAAGCTGGCGTGCCCGTCCAGGGGTGCTCATCCAAGGGTGCCCATCCAGGGGTGCTCATCTAGGGGCGCCCATCCAGGGGTGCTCATCTAGAGATGCCCATCTTAAGGTGTTTATCTCAGGGTGCTCATTCAAGGGTGCTGGTCCAGAGATGCTGATCCAGGGATGCTCACCCAAGGGTGCTCATCTAGGAGTGTCCATCCAGGGGTGCTCATCCAAGGGTGCCCATCCAGGGGTGCTCATCTGGGGATGCCCATCCTAGGGTGTTCATTCTAGGGTGCTCAGACAAGGATGCTGGCCAGGGATGCTGATCCAGTGATGCTCACCCAAGGGTGCCCATCCAGGGGTACCCATCTAGTGGTGCTCATCCAGGGGTGCTCATCTGGGGATGCCCATCCTAGGGTGTTCATTCTAGGGTGCTCAGCCAAGGGTGCTGGTCCAGGGATGCTGATCCAGCGATGCTCACCCAAGGGTGCCCATCCAGG
Source organism: Gymnogyps californianus (assembly GCF_018139145.2). Classification (NCBI taxonomy): domain Eukaryota; kingdom Metazoa; phylum Chordata; class Aves; order Accipitriformes; family Cathartidae; genus Gymnogyps; species Gymnogyps californianus. The sequence continues at coordinate 1,173,697 of NW_026114202.1, read as the reverse complement.
GGACCCTGGCCAGCGTACCCACCCGAGGATGCTCATCTAGGGGCACCCATCCAGGGGTGCCTAGGGACCGGGGGTGCCCTCCTGAAGGCACCCATCCAGGGATGCCCGGGGGTTGCCGTCGGGGCCCCGGTGGGGGGGGCGGGAGGAGCTGGGCTGGGCCCCCTCCCCCCCGTGGGAGGAGCCACGCGGGATCCGCGGCCGGGCAGGAGCCGCCGGCAGCGCGGAGCTCTCAAAACCGCCCGACAGCGGAGCTGCCCGCTGCCGGGGCCGCCGCCGGGGCCGCCGCCGGTGCCGCCGCCGCCGCGGGACCTGCCCGCGCCCCCGGGGCTGGAGGCACCATGCTCCCGGGCAAGTGACAGCGGGGGACTCTCTCCGGTGCCCAGGTAAGGGCGGACCGGGACCCCCAGGGGTGCGGGGGACCCGAAGGGACGTGTCAGCCCCTCCGACGGGGCTTCCCGGCCGCTCGGTGCTCCCGGTTCCCCGGGCGAACCTCCGGGACGGCACGGGGGGGGGGGGGGGGCTCTGCCCCGACGGCGGAGCAGCGGGACCCCGTCCCGGGGAGGGGGGGGGGGGGGGGCAGAGGGGGGCTCTGCGCCCTTCGAGGGGAGCCGCCGGGAGTGCAGGGTGAAGGGTGGGATGGAGCCGGGGCACCGAGCCCCAGCCGCCCCCCCCGGCTCCCCGCAGCCGTCGGGGATGGAGCCGCAGCCCCGGCGCTGGGTGGGGACCCCCGTGCTGGGGGCTCTGCCCTGCCTCGGAGCCGGGCACCGGTTGGCAGTGGGTCCGGCCACCCCCGGCCACGTCGGGGCTAGGCTTTCGCTGGGGATGGAGGTGATGAAGGTGAAGGAAGTGATGAAGGACCTGCCCCAGCCCCTGGCTTTTGTTTCTCCGCTCCCGGAGGAGGCAGCCCGGGGAGGGGAGCCCGGTTGGGGTACCCGGTGCTCTGCAAGCGCAGCCCCTTCCCCAGCGAGTCCTGCCCGGGGCCAGGACCCCAGCAGGGAGCAAACCAGCATCCCCCATCTTCCTCCCCCTTTTCCAGGTCTGTGTGGATGCTGCAGGGCTGCCCTTGAGCAGATTCCCCCTTCCGAAAAAATGTCAGTGTATCCCCTCTCCCCTGCACCAGCTGGCTGAGGGTGGGACTGGGACTGGGACCACGAGTCGGACTGGGAGCTCTGGGCAGCCCCGGGGTTCAGGACTCAGCCGACACCGGTGCCCCCGTAGCCACCCCGCTGGCCGTGCTGGAGCTGATGGAGCAGCTGTAGAGCTTTTAATCTGCCCTGCAGCCAGAGCCTACCGCGTCCACGTACAGCTGGGCCACATCCTGCTGCGTTCCCAGGCAGGATACGGTGCGGAGGTCTCAAGTAAATCCTAATTTTCATGGTCTGCTTGGGGGGGGGGGGGGTCTTGATCCTCCTGCCCCTCTCCGTGATGAATTCCCGGCCCCAGCTGCCCGTTTGGACCCTGGTTCTTGTGCCAGCATCTTTCCTGCATCCTCCTCCTCAGCCCTCTGTGTTTCTTCTGCTTTGGGTGGCCCTGTCCGGGCTCAGGATCTTCGTACCAGGGGCTGTGCCGGGCTGGAGTCGGTCACTCTTTGTCCTGAACCAACTGTCCTCCTCTGGGGGATCGAGTTCATTGGAAGGAAACCAGTGGAGGGTTGAAACCGAGTTCCTGGTGCTACAGGAAAGGAGAAGGAATTGAACCCACTTGTTTCGGGATGGGAGCTCGGTGCCTGGTGACACAAAGGGAGAGCAGCTCCCTCTGCTAGGAGCTGAGCCATCCCTACGTGAAAATTAAGTTTTCGGCTACAGCAGGCTTTTTCCTGCAATGGGTTTCTTGAGGTTCTTTCAGACGATGTGGGACGGAGACGTTTGAAAATGAAAGGTATCCAAAATAACGGGCTGGACAAGCTTCCCATTCCACAGTAGTTTCCTACCCTCCTCTTCCTTGGAGTACTGGGAAATTACCAGAATGACTTCATCAGGCAATTCCCTCTTTGTCTGATTTCTCCCCCTTTTTTTAAAAAAAAAATCAATATTCTGGAGAAAAAAAGAGAGCAAAATCCGTAAAAATTCAAACTGGATTTCCAAAGCGACAACCTTCTGAAACATTTCCATGGGAATACTGCGCTGCAAAGTGCAGGGAAGGGGGGAAGACGCTGGGCTCGCCTCTTGAACAGAGCCCCAAACCTGGTGATTACCTTCTGGGGTGGATTCTGGTGCACAGGACCGGCGAGAGATGGGAGCTGCAGGCAGGGGTGCTGCATTTGGGACAGGTTCCCAAGGGTGGAGTGAGAGTAACCTGCAGACTGCAGCCTGGAGGGGTTCTGGAGCCGATCTGCAGCCCTTTCTGGGCTGCTCTCACCACGCAAAGCGGGTGCAGCCCTGTGGTCCCACCCAGGACGCTGGCAGAAGGTGTTTGGACCAGCTCCATCCTGGCTCAGCCAGACCCATCCGTTCATCCCAAAGATGGTCCTTCACCACCTTCGCCCACCAGATTTCCCAGCATCTGACAGAGCCCTATTACTCTGCCGAAGAGTTAATTGGGGCCACATGGTCCTCTGGGAATACGATGGCTGCGCGCAGCAATTAACACCCTAATCCAGCCCGCAAGCCCCATCACGCATATTAAAAGTGGGATTTTCCACGTGGGGCGGACGGGGCAGTGGAGCCAGGGCTTGGGCAGCACACTTGCAGCAAAGCTGCTTAGATGCTAAGCTTTATGAAATGAGTCAGGCACGATGACAGGATCTGGGGGGCTGATTAACATGAAACCCAGGCTGGTTGGTGTGGTGCGACTGTGGTCGTTAATGGCAGAGGGACACGAAGGTTCAAGCAAACGCGCTCAGGTTAGAAGAGCTCAGGCAGGAAAATCTCCAGAGGCAGCTCAGCAGAGGACCTTCACTTGCAGGCTCCCTTTTGCAACCCACAACGTGACAATCAGGGTTGAAGCCATGAGGGGAGGGATTCATGAGTGGGAATAACCCCAAAATTGAATTGCTGGAAGCCCTGAGCCCTGGAAAAGAGCTGCTGGGCCCCAGGGAGAGGCTTCAGTGGCTCCCCCAAAAATTGACCAGAAATTATTGTAGGTAGATAAATAGATAGATGACGGATAAATAGATTCTGTAGGTACCATTGGTGGACAGAAAGCAGTTGATGTCTCTGGAAGATGATTTTGACCTCGGTTCCTAATGTCGAGCGACTCTCCTGCTGGAATTTGTTAACATCTCCTTGTCCCTTTGTTGCAGAGACCAGAGATGACCAAGACGTATGCCAAGCCCAAAGAGATGGCGGAGCTGGTGAGCACCCAAGCCTGGATGGACGAAACGTTGAGCTCCAAAGATGAGCTGAAGGAAGAGGATGGCAGGCAAGGTCCTTTTGGATTGATGTCTGGCTTGAACGAAGATCACGACAGCATCGAGGAAGAAGAGGAGGAAGAGGATGACGGGGAAAACCGAAGAGAAGAGGACCAAAGAAGAAGAAAATGACCAAGGCGAGGCTGGAGCGGTTCAGGGCCCGGCGGGTGAAGGCCAATGCCCGGGAGCGCACGCGGATGCACGGTCTCAATGATGCTCTCGACAACCTGAGGAGGGTGATGCCCTGCTACTCCAAGACTCAGAAATTGTCCAAGATTGAGACACTGAGGCTTGCGAGGAACTACATCTGGGCTCTGTCTGAGGTACTCGAAACGGGGCAGACTCCTGAAGGGAAGAACTTTGTGGAGATGCTCTGCAAGGGCTTGTCCCAGCCCACCAGCAACCTGGTGGCTGGCTGTCTGCAGCTGGGACCGCAGACCTTGTTCCTGGAGAAGCATGAAGAAAAGTTGCCGGTGTGTGAATCGGCCATATCCAGCCACTCCTTCAGCTACCAGTCCCCGGGGCTCCCAAGCCCACCCTATGGGACCATGGAAACACATCTGCTCCATTTAAAGCCTCCGACCTTCAAGAGCTTGGTGGATGCTTCCTTTGGAAACCATCCCTCTGACTGCACCACTCCCCCCTATGAGGGTCCCCTGACGCCGCCCCTGAGCATCAGCGGGAACTTCTCCTTGAAGCAAGATGGGTCTCCAGACCTGGATAAATCCTACACCTTCATGGCCCACTATCCCTCAGTCAGCCTGGCTGGAGCACACGGACATGCCTCTCACTTCCAAAACACAGTGCCCCGCTACGAGATCCCCATAGACATGAGCTATGAGTCCTACCCACACCACGTGGCCGGGCCTCAGCTCAACGCCATCTTCAATGAATAGCAAAGCAGAGTTAGCCCCAAATTCTTGACGCAGAGAGAAGTTCAGCCGCATCGTGGAGCTGTTTCTAGAACGGACACAACTGGAGTGAGGATATCGCTGCTACGGGGTGAGAGACTTCTGAGCATCTCTGCAGGACGTCGCTGTGGAAGGTTCAGCTGGCCCTCCCGTCCTCTCCCAACAGGTCTGCACTGGTGCCACCTTGCTGATTTCCGAGCTGTCCCCAAGAGCCACGTGAACCCTTCCCGACAGCTGAACTCTTGAGCAGCCACCGCCGAAAGCCGAGCCCTCGCCTCCCGCTCCCTCTCCCCCAGAGATGCTCGTGAAGGTGGCTTCACCCCGCAGGACTTGCTGCCTGAACGCACTCCAGCACTTGGGATTGTCCATCGCTAAGACGTGACGGCTCCTTTTCCTCCCTCCTTGGGGTGGTGGGGCCTGGGCACAGCTCTGTCTCGCATCAGGTGGAGACAAGCCCCTCCTGCCCCTCGGGGTGACTGGTTCCCCTTCCACACGCTTTGATGGGGTCATGGTTTTCCCAGTCCAGCCATGGCCAGGTGGGCTGGCAGAGGTGGGAATGATCTGGACCACTTGCAGAAGACCAACACGATTGCTCCTCCTTGAAGCTTCCCACCCAATGGAGAACCTTACGTTTGCTGCCACCGTATCATCCGGGGACGGCATGGTCCAGCCAGGCTCAGAGCTTCTCCGTGATGGTCCCTCCACCGCTCTCCACCTGCGCTGAGCCCTGCTGCCCGTCCTCTTCCGAGCCTCAGACCTCGCCGGTGACCTACAACCAGCGCGAGATTATCAGCACACGGGTCTTGAAACCTCGTTAAGGGACTGTCGATCTTTCAGAGCACAAATATCCTGGTTGGAAGAGGAGCTCTCAGCTGAACCCTTGCTCCTGACTAGGGCCACGTCTTCTTACGGTTTGTAGTGTTATTTATCATGATCTGTGTCCTGAAGACATCCTGCCAGAAGAAGTGTGTCTTAACTTCCTGTTTTATTTATTATTTACTGTGTGTCGGGGGGTCTAATTTATTTCCTTCCATTTTACATGAAATGTGGAATGTGCTAAATAACCTCCTCATGTTCCAGTTGACTTCCAAGTGCTTAGTTGGAGTTAGCTTTGTGGAGACGTGTGGTTTTTGCAGTGCTGTTGCTCCAGGATTATTTATTAGCCATTATTTATTTAATTTATTTTCTTCCTGCCCTCACAGTCTATTTTCTGGTGATGAAACCGAGTATTTAACCAAGGGGTTACATATTTAATGTTGAACTACATATTTAACATGGCCATTTCTCGGATTTTGGAGACTGGTGGTGCCCGGCACCTCCCAACTCGTCCCTTGTATTTCTATATGAGCAATAACTTTGAAAGGCTATGCAACTATTTTCGTTTTCAAGAAAATCCAGGCAACTATTTTTGATGTCCCACTGGCCTTGCGAGCCCGGCTGGCCAAACCTCCCTGTTTTGCAGAGGTGTTTTGTATAGAGTTGGGAATTTGGAGATGACTTGAGCTCCGGAGGTCCCTGCCTGGGTCCTGGGTCCTGGGGCTTCTTCCCTTTTGTACTGAGAGCAAATGTTTATCCTTTTGTAAAGAAAGCAGAATTGGGTTTTTAGCTCAAATAAAGTTGTGGTCTTGTTTCAAGCAGCATCGCCCCAGGGCTGTTGTCTCCTCTTCTGTGGTCGTCAGCGTGGCGGTGGTGGTGAGGGGCTGCCCGGGGAGAACCAGAGGATCCGAACCCTCCCCGTGCTGGGATCCAGCTGGGATCCCTGACCTTGGGGCTGAGCTGCCGGTGGCTAGTGCTGGCCATGGGACCAGCACTGGCCATGGGACTCCTTGGGAAGGGACTCACTGGGAAGGTCATCTCCGGAGGCATGGGAGGGAGCGGGTGGTGGTGGGCTTGGCTGCAGGGCGAGGGTGGGTGCGTTTAACACGGAGCTGCTGCTGGCTCTGCCCGTCTGGCCCCGGCGTTCGTGGGGTGCACGTCACGAACCCACGCTCACACACACGTAGACGCGTGTGCAAACATGCACATAGTCACACGTGCTGCCCCAGACATGCACACGTGCGTGCACCTACACGGATGTGCCCATACAGGCATGCACACGCAAATACCACACGCGCGTGCACAGACACGGGCAGGCAACCCTTTGCACGTGCACGCGCTGACACACCACGCACATAGCATGCTGGTGCAGTGTCCTGCGCAGGTCTGCGCGTGCACGCGCTCTCGTGAGCGATGCATAAATGCACACAGGGAGGTGCACACGCGCAAGCACGCGTGTGCACGCGGGTGGGCTCTGCACCCGTGGCCGTGCAGAGGCACTGGGACGCGTCCCGCCTGCTCCGTGAAGGCAAGGCACAGGGGATGCGGTCGTCCTGACTTCACCCCCTCTAAACCATCGCCCCTACCGAGCGCGGGGCTGTGCGTCACCCGGCCCCCGCAGCACCCATGAGTCCTCCTTTCCCAGCTGCGCTAAAAACCCGAAACAGCTTCTGGCTGCCGTCGAGGCCTCTCCTCCCCGCGGCCCCTCGCGCGGGGACCCCACGTTCCACGTGTCCTCGCACAGCTCACCGCCTCTCCGTCCCCCAGCCCCGCGCGCCGGCTGCTGCCGGGGAGCCCGGTGGGAGCTGCCGAGCTCTTCGTCCCCGCAAGCTGTGCCCGGCACGTGGCTGCCGCTGCCCCACGCGGGGCGAGGGCGGGGGGCTCTCTGGGGGGACCCGCAGCTGCAGCCGTGCTGCAAAGGGCTGGGGGAGATGCTGCGGCTCCGAGCGGGGACAGGGCTGAGCCGCACGGGAGGTGCGAGCGGGGCAGGGGGCTGGCGAGGAGAGGAGACCTCGTGTGTCCCCCAAGCTAAGCGGGGAGCGGGTGCTTTGGGGAGGGGTGCTTTGGGGAGCGGGCACTTTGGGGAGCGGGCTGGGCTGGGGATGCACCCGCCTGGGGATGGGTCTTACCCTGCCCCGTCTGTACCGTGGGCTGGGGGTTATTGCAGCCTGTGGAAGCGGGGAGACCCTTCCCAGCACGTACGCACAACATATACATGCACACGCACATTGAAAACCCTCCAACACTTACACGCGTACGCACATAGGGAGAGATACGTGCATAAATAAGTAGGCACGAGGTCTGTGCGTGCACACACAGGCTCACAACCCTCCTGCACAGCTCCGTGCTGGATACCTACGGCCGTGCAGAAATGCGCCCGCGCGCACACAAACCCACGCGCCTCCCTTACACCCACACCCTGCACACCTACAGGCACGCACACACGTGCGCAGACCCACAAACACCCCCCCGATGGCAGCGTGCCCCCCACAATGATGCTCTGGGAGCAGTGGGATAAGGACAGTGGCCGGCTGCCCGCTGGTGCCCAGGGTCCAGCTGTGCCCCCCGGTCCCCCCCCGGCCCTTCTCTGGCTGGCCGGTGGCCAAGCCCTGCTCGGTGCCAGGTCCCCCGGGCGCGTGTGTGCCCGACAGCAGGGGAATCGCCCCTTCCAGCAGCCCCAGCCTGTGCCAAGAGGGCAGGGAGCCCGTGCCAGGCTGGGGCAAACGCTGCCCTGCTCCTGCGCCGGTCCCCGCGGGGCTGCGTGTGTGCACGGGCGTGCGAGAGCACAGAGCTGGCCCTCGGTACGCGTGCGGGGGCGAGGGAATACCCCTGTGTGTGTGCACTCAGGGTGAGCCGTCCATGAGGAGCTCCGGGGTCGTGGCTCCGCTGGTTGGCACTTGGGATTGTTTAAATCCCCCGTGTCTGCGCGGGACACGGAGCCTTGGCACTGCTGAGGCTGCTGGGATGGTGAGGAGCTGAGAACTGGCGTGCTCGCTGCACCACACGCTCCCAGCACCGGCATAGCCTGGGAGCAGATGGGGCAGGTCCCTCTTCCCCCCTGGGTGGCCCAGGTGGGGTCCCCCTCCACCCCACGCCTTGAGGGGTCCCCGCAGCCCCCCACCACCCATCTCCTCCCAGCGTGGGGGGAGGCTGGGAGAGGTCCCACAGCCGGGGGGGGGACAGGGCAGGCAGGTCTGGGTGCTGGGAAGGGGACCTGGGATGGCAACGCCGCTTCTCACCGGCCCTAGTGAGGACCCACAGAAACACTGGGGATAAGTGGGTGCCCGGGAGCTGGGCCGGGTGAGTTGAGTCCAGCAGCCGCACTTCGGTAGCCTTAATGACTAATTAGCACCTAGGACAAAGGAGCCCTTCTTCAAAACTCTCCCCTTCCTACAAGATGACACAGCTGGGACTGGAGGATGCTCTTTCTCCTGGAAGAAGGACCCGGGAGGCTGGAGCAGGTATCGGGAGCCTCCAACCATCCATCAGATCCTCATGCTCCAGCTCCTGCATCTCCAACTGATGGGCGAGCGTTGGATTTGGATGCAGTGCAGAGAGCTCCGGACATCTCTTGGGCTTCTACAGCTTTGCTTTAACTCCACCAGAGTCTCCATCTGGGTCCCTGTGGAGGTCAGCAGGCCCTTCCCGCCCCTCTCTGGCACCCCAGCAGCCAGCCCCATCCTTGGGGGAGCTAGCTGAAAACCAGGACTCTGTTTTTTAAGGATACTGGAACGAAAAAGCCAGCTGGGGAATGTGCAAGGTGAAGGATGACCATCAGAGCTGAAAAGGCCAGCTGGGAACAACCTCCTGCACCGTCCTTCCCTGGGCAGGTGGAGAAGACACCAAGGGAAGGATGCGTCATCCCCCATCCCACATGAGGCATTCACATGGCAGCGGTTGGGGTGTCCAGCACCAGTTCGACACACGGCTTGGTCAACGCTGGTGGTGTCCATGGAAGGGACCTGGGAAAACCACGGTTGGGAGCAACTCTTTGCTCCGAGGGTGCTGGCTCCAAGTCGCCCTGGTTTCCACAGCGGGGTGGGAGTGCCCAGAGCTGTATAATTGCTAAGTCTTTTTAAAGCCCAGATTTAAAAGCTGTAATTCTGATATTGTTTGTAATCTGATAACACTGTGAGCCACTGAGCTCCTAATGTGCCCAGGTTGGGAAACCATGAGGATTTTCCCACTAAGCCGAAATATCAGACTGTTGATTCTTGAGTTAATCATCTTTTCCCCCTTGGGGACATCAGATTTTGGCAACTAACTTTCTTGCTGATTAGTGCGGGCCGGTGGGAGAGGGGCCACTCGTGGTCCCAAGAGGATCAACGTGGTGGCACCATGCTTGACGCCGGGTAAACTGTGATGTGCAAGGATGCAGCTTGTCTGCACCCAGCAGGCATCGAGGGTTAAACTGGGCTTGTGCAAAGCTGTGACCCTCAGGAAACCAACCCATCGTTTGCACGTTTGCAGCCTTCAGGACCAGCCTCTTCTTTCCATGAGTCCAAGCTGTTGCTCCTGGACGTGGCTGTGCAGGTGGGTAACTCCTGTGCACGGGGTGTCCCCATCCCCGCACCATCCAGCACCCTCCAGTCCATCCGCCCAGCATCCCACCAAGCCCCGGCGTGGTGTGCCTGCAGCTCCGGCCACCCAGGTCCTTGGAGCATGGGACCAGGCAACGCCACAGCAGAGGAGATTGATCCCCTTGGATGTGCTGTGGGGATGGATGCCTGGGAGAAGAGCCTGGCCAGCCTTAGCTGCAGTGCAGCACATCCCGGGCCGGCTCACATCCTGCGAGCTTTCAAAGGCTGCACCTCATCTAACCGGGGTCCACAGCTGTCCCACCACCCTGCTACACCCCCTGCACCCTGCCCGGGCCAGGGGACCCAGGGCAGGGCAAGATCCCCTTCCCACATCCAGCCTGGTGGAGATGGGACCAGGCTTCTCATCCCACCGGCTCCTCCGGAGCCTCCCACCAGTGCGGGGCGGGTAATTCGCACAAATCCCGGCGCTGGCTTTGCCGAGCCCCTAAGCTCTTTGCCGCGCTCCAGATCAGCCGCGGTTCAATCTGTTTGCAAAGCTGTACAGAGTGTTTACGCAGCGGGGACCGGTCCAGGGGATTAGGGGAAACGCTTCCCCGGCATCTGCTCGGTCCAGCCGTGGCCAGCGCCGGAGCATCCCTCGCCTCGGGGGGCCATCCCGACTCTCCCAGCCTTTCCCATCCCCACCCTGCCATGGGATCCAGGGAGCATGCTGGCTCCAAAGGTGCTGTGTGTCCCTCCTGGCACCCAAAGGGATTTCGCTGCTGGCAAAGGGTCCTGCTCATAGTGGAGGACCAGATGGTCTTACCCTGGTGCTGGTGTGGGTCCTGGTGGGCTGGCTGGCACCGAGGGGAGCTCAGGGTGAGCAAGAGGGACTGTCGTGCAGCTGGGAGAGGTGTCACCCCTTCCCCTGGACTCTGGGGAGTCTCAAGACATCCCTGAATGATGAACCCCTGGGTACCTGGGCAATACAAACCCTGTGCCAGCTTCCAGCGGCACAAGGACCCCTCTCACAGGGTCCCCTCCTTCCTGAGCCCCTCTTCGGGGTCCAGAGCAGAGCCAGAGTGTGGTGACCATGCAGAGAGAAGGGGACACAGATGCCACCATAAACTGGATCTTACCCCGGCTGGGCTTGCAGGTGGCCGGGGTGAGGGAGGACCACGAGCTCCATTCGGAGGATGCCACACGCAGCACTTCAACCTTCTCCCCCTCTCCCACCATCTGCCCTGGTCTGGAAGCCTCAGAGATCATGTTTGAGGGATGTTCCTGGGGCGTCACTTGGACCTGAGCCCTGATGCCCCAGCAGAGTGGATGGAAAACTCCTGGGCCACCAGAAGATCTTGTGGGGACGTGGCTGCTTGTCCCGGAGCTGTGCCAGTCCCACAGCCCGCTCTGCTGAGGGCTGCGATCGCCGGCCAGGCTGCTGTTGGGGTGGGAAATTGTATCCTGCAAGAGCAGAGCACGGCACTGTCCGGCACACAAGGGTCTGGGTTCCCGGGAAGGGCTGGCAGCCTGGAACATCCCAAAGTCAGCCTCGGGAGCAGGCAGCCCTGCTGCCTGCACTGGGATGGGACCAGGGCTGCACGCCCCATCCCGGCGGTTGAGCAGCTCCATCGGGACTGGCAGCAGCGCAGGCAGGGACAGGCAGCCCTGGGCAATCCCCGGAGCCCGCGCTGGCATCTGGGTGGCACCGGGCATTTCATTCAGCCCCTTGCCTGGCTGAGACGTGGGAGCTTGCAGCTGGCAGGCACTGGCCAGCACACACACACAGGGTTGGGGTTTTTTTTTATATTATAATAGAAGTTCAGGAACCTCCCAGCTTAATCCCCACCAGATAAACTAACAGCGGAGAGATTTGGAGTTATTGACGAAGTCTTGCTGCTCGGGTGAGATTAGAGCTCGGCTTAATCTTGTAGCAGGAGGGTTTGGGGACGGTTTAATCAGAATTTGTACAGGAATAATCCCATCTTTAAACTCGTCCCTGGCCCAATCCCTCCCAAGTTGTAATCAGGCGGGAGCCTCTCAGATGAAGAGGCCTCGGGGGGGTATTTCCAGCCCAAATGATGCAGGGGGAGTCCCCGAGATGTGAGCCAAGGGCAGGCAGGTGCCGAAGACCCCGCACGCACCCACCCAGGGCTCTGCCACCTTCTCCAGCCCTTTCCAGAGGGGAAACTGAGGCACAGTCCCCAGCAGAGCTCTGAGGCTCCGATTCTCGCTGTCCTCCTGCATGGTGACTCAATACCAGTTTCTACAAAGGATTAAGCTTGCCGGATTCGGCCATGTGCCCACAAGATGCTGCAGCCAGCATCGGCCCCGGAGGCTGGGGGACACTGAGATGTCACCTGGCCAGGAAAGCATGAAGCCCCCTCCCTGGGCCAGGGGACGGGCACTGAAAGGCAGGTAGCACCTAGGACCAGCCCAGCCCTGAGGACTAGCCCAAAGCTGGGGGCTCAGCCTACCTCCCACAGCCCCCCCGTGCTCCGGACGGGGCCCTGAGCAAGCAGCCGTGCTGGGCTATCCGAAGGAGGTCTCCTGCGCAAGCAGCCCTGCCCAAACCCCACCTAACTCACAACTAAAAACTAAAGCACCTGCAAACGAGGTTGCAACCAGCGTCGAGGGAGCTGGGTGCACGCTTTTGCCCTCCAAACCCTGCCCCTGGGTGCCATAAGCCTCTCCCTTAAGCGTGCCGTGCCTCAGTTTCCCCCCCAAGGGCTGCCGGGATTGCCAGACCCTTGTGCAGCGTCAAGCGCCCGGCGGGGATGCGGTTGCTTTTGTGCCGCGCCGGCTCTTTCAGGGGAGCACAAAGACGGGACACGGCGGCACAGATGGACCCTTTCAGAGGGGAGCGGGCTCCTTTCTCCGTCTGCCGCCGGGCTCTGCCTTCCGTCGCAATCCCCCTTAATTGAATCCGCACTTTCATAGCTCATTACCCCCCTGATGGATTGGATTAGCCGGGGCTGCAGCCCGCCAGCCTCTGCGGGGAACAGTTGGCTGCTCGGCATCCCCGCGGGGAGCAGGAGAAAGGTGCGGAGGGGGCCCAGCGGGCTCCCGGCCGTTAGCTGAAGCTCGGGGGCAACGGACGCGACCTCGGCTTGCCTCTCCAACGGCCGGACCCAGCTGTGGTCCGGCAGCGCAGGCATCCCTGCCCGCTCGCCGTGCCGTGTGGCCAGGGTGGAGGCAGCGGCGGCAGCGGGTGCGTGGTCCTCGCCGTGCTCCCACCCTCTGCGCCGCGGGGTGTTGGACCCCCCGGGGTGAAACGCTGTGGTCCTGCTTTTCCCCGGTGGTATTTATCTGATCATAGGAAGAGCATCCCTGGGATGCGGGAGGGATGCGGGAGGGATGGGGGGACCAGCTCCGGATTGGAGCATCACCGACCTAACCCTGCATCTTGGGTGAACTTGTGGTAGCGCAAGAGGAGAGGGGGCTCTGCCACCCCAAACGCTGGGCAGGACGCCGGCACGTGCCGATCCCCCCCGCTGCTGCCGCCGGCACTCGCGTGTCCATATGGGCTAACGGCCGCTGCCACGGCGGCTCCCGGCCCCGCTCGCTCATTAACCTCTGCTCCGGGGGTGGACCCCCAGCCCAGCTGCCAGCGATGCTCCGCGCCCCCTCCCCGGCTGCTCGGGGGGTCGGGGGGGTCTCTGCTCTCCCCTACCCCTTTTCTCCTCAGGATGAATCACTGTAAAAGGAGAATTTACTGTCCCTAAACCCTGGCTGGCCTCCTACCCCGACCACGGCAGGACTCGACCCCTCTCCGCTTCATCCCCGGTGGGCTGGGGGAGAAGGGGGGTGCCGTCCCAGGGTCCCTTCCAGCCGGTTGCTCACGGAGCCCGCCATGTATGTGAGGGCTGGGTTGTTTTGGGTCGTTTTGGGTCATTTTCTCGGTTAACTTGTGCTCAGGGCTGGGACAGAGGGTTTCTGAGCCACCTCAGAGTTTTCCATACGCAGGACAGCATCTCCCTCACCGTACAGCTGAGCATCGCAGCCACGCGCCGAGCTGTGCTGGGGATGAGGCAGAGCGTGGGGCTCGTTGGTGGGGGGCATTTCTGCCCCCCTTAAAGCGCTGAGCCCCAGAAAAGGGAGGTGGCTGCATCCGCACTGGGAGTTTTGCAGGAGCACCCCAGCAGTGCTTCTCCAGCGGCCGGCAGCGAGGAGGGATGCTGCCTGGGCTGCAGGAGCAAGCCGAGGGCCGGGGCCGTACATCCAGACGGAGATCCCGTCCTGCCAGCTCAGACATCTGATCGCAGCGGATAAAAAAGTGCCCGTGGCATAAATGGTTTAGCATATTCCCCTCTGCATCCTCATCCTCTTAGCAAAAGGTATAGCCGGGCACTCCCGGCAGGCTCTCCTACCAGATGCGGCCAGAGTCCCATCGGGGTAGTTAGTGCCGTATCGTTTACGGGAGGGGATTAGAGAGCCTCCACTTAGAGTCACGGTCCCCAAGGCCTCTCAGATTAGGATATAATGCAGCAGGCTTTGCCTTACAGGGGCTCAGATGGAGCTGTAACCCTCTTCATCCTCACTTTGCGAAAGCTCTAATGGCCGGGAGCTGGTGGGGGTACCCAGGGCTGCGACTGTCCACAGCCCTCAGTTGTAACGCCTGGGCTGCCACAGTCCGTGCCAGGATAAATCCCGGAAGGATCTCTTCAGGAAGCTCAGCTATTTCCAAGGGTGAGAACAAGGTGAGACCCAGCGGACGAGCTGGGACAAGGACCTGTGGGTGACAGAACATCCCTGCTGGGGACCCCGAATTTTCAGCATCTCTCCTTCAAAACGTGGGGGGCCTCTCCTGCCTCCCCCCAGGGCAGGTCACCTTGCCCAGGGGTAGGGGAATGGTTTGTGCACGCACACACACACACACACACACACACACACACGTGTCCTGGGAGATGCTCGGGTGTCCCGCCTGGCCTCCAGCAGCCTCTCCGGAGGAGCCTGGCTCTGCGAGCCCTGTGGATGTCTCCCAGCACCCCGGGCATCTCAAAGGGAAGCCCTCCTTGCTCCAGTGTCTGCACGCCGGCTTATCCACACGTGGTTCATCTTAGCCTCGCATAAACCTCGATGCAGGGAGCCCAAACCAGGTTCCAGGGACGGAGAGGACCACCGCTGCCCCTGGGCTGGCAGGGCAGGGGATGGACACTGCGATGTCCAGCCTCTCATTTCTCCTCCTCCCGGTTCCCTGAGCACAGTACAGCACGGGAAAAACAAGGAAAACATGGGAAAAACACCCTGCCTGTGCTAGCGGCTCAAAATCTCACCGGCAGAGCTGTGCCCAGGGTCCAGCTGCCCTAATCCTGGTGTAAGTCAGGAGTGTCTCCACTGCAGGGCCAAAGCAATGCTGCCTGGAGGTTTTTGGTCCTGGCTGGTCTGGATCAGGCGAAGGAGCCCAAGCCCTGTCCCTGGTTTGCAGGTGGTCGCTGTACCCACCCCTCCCGTGTGCAAGGAGGGGGCACATCTGGCCAGACAGTTTTGGGGGGAGTCGAGGGGATACCCCGATATTCCCTCCATGCAGGGAGCAGGGGGCGACGGTCACCCAAGCCTCCCCGTGAGCTCAGCTGCGGCGAAGGCACCCAGGCAGCCCACGAGCCCCACGGAGGGAGGGCCAGCATCCCCCTCCGAAACTCCCCGACGCGGCGGCGCTCAGGTGGGGGATGCGACCGCGCAGTGTCCCCCCCCGAGAGCGAGCATCGTCCCCATCAGGCGCAGAGCTGGGGGGGGGGGCCCTGGAGTCCCCAAGCTGGCAACAGATGGCTGGAGGCAGCTTGCTGACACCTGCCCCTCCTCTCCACCCCTCTCCTGCCCTTCCCTTTCTTCTCCGCTCATTTTGTTTGATTTCCCAAGACTTTGGGTGAAGCCGGAGGGTCCCGCCATGCTGCTGCCCTTGGCCGAAGGGAGCCTGTCCCGGGAGCTGGACCCGAGGGCAGAAAGATGCGGAGCGATGCGCTGGCCCCGGGGAGGACCAGGAGGTCCTTCGGATGGAGGGTGATGCTGCGGAGCATGCTGTGGTGTCCCTGCCAGCAGCGGGCAGGGAGTTTGGGGTACGGGGAGCCCCGCTGCTGGCTAGCTTTCCTCTGCTCTGCCTGGCCTGGCCGGCTGGATATGACCTGGAGCCTCCTGGCCTTGGCAGGCTGCTGCCTCACACCCTACGGCCTGAACTGATGCAGGCAGGGGGTCCATCAGACCAGCAGATACCCAGAAAAGTGCCCACCCTGGCCCTCCTTGCTCCCCCACGGCTTACGGCAACCAGAGGGGTTCCTTCTGGATGCGGACAAAGTGCAGAGCAGCTCCCCAGCATCACCCGAGCATCTCCAAGCACTGGCCAGTCCCCCAGCGCTACACCCACCACCACGGCAACGATCCAGGCCAGGGTGGGTGACTTTTCTCTGCGAGGTTTTGTCTCCGTTCACCCCAGAAATGGGTGCTGGAAAAGCAGCTTCCACCCCAGAAATGGGTGCTGGAAAAGCAGCTTCCCAGCCCTGGGCACGGGGCTGGCAGTGACTGTGGGGCGCAGGGGACTTGTGGGCAAGGGACCGGCACTGTCTGTGATGCCTGGGGGTACCGGGGTCCTTCTAGATGGAGAGGTTGGGTATCAAGGAGGCTGGCAGCGATGCAGGCAGGCGGGCAGGAATGGGAGTGGGCTGAGGGATGCAGAATCAGGAGGAGGAACTGGGTCCTGCGCCAGTACAGCCCTGCAGCGAGCAGCAACCACCCGCCGCCTCTTGATAGCTCTGGTGCAAACCTTGAGGACAGGCTCTAGCAAGGATGAAGGTGTCTGGAGCATCCTCGTCCCGCAGCCGGGCTGTGCCCTGCCCTGTGCAATCTGGCCCTTGCAAACCGCCCTGCCATGAGAACATCTACCAGCTGGCACGAGCCGCCTTGGCCAGGGCCCCGAGCTGCCCCACAGCGCTTGAACCCGCAGCTTAACCCCCCCACGGCTCCTGCGATCAGCCCCTGCTGTGCCTCGGCTCCCGGGAACGGGAGAGGAGCGATGCCCACGCTGCCGGGAAGGGAGCCGACGGCGGGGAGCCGACCCGCACCCATCCCAGGTCCCCCCGAAACTGCCTCTTCCCCTGTTTCCCAGTGCATTTCTATAAATCAAGCTCTGGCATGCCCCCCTCCCCTGCGGCGGGGTTTGGGGGTCACCTGTGACCCCTGGCAGATGGTGCGGGGACTCCCACCCCTTCCCCAGGAACTGTTGCAGCCGGCCATCTGTCAGGCAGCTCAAATCTCCCCGGTCCTGCCTGGGAGCTGCCGCGCAGCATCTCCACCCTGGGACCCGGGCTGCTGCCTGCCCTGCCAACACAGGGGGTGCAGGCAGGAGGGGATGGGGTGGGGGGGGGGGGGTGAGCGACTGCCTGTGGCTGTCCTGCCTGCTGCCCACCCGAATCTGGGGGGGTGGGGTGGGGTGTAAGCAGGAGAGGGGGCTGAGCATGGGGGTGCTGAAGGGATGCCAGTGCCTCAGGGGAGCCCTCGGATAGGGCTGGCATCGTCAGGCAGCGATGGGGCTGGCAGGGGTCTTCTCCCGAGCGTGGGGCATCGTTTCCCTGGACCAGCCTGGGGGGCAGTGAATGGAGTTACGGTGGGTGTCATCCCGGGGGTCCCACCACCAAGCTGTCCGTCCTGCTGCCCAAGGGGGCTCTGGATTTGTCCCCCCAGAGCGCGGTGCTGAGAAAAGCACCTGGAGCCCTGAGCAGCCCCAGCTCTGGGTGCGAGGTTGGGGGGGTCTCCAGGGACCCGCGGCCCCCAGAGAGAGCACAGCTGGGCGAGGATGGGTGATGCACCAACTACAGACCCTAATTGCCTTGTGATGGTCCCCAGGGAGAGGCTGCTTCTGGGACAGGGACCCGTGGGCCCAGTAGCTCGGCCGTCTCCTCGGTCCCCGAGTGAGGCAATTCCTTGGGGCAGGACCCATGAGCAGCTCCCCGGGGCTCAGAGACGGCAGGGAGCGAGGCTGAGCCCGCTGCATCTGGGGAAGCTGGGTGCAGGGGTGGATAAAGGAAGGTAGGGGACAAGTTCTGGGTGCCACGCTGGAGGAGTAAGTGACACAGATGGTGGCACTGACCCTGGCTGGCAGGACCTTGCTTTGCCCAGTATCCTCACCCCTCCGGTGTCCCAGACCAGCAGACCCAGGGCAATGAGGCATTGCTCCCTGGAAGCAGTGGAGATAAATGAGGACGAGGGTCCTGTCTGTTAAGGTGCCCCAGTCCTGGGGGCTTTCAGCCACCCCCTGTCCCCTGGGATCCCCAAAAGAGCCAGCTCCCCAGTGGGGTGCCCTCCCATGGGGCAGGCTGCAGCACCGCTGCGAGCTGCAAGCACGACCTGGCGGCTGCAGGACTGGCTGCCTGCAAGGAATGGGGGGGGTGCAGCCCTGCAGCCCCCCCACCCGCTCCCCCACCCCGGGCAGGGCTCCTTGGAGGGGTGGGGGGATCATCACCGCAGGCACAGGCTTTGCTCCATGTCCCTCGCTCCATCAGCCTTACCGGGGAGCTCCAGGGCTGGAGGCTGCAGCAAGAGGGGAAGGGTGCGCAGCCCGTCCCGCTACACCCCATGGGCTGGATACGGCCCTGGCAGCACCCGGGGGTCCCAACACCCACCCTGGGCCAGGACCTGCCCTGTCCCTGGCACAGAAGTGATGGGGGGGGGGGGAGCTGCCGATGGGGCAGAGGGCAGGCTGCACGGCAAGCAGCAGCTCCGGCACGAGGAATTGAACACTTCTCCGTCCAGGGTCAGAATTTATTTTGCTCGGGTGTGCTGCTTTCCACTGCAAGTCCCTCCCTTCCCCCTGCTCTTCTGCTGCGACTGGGGAACACGACACTCCATGGGACTGGGGGGTGCCGAGGCTGCTGCCTCCATCCCCTCGCTGCCTCCACGCAGGGCACGGCCACCACCATCCTGCCCAGCTCCCTCCGGTACCCTGCACTGGTCCTGCAGCACGGCTGTCTGCCTCCCACAGCAGGACCAGTCTGCCCAGTGCCGTGGGCCCCTGGTGTGGAGCAGCCCAGGGCTCCAGAGCGGGGCTGCAGTTGTCCCCCCTCCTCCCAGCCTCAGGGCGAGATCACGTAGGCGGTGGCGATGTACTTCTTGCCGTTGCCGTAGGTGGACTTGGTCCAGGCGTAGGTCTGGATGCTGAGGCTGTAGCCGCCCAGGCTCAGGTGACATCTGTGGGGACACAGCCTGTGTCATAGCCCTGCTCCATCCCTGAGCCCCGCGATTGCATCTCCAGGATGCTCTCGGTGTCCCACACCAGCGCTGCTCCATCCCTGAGCCCCGCAATGCATCTCCAGGATGCTCTCGGTGTCCCCACACCAGCGCTGCTCCATCCTGGAGCCCCATGATTGCATCTCCAGGATGCTCTCGGTGTCCCCACACCAGCGCTGCTCCATCCCTGAGCCCTGCCATCGCATCTCCAGGATGCTCTCGGTGTCCCCACACCAGCGCTGCTCCATCCCTGAGCCCTGCCATCGCATCTCCAGGATGCTCTCGGTGTCCCCACACCAGCGCTGCTCCATCCCTGAGCCCCGCAATCGCATCTCCAGGATGCTCTCGGTGTCCCCACACCAGCGCTGCTCCATCCCTGAGCCCCGCAATCGCATCTCCAGGATGCTCTCGGTGTCCCTACACCAGCGCTGCTCCATCCTGGAGCCCTCCCCACCCGTGATGCCCCAGAGCTGTGCCGGGCTCAGGGGCTGACGCTGATGGGGCTCAGGAGGGCACTGCTGGCTCCCCGGCCAGAGGACAGACAGACGGATGCAGACAGATACGGTACTTACGCCCTCCCAGGACGCGCGATGAAGCACAGCGTGTACAGGCCAAATTCGAACTCGGGGCTGCAGCCGATGAAGGCAGAGCCCACCTCCTTGTAAAAGCCGTCCCAGCTGAACTGCAGCCCCAGCACGTCGGGGTAGGTGTCCCACTAGAGAAAAGGGGTTTGGGGATCAGACCCCCGGCTCCGCTTGGCTCCGGGTGCAGCAGGGCAGGGAATTCAAGCAAAACCCGTCTGCATACGAAGCCGGGCATCCTCACACCCTCTCCAGGGACAGATCCACAGCAGCTTTCAGCTGGTCTGAGGGGCCGCCAGAGCGAGCCCCCAATCTCAAATCTCTCGCTTGTGGTTTGGGAGCCCCTTTTGCCCATTGCGTCGTCTCTTCTGGACTTTCCCACCCTGCCTCCCTCCCAGGGTCCACACAGGGAGGCAGAGGGGATGTGGCAGGGTGAGCATCTCTGATGCTTCTGATTCACCCCATTTGGGATGTGGCCGCTTTGGGATGCTGCCGGCTGGCGCAGTGCCACCGGCCGCAGACCCTGCGGGATCACTTACCGGCCCGTTGAAGTTGTGGCTGAAGTAGTTGACGATGCCCTGCTTTTCAAGGAGGTAGAAGCGAATCCAGTTGTGAAATCCAGACACTTTCCCTTTTTTCACCTCCCCTAAACACAAGCGAGACCCTGGGGTGAGCCCCCTCAGCCCAGCGCTGCCCGGCACCCCCCTGTCCCACCGGTGCGGGCTCTACCTGAGAAGACGTGCTCGAAGCCGCTGGAGTCCTGCTCGCCGTCGCCTCTGGAGTAGAGGCCGAACCACATCTCCTTCAAATCGGCGACGAACTCCTGCTCAGAGCTGTAGCGGTCTGCAGGCAAGGCAGCGTGGAGAGGTGGGAGCAGCGTCCCAGGATGGGAGCATGGGGAGAGGCAGAGCCGGGGCTCCCCCCCCCCATCCCTGACCCAGTCCTCTCCCTCAGGAACAATTCAGCTTTGCCCTGCTCAATTCTTCCATGTCCTGGCAGCTCTGGCGAGCCTGCTCCTGTGCTCCTCCAGTCTGCATTCTCCCAGGTCATCTCCCACCCAGCTGGGGCTTTCCTTTTGGGTGCCCAATGCCCAGGGAAGGACCCCATGCTCCCTGGTTAGCCCTGCCCTGCTCCACACTCACTTTTTTTGTGGAGGAAGGCGAAGAGTTTCTTCATGAGCTCGGTTTTCATCACCTCCTTGAGGAAGTTGTCCTGCTCCCTCAGTTCCTCCGCCGTCACGTCCTCCTCCCTGCCAGTCACCCTCTGGTAGTTGTCCAGCAGTTTAATGAAGCTCGCGTAGGTGGGTTTGGAGAAGAGCTCCTCGTTGACATATCTGTAGAGCCTAGGAGAAGAGGCTCCTGCACTCAGCGGGGAAGCAGAGGTCCCCTCCAAAACCAGCCCTGCACCCTGCCTGGCTGGCTGGTCTCTGCTGTGGTGGCCCCCGGCCACCCCCCCGAGAACGCTGGTGCACACTCACGGCTGCGGGGAGCGGTCCTCCTTGTCACCCGTCTCGTCGGGGGAGGCCTGGTACTGGGGGTTAATGGCGATGTCAGTCGGCCGGGCTTTGTTGTGATCTGCCCCGTAAAGCTGCTCCGAGACGTGCAGGAGGTCCTCGTCGGTGATGGCGTCCCAGCTCCTGGAGAAACCCTCTGCAAGGAGAGGCAGGAGGCTGGCAAGAGCAGGCAGCAGCTCCTGGGGCTGCAGATGGGCTGCCCACGGAGAAGCGAGGGTGATGCAGCACCCGACGCTGCGTCGATGCACAGGTATCACGATCCTGGGACGCCGTGAGAGCCGGGCGCTCAGCACGGAGGGTTAAGGGGTGCAGGGGTGGCAGGGGGGTCCCAGTCCGCACCAACCCCACGCCCTGGGAACAAGAGCTGGCCACAGGGCTGCAGGCATGGGAGCCTTTCACTGGGGGAGCTGGGAAGCATCAGTCCCCATCTCCCAGGCACACCGCTGCTCTTTGCAACACGTCTGCTGGGATCAGCCCCCTCTCGATCACCCACATTTTAGGTGCGTGGTGACCAGGGGATGCAAATGCCAGCTCGCCCCTGCCTCTGGTTGCTCTGTGCCTGCCTGCTTCACCCGGCTCTGGCGAAGGCAGATAATGCTGCTGGTAAACAGGCAGGCGATGCTGAGGCTCTCGCTGCGCTGTCTGCTCAGCGACGACACGCAGTGGCTTGGAGCGGCTGGCAACGGGGCGGTACGGGCACGGACACGGCCAGAAACCAACGCAACACCCCGATGCCATCGGGCCCCAAGAGCCGCGGGCGGCAGAGGAGTGAGCCACCCCGAGGCACGCGGGGTGAAGCCGGGGTGGTGGTTTATCGCCCTTGCTCAGAAGCGGAGCTACTCACCGCGGGTGTGAGCTGCCTCCTCGGCCCATTCTCCACCTGCACGGAGCCGAAAGGAAAAGGAGCTTAGGGTGATGGAGACGCGGGCTGGGGGCTGCCCAGGACCACGCACCCAAATGCACATCAACACGGGCGGACACAGGCCTGCAACCAACTCCTCTGCACCCCGCAGCTGGGCTCTGGCAGCCTCAGGGGGAGAGCAGCCCCCCCAAACCCCCCCGTCACCTGGGGATGCTCACCGGGTCGGCAGTGCCTGTAGTAATCCTCACAGCAGTTGTGGTACCTCTCGCACTCGGCATTGCAGTGGCACTCATCCTCCTTGTTGTAGGGCTCCTCGCAGCGTCCCTTGCAGGAGTCAGGGGCCGTGTACAGGTCTTTGGGAGAGAGAAACACCAGTGTGGTCCTCAGGACAGACCGACCACCCTGCCCCAGCCAGCCCGTGACGCAGGAGCATCCCTCCTTCTGTCCACGCTCCCCTCCTGGGAGAGCCTGAAGGACCAAGCTCCTACCCTGGAGCTATTTGGGATTCTTTGTCAGCGGTCAGGGGTGGCATTTTGACCGGCTGAATCCTCGGGATGCACATCTCCATGGGTCACTCCTCTTCGGCCGTGGACGTCCACCACGTCAGGGCCACTTCACAGCAGGAAACACATTCTTGGCTCCCCACCATTAATTGCTCCTTCTGATTCACCCTTTTAATGCCAGGCTTAGCAGGAGTGCCCCAGGTCCTGCCGTCTCCGGGCCGGAGGAGGAGTGACACATTCCAGACACCCTTATTTGCAACCCGACCGTCGCTCTTTTTGCAATGCTGGGAAAACTGGGAACTCCTTCCCGAGCTATTTATATGACAAATGTGTCGTCGAGCATGTGCTTTATTACACATGGTGGCAAAGCTAAAAATAACGCAGCAACTCAAGCTGTGCTTTGAATAGGGCAAGTGCCATGCCTCAGATGGACGATGGACACTTGCTGTCAAGTAAAGAAGGGCTTTAGGGGACCAAGACATTGGGTTTGTACTAAGAGACAGCCCAGAGACCGTGCTTAGGGAAGGTGCCTTATCCTCTGTGCTGCCCATCAGCTCCTGACGGGAGGAATGGGACAGCAGGCAGCCCGGGCATGGCTTTCTCGGCATCCCTTTGCTCCAGCCAGGAAAGCGATCATCTCCAAGGGCGTGCTGAGAAGCCATGTCCCAACCAAGCTGCCAGCCTGCAAAGCGATCCCTGGAGGAAAGGGTGGTGCTTTCCCTTGCAAACCTGCAATCACGCAACATCTTAAACACCTCTGGGATGCCTGCCTTGAACTCCAGCAGATGAAACACGCCCTCAGGGCAAATCCTGATCCAGCAGCGATAAGAGTGACCGCCAAGCGTCATGCTTGCTGGCTTCTCTCTGCACCCGCGTCGCTTGCTCTGTTGTCTCACATTTTACCCAAATTATTTGTGCTTTTTAGACTCACGTAGTCAAGGTCCCACACGTGCTGATGAGAAAGGAAGGACCTCTCTGCCCCACCAGCCAACCCAGCCCAGGCTGGGTGACCATGCTGCAAGGGCACACTGCTGTGCACCGTTTGGCTTCTCACCACCACGTCCTTTTCTGCAAATCCACTTTATAGCAAGAGGGGTGTTAGTAGGAAGGGGTTGCTTGAGATGCTCCTGGAGGCCATCTGCCCTTGGTGCTACTTTAGTCCCACCTTTGCTGGTACTGATGCAGGGAGAACCGGGAAGAGCTGCAGAGGGAAGGGGCTTCCCATGGTTTTGGTGGTGAGGGATGCTCATGGTGTCCAGACACCCGGTCTCACCAGTCCACTCAGCAGAGCAGCCAGGTCTGGAGCTCTGATGGGTTGGCAGTTGAGATCCCTGTCCCCAGGCTGGCATCCCTCTGGCTCCCAAAGCAGCAGTCGGGATAAGTCAGCCTGAATCATGCATCCAGACTCATTCTCCAGCAGCAGTCCCGGAGGGATTGTGCAAGGCAAGAACTACCCACACATCAGTCACGTTGAGATGTTCCTGGTCCTGGGGCATGCGCTGCCAGAGCATGTCGCAGCAAAGCACCGATACTGGGGTGTGCAGTGACTCAGCCGAGGCCGGGAGCCTTGCAGAGTCCTCGGAGGAGCGAGCTCAGCATCGCCCCGTTTCCGCAGGGCTCAGCGCGGGGTGCCGAGGCTTCTCCCCGCACGGGGAGCGTGAGCAGGGCAGGGGGGACGGCTGCAGGAGGGTGTTCGCTCCTCCTCACACATGCATGAACCGAAATGGCTGCAGAGCAGTCGGCCACCCGTGATGGTCAGGTTTAGAGGGGCTGCTGGAGCTTTTGGGGAGAGAAGGGCTGCTGGGAGAGCTGGCAACGCTGCAGCCAGGGGATGGTGGCTGGAGCAGAAGGAGACGGCCGGCAGTGCTCAGCACAGCGCATCCGCACTCAGCTACTCAGTCGATATTGGCTGGTCCAGCCAGTAGGTACTTTCTGGCTGTACAAAGCCAGACAAATATTTCTTTCTCATTTTTAGCCCTTCAGCCAGATCCATCCCTCCCCGAGCACAGCTTTTTGGACAAGAACAAACTCATTTTCGTTTCTGCCAAAAAAGTTTTGACTGAGAAAACACGGGCTATTTCCTGAGCAGCTCCATTCACCAAGGTGTGGGGAAATGTCTGAGACATGACGGAGCCCTCCCAGCGGCTCTCAGCTTGGTTTAGTACACGAACATGACTTACGGCTTGTGTCAGAGCAGCGTCCGCGAGTCCCTGGCCTGACTCAAGACCTCGCTGCGCTGTGCAAACACAGACCGAAGATCAACCCTGCCTCTAAAAGGGCCCGTTTGAAGGACAAATTAACTTGCAACAAAAGAGCTATTGATAGTCTGAGCTCCCCAAATATTTAGTTACATGCTCCTGGCTCCCGGAACCACATATAACCCTGGGTGCAAGCTGTCTGTGGGATAATCAGGCAAAATCTCCCACCGCTGTCCTGCCTAGCCGAGGATAAGCGAAGTTACTACACGGTGGAGGTGTTACAGCTCAGACAGGTCCATCAGGGTGATGCTCTGATAGCTCTGGTCCGACGCGTGTGCCAAGGACAGACCACGACACAAGCCAGCGAAGCTGCCCAGCTTCCCCGCCACGCAAGCGGGGAATTCTGCAATTCTTCCTTCAAGCGAGAATAACTTAGCACTTGCATTAAACACGACGAGACCATGGCAAATCCTCCTGCTTTCAGGGCAACCCAATGGCTGGTTTGCAGCAGAAGCAGCTCCTCTTCTGCACTGGCCTTGCAAAACTCCTCACCATTAATCCTGAGGGGAGTCATCTGCTTCTGAAACATCAGATACAGCCTGCTGGCAGCGTCAGAAGTGACGAAACGCCCTTCTTGCAAACAGATCACAGTTGACATTTCATGCAAGAAGATGGCAATGAAGGCACCTAGTTACATGCAGGAGCCAAAACCTGATCCCACAAGCTGCTCCTTGTTGCAGCATCTGCCTTAAAGACAGAGCTATTCTTTATCTAATCTCTGCAAGCCTGCCTCCTCTCATAACAACCGCAGAGTCGTGAAGGGCAAAACGCCCGAGTTCATGCTGCATTTTCCACTGCATCTGACTGGCTCCTCCGCTCGCCTCCAGCGGCCACGGGGGGACTGTGGATAAGGTATTAGTAAAACATTTCCCTTCGTCCTCCCCCGGTGTGGGAGGATGGAGGAGCCAGAGGAAGGTGGGCTTGCACGACAAAAGCACAGCATGATGCACCAGGAAGCAACTGGTGGCCAAGGCTAAAGACCAGGGGAAGTCTCAACCCGTCAAAGAGAAGGATAAACCACCCTCATCGCCAGCCGAGTCCCCCAGAGCTCGAGGAAGCCCTCCAGCATGAAAACACCCTCACCCTTTCCCCTGTGAAGCTCTGCCGGATCCAACCTCGCAAGGAACCAGCTGCCCCAGTACAGCCAAGCTCCCGGTTTACGGCAGTGCCCTCAGCACCGTCTGCTTTCAACCCATCGTTGGCCCCTTCCCATCGGATGCACCGGCTGGTTTAGCCCCTCTGCCAAAGCAAGGCTCCATTACTCACTGCCAGACACGCAGCCCAGCGCTATTCCTGCCCCGACAAGGAGGATCCAGGTCTTCATCGTCCCGCAGATGGCAGGCTGGGTGTTTCAGAGCGTCCCGGAGAGCAGGTTGGGAATGACGGTGCTCCCTGGCGCTCCCTGCTATATGTGGGTCCCCTGGGAGCACGGAAGGGAGGGAGGAGCATGATGCCACCGAGGACTTCACGGGTAGGCTGTACCCAAACTTTGTCAAAACTCATCATGTGCACAGCTTAATTATAGGCTGCCCGGAGTGGGAGGAGGGCTGGTAAATCCAGTATCCCAGTATTGCTCCACTCCTCGAGTGTATGACCCCCGGGGGTGACTGAGGAGCACGGGGAAAGCTTCTCAGTAAGTCTTTGCTCACCCGGAGCCCAGCAGGTCCATTAGAAATGCGAGCTGGCACTCAGTGCCACAGCTTGGTCCCTCAATGTGCCACACGCTCCCATGCAACTGGTGCTAACTGGGGGCAACTTTCTGCTCCCCAGTTAATTGGAGGTAACGATCTCTCCTTCCTCAGCTGCTGTCTCCAGAGGCTGAGCCCCCCTTATGGCACAGACCAGCCCCGGTTGAAGCCTCCGGGTCCTCCAGCAGCATGTCTTATTCCCACCTCTACCTTCCTCCGAGCTCCTGGGGACAACCTGCCTCTCCTCGCCCAGTCTCATGGTTTGGAGGTCTAGGGACAAGAGCAGGTAGGTGTGTGCCGGGCCACGGTCCAGAGTCAGTCACTGGTGACAGAAGGGCAGCGTCACCGGCTGTCACCGAACCCTGTGACCCCATTCAGGGCTCTCACCCACGAGGGGTGTTGCAGGAGGGTGGTGAGTCAAGCACCCCGGGGCTGGCTCCATGTCGCTCTTGCATTAGAGCCGAGGAGAGGAGACGGGAATTGCCGAGGCGCTGAGCCCACGGCAGCCAGCCCCGGCCCCGGCCTCGGGGATGCAGGAGGGGAAGCCGGGAGTCCGGGCAGCCACGCTTGCTCCTGTGCCCAACAACGCCGTTAGCTCTCGCCCCTTGCATTGCACCCTCGTCCAGACCCTGGCTTTACCCGTGATCTTGCTACAGGAGGCAGGCATCCAGCCTCTTATTTTTGCCCGGTCCAGTGTTTTCTACGAGCAGGGCTGCCCGACACCAAGCTTCATCCCCATCCCCTCCTGCCATCCTCCACTCCGCATCCTCCTGGACTCATTGCCCTTTTCCAGAATATTTCTCCAGGTTTTCCTTCATCCTCAGGATATCACGGGGCTTCTGCAGCTCCGTGGGAATTGCTGGTGGGGCTGGACCTTCACGCTCGTGCTCCTAGGGAAAACACAGCTTGTGGAGGACGCAGGCTTGTGGGTTGTGGTGGTGCATGGACCGCGGTGAGCTCCCCAACGGGATGCTCTCCACAGCCTGCACCAGGAAAACCAGGCAAGGGTCAACTTTTCCATTCGAGTAGAGATTTCTCCAGCCAAGCCAGCCGACCGGGCCAGCATCCAGCCTGCAGGCGAGGAAGGGAAAGCCCCAAGACACATCCATCGACCCGGCCAGCCAACCTGCGGACTGAAGGAAATCTGCAGGCCCAGAAACATCTGGAAAACGTGCAACTCTGGTTTAACCCTTCCTTCCCCACGCATGAGCTCTCTCATTTCAAGGCTCCTTTGGTCCTTCAGGGCAAACATCCTGGGAAAGGTGACTGCGGGAGGTCTGGGCTGCTCGATTTGGGTCCAGATGCCAAAGAATCGCCATTGCCTCTCTGCTTTGCCCTGGCTTGCCTGGACACGCATGCTGCTGGGACCGTGCACGGGGCTGGAGTTAGAAACCTGGGAGATGCCAGGTGTCAAAACCCGGTCCCCATCGAGCACGGCCACCCGCTGCCTTGCAGAGAACCACAAAGCCAAGCTTTGCACTGGGGGGGACCCGGGGGTCCCGGGATGGACGTGAGGAACCCGCATCCCGTCTCATAGCTGGCTGCATTGCTTGAAACGTTATTAAGGCGTGATGAGGACTTTTATTTTAAGCAACTCATTCATCTGCATGGCGAGATTGACAAGAGCAATTAATGCAGCAACGCTCTGGTCCCTTGTAGCCCAGCCGTACTTGGGGCAAGGCTGGGGGGGCTTTGGTTTGCGGCTCTCCCACTGGGGCTCCATGGTGTCCCAGCTGGGGCGCAGACCTGCCAGGGGCTGCGAGCCTCCCCCGCCCTGGTACCCTGCAAATGTGGGAGCTTTTAGGGGCTGCGATCTCCCCTGAACCCCGTAGCTTCATCCAGGCCTGCTCAGAGCGGTGGGAAGGTCACTGCTAAAATGGCTCTGTGTGCATACAGAGATGCTCTGGGGGGAGGGATGGGGGTCCCCACCCCTGGGGTCCATCAGCTCTGCCTCCTTCAAAGACATCTCCCCCCCTGCTCACGGCCCAGCAGCAACTGGTCACGGGCTGGGAACGACCAGAGCGGATCACCATCTCCATCACGAGGCCACCACAGCTTCCTTCCATGACGGATGCTGTCCTGTCTCCGTGCCACGGCTGTACATGGCTATTCCTGCCCCCATCCATGTGGGGAAACTGAGGCACGGAGAAGGCTGTGATTAGCCCAAGGTTTGGCAGCATGGGCTGGTTTAAGCCCCAACAGTCCTGAGGGGGGATCAAGATACTTTCCCTGTGGCTGCTGGGGTCATGCAGCTCCCAGAGGCAGGGACAGGGGATGCAGCCAGCACCTCCCATGGGACACACAAGACAGAGGGAAGGGCAGGTCCCCTCTGGGGGTGCCCCCAGGATCCGTGGGGCAGCACAGCAGCACGACCCAGACCCTGAGCTCAGCCTGGGTGTCCGCACCCCACTGGAGACAGACGTGGTGTTCCCTGCTCATAGGGATGCTCTGGCTTGAGTCCCTCCAGGATGAAGGGGCATCTTCCAGCCCGGCACCTCCCGGGCGGGCAGCATCGAGAGGCAGCCGGGGCTCCTTCCTCCCCCCTGGCCGGTGCAGGGAGTGAATCCAGGCTGCTGCACGGAGAAGAAAGGGGAGAGCAGCCTTGCATACAAAAATACCTCTATTGCTCACTCCACTGTCCGTGGCCCTCGCCTGCCCACAGCCCACGTGGGCTCCCGGCTGCCTCGTGGTGCCAGATCTGGTGCTCGCAGCCGGCGGCACGGCCGAGCAGAGGTTGCTCTTGGCCGGCTCCAGCGCAGCCCCGTGCCCGGTGCTACCGGGAGCAGAGCCACGGGGCTGCCCCCGCCACCGGCAGATAGGCTGCCGCATCCCTGCTCCGGGCCCCCTCCGGCCCCGTCAGGACTCCAGGTCGTGGGAGAGCCGCAGCAGCTCCTTCTGGCTGTCGATGGCTCTCAGGTGCTGCAGGTACGCCCAGGTGGAGACAGGGCTCCGCACGCTCAGGGACTGCTCCGAGCCTGCCGGGGAGAGCCAAGATCAGGGCTGGGCTCCTGCCTCCGGCTGGGCTCACCGATCCCCCCTCCAGCACCTCTGGCTCAGCTTGCCAACCTTCTCCATCACCACTGGCTCATCTCATGGATCCCCCTTCACTGCCTCTTGCCTGACTCACTGATCCGCTTCCACTGCTGCTGGCTTGGCTCATTGATCCCCTCCATCACCTCTAGCTCAGCGCATCAAACCTCTCTATCACCTCCAGCTTGGCTCATGGATCCCTATCTATCGCCCCTCCCTTGGCTCACGGATCCCCCTCCATCGCCCCTCCCTTGGCTCATGGATCCCCCTCCATCGCCTCTCCCTCGACTCATGGATCCCCCTCCATCGCCTCTCCCTCGACTCACGGATCCCCCTCCATCGCCTCTCCCTCGACTCACGGATCCCCCTCCATCGCCTCTCCCTCGACTCATGGATCCCCCTCCATCGCCTCTCCCTCGACTCATGGATCCCCCTCCATCGCCTCTCCCTCGACTCACGGATCCCCCTCCATCGCCTCTCCCTCGACTCACGGATCCCCCTCCATCGCCTCTCCCTCGACTCATGGATCCCCCTCCATCGCCTCTCCCTCGACTCATGGATCCCCCTCCATCGCCTCTCCCTCGACTCATGGATCCCCCTCCATCGCCTCTCCCTCAGCTCATGGATCCCCCCCCCCCATCACCTCCAGGAACCCGCTGGAGCTGAAGGAGCAGGAGCAAGTGGGGAGAGACTTGCTCCATGGGGCAAAGCAAAGCCCCAGCCTTTAGCTGGAGTGCTTCAGACATGCTGGAAGCACTCCGTGACTCTCTTCAGCACGAGGAGTTGCTGACTGGTGCCTCCAGCCAGCAGCGTGCGACCCACGGGCTTGCACCACGTGGGAGAGGGAGCTCAGCCTCCATCCCTGGCTACTCCGAGGCATCAACAGCATCTGGACCAGCTTTCACCCACTGCAGCCAGGCTGATGCCCTTGGGACGTCCCCGTGGGACCCCCTGACAAGGACGGTGGGTGCGTGCTCCCCTCAGCTGGCCTCGTCCGGCCCCGCATAGCCCCAAGGGGTGAGGGGGTCTCCCAGTGCAAGGGTGGGGGGCGGATGGGTGAGCCCCAGACATACACGTGGAGATCCTGACGGCCTTGGGGTCCTCCGGCCGGTGCGGGGAGCGATTTCGCAGCGGGGAGAGCGGAGCTGGGTGCAGACAGAGAGCAGGAGCTCAGCTCCATCCCCAAAGGAGCGCTGGTGCCCGGCCCCATCCTTGCCCCCCCGGCCCGGGAGCACTCACCATGCGCGTGGCCCCGGCAGCGCTGCAGGACACGCACGGTCTTTGCCATCATGTGCTGTGGGCAATGCACAAAGGTCACTTGCTGTCACCTGGCCCCACTTTGCTCCCAGGCTGGTAAAACACAGTCCCCTCCGGCTTCAGCGGCGGCTGCGACTGCCCCGTGCCCCCCGCGAGGGGACGGCCAGGGGTCCTGGCTGCCCCGGGGGTGCTGCACTAATGCCGCGCGGAGATGCTCTGGATCTGCATCCCAGGGGATGGGGGGACAGCGGGTCCCCCAAGGTGGGGGTCCACGGGGAGCCAACCCGCCCCACTCACCATCTTCTCAAAGTTGATGAGGTTCTCGGACAGCGTGCGATTGCCCTCGTGGATGAACGTCATGTCTGGTGGGGGCGATTTAGGGATCAGATTTGGCTTCGTGTTGCCCGGGGAAGGCTGGATGCATCCACAGGGGTCCCTGCCACCCCAGCCCAACCCATTCCCACCTGCACCCCCAGCAAAGACCCCACAGCTCCCAAGCCGAGGTACCCACCTTTGAGGAGGAGGGGGACGAAGGGGATGATGGGGGGCTCAGCTTGGCGACGGCCAGGCGATAGACCCTGTGGTTCCACGACGGGTCCTGGGGACGGAGCGGGACCTCAGCACGGGGCAGGCAGGGGACACAGCCCTGGCTGCTGCCTGCCACGGGTGCAGGGAAGAAGGGAGGGGGGGGACACAGCACTTCCACGGCACGCCTGTGACCTTGCACCTTTTGGGAAGCAGGGGCAAACCCTGCCGGGAAGGGGGATACGGGTTGGGAAGGGGCTGTGCTCACCAGCATCCGCTCCAGCGCCGAGTGCAGCTTCCGGATCTTATGGGGCAGCCTCTGCGCAGGGAGAGGGTCACCGGTGCCAGCACCCCGGCTCTCCCACACCCCCAGAGACACCCCCCCCCCCAGCTCTCCCGGCACCTCCTGCTCTCCACCCACCCCATTGCACCTCTGTGGGCTCTGCAGCACCGCCTGCTCCGGGTGCTCGTAAGCAATAGGCTCCGAAGCCCGTTGCCGCTCCGGTACGGGGGATTTTGGCCCCTGGCTGGGTCTAACCAGACCCAGGGGCTGATCCTGGCCCCCTGCCCGGTGGGAAACGCACTCCCTGCCCTTAGCAGCTCCCTTGCGCAGAGCTTAATGGGTGCAGGGTCTGCCTGGACCCCAGCACCCGGGCCACCCTTGCCCCTTGCCCAAGCTAGGGGACCCAGATCCGTCACTGCAGACCTCGGGGGACCTCGCAGGGCTGGCAGCAGCCCGAAGGCGGTTACCTCCCAGGTCTTGGCCAGGCGGCTGACGGCCGTGTTGCTCACACCAAACATCACCGCGAAGAAGGAATTCAGGTTCTTCTGCTCCTTGAGGCTGCAGGCGGGGACAGAGTCAGGCGAGGAGGCCACCACCGGCTCCGTCCTCGCAGGACCGGGGTGCAGGCGGCGAGGCACTCACTGTGCGGCCAGCTTGATGAACTTGCGGAGGAGCTGGGCTCGCCTGCCCACCTCGGGGCAGAGGCACAGCTCCGTGGCCACCCAGTACTGCAGCTCGTTGAAGCGCCGCATGACCCGCTCCAGGTTGGCCGTGGTCATGTCGTGAAACTTCTGCGGCCCGACGATGTAGTGGATCATTTCCACCTGCAAAGCCCAACGCGGCGGCTGAGGGGTGTCCCGAAAGCCACCCTAGAGGTGTCTCCCACCGCAGCCCGGGCGCTGGCCCTACCTGGTGGATGCTCTTGAAGAGGTTCCAGTCGTAGTCGGTGAGGTGGCTGGCCAGGTCCTTGGAGCTGATGAGGTCCAGGGTCTCTGAGGAGCCGACGTGGGGGCCCAGCTGCTCAGGGTGAGGGGTCTGTGCACAGGAGAGGAACTGCTTCCTACCGCAGCAGGGAAGGCAACACCAGCCCCTTCCCCGGGGGAGAGGAGCAGGGAGGGATGGACACCCCCAACCCTGAGCTGCTATGGAGGCACCGCAGCCCCAAACCCTGCTCGGGGTCCAGCCTGGTGCTGCCCATCCCAGGGACCCCCCTGCCCCGTGCTCACCAGGCTGCCCAGCTCCTCCACGCTCACGGCGAAGAGCCTCTCATTGAGCCCCAGCGCCGTGAACACCCCCACGGCGTCCAGCTGCAGCCCCACTTTATCTGTGGGAGAGAAGACGGTCGGTGCCGGGATGGAGAAGGGGCCAGATCCTGGCTGGGCACGGGGCAATTGCCGCCATGGCACAGTGGCAGCCCATGCACGGTGGCATCCCCGGGAGAGCCCGCTCACCTCCGGCCGAATTCACCTTCACAAGGATGTGCTCCCTGTCCCGGCCGAGCCGGGGGGCGAGGGACCGCAGGACGTCCCGCACCGAGGCGTTGACGGGCAGCACCGTGATCAGGCACGAGTGGTCCGCTCTGTAGATCTCGTAGGGCACTACGAGGGGCGGAAAGGGCTTTAGCATCCCCGCCGCCGGGGAGGGGACAGTCCCCACCGTGCGTGGCTGTACCTTTGTCCTGGGCTCTTAAGGCACAGCTGCTGTTCAAAATCGCCTCCTCCTGGCTTGTGAGCCAGTTCACCGAGCTCTGAGCCTGCGGCCAAGGTGGGAGACAGAGGGGGAGGATGCCTCCCCACCGGCCACCCCTCCTGCCGGGGGTCCCCAGAGGGCAGGGGTGACCCAACACTCCACACCCCTGCCCCGGCCCTGGCACCCCCCAGGGCCACCCCTACCTTGGGCTGGGGAGAAACACTGCCGTCTCCGTTCTCCAGCCTGCAGAGAGAGGATAAAGGCGGTGTTAGATCCCCGCAGCCCACATCTGCGCTGGAGACAGAACCGGGTCCTGTAGCCCGCAGGATCCAGGCCACCACCAAACCCCCCGAGCATCCCTGCCCCACCGGGCACCGGGGAGTCCCGGCAGGGGTGTCCCCGGGCACCAGGGGGTCCCGACACCCTCCCTGTGGCTGGGGAACCCCCACGCTGGGGACAAGGTGGCCCGAGAGCTGCTAGCATCCCCCAGTCTTGGCAATCATTGCTTTGCTGGCCGAAAGCTCAGCCCCACGAAAAGCGCAATCCCCCTGCGCACGAGGGGTGCAGGATCCGGGGACGTGGGCACCAGCAGCGGCACTGGGGGTCAGAGCCAGGCTCTGTTTCGGATGGGGGCACCCCCTCCTTCCCCGGGGGACTCACGCTCGGGGCCGCCGGCGGTCCTGCGCTTGCTCCTGGACCAGCCCGCCCAGGCGGGGGTCCCGGCTCGCCAGGTCTGCGAGGTTCTGTAGGAGGAAGGTGCCCAGCGGTCAGCATGGGGTGGTCACAGCCAGACCCCTTCTGGGGACATCACCCCCTCCCTGCCCCGCTCCCAGTACCTGCAGCAGAGCCATGGTGCTGCGGTCGCCCTGCAGCAGCCGCCCGTAGAGCAGCACCCACTGGCTCACCAGCCGCAGGATCTTCCGGCGCTTGTGCAGGGAGTAGGTGGCCTTCTCCTGCTCCGAGCCTTCCAGCAGCTCCGCGCGGAAACTGGGACCAGTCAAGGGCACCAGCACGGGTGGTGGGGAGCAGGCAGGGACCCCCATACGTGTGCACCCAGGACAGGATGGGAGATGGGGATATGCCCTGTGCCCAAGAGCCTGGGGGATTTGGGGCTCCCCTGGCTGACCCCTGAGGTCCCCCCAGGGTGACAGGGACCCAGCTGAGCGTGCTGGTCCCTGGCGGGGGGTGCATGGCATAGGATGGAGCCCGGTCCGTCCCCCCCCAACTCCAGCCACAGAAGGATACTGGTGCAGCAGAGCTCGGCAGAGCTGCGAGGTCGGCATGAACACGGTGTACGTCAGCAGGAAATCCCCCAGCAGGGTATCTGCGAGAGACCAGGCCACCAGCATTCACCCTTCACAGTGTCCAGCACGCTGGGGACACAGTGATCACAGCCAGGCAGTGTGGCTGGCCGGGAAAGGGTCACCCGTGCCCTGCGTGGGGTTGGCCTGTGGTCTCCCCCCATGGTGACCGTGCTCATTGCGGGTCACTTTTTGCTCCTAAACACCACGGAAAGGGCTGGCAAGGTTGCAGGCTTTGGGGGAGGAGAGAAAATTAAAGGACTGCACTAGAAGTGCAGCGCTCGCAGTGAGGTAACTCCAACGCAGCCGCTGGTGACGCCAGCTCGGCAGCTCTGATTTTTTACCCGCTGGGGACATCTCCTGGTTCCTGTCCTGCCTGGTTTTGCTCCTCTCCGAAGGCAGAGGGAGATGGAGGGATGTGGGAGAGGAGATGCTCCCGGCCCTGGAGCTGCCTCCCTCTCCCGGCCCCAATGGGGGATTTTAGGGTGAGAGGAGAAGCTTTTGGGGCTGAACACTGGGAATAAGGCAGCCCTGCTCGGTGCTGGTCCCTGCACCAGCACCCTGTCCCCAGCCCCCTGCCCATCTGAGGGTGGCTCTGGGATGTGGTCCCTGCACCGGCACCCTGTCCCCAGCCCCCTGCCCATCTGAGGGTGGCTCTGGGATGTGGTCCCTGGAGCAGGGGGGAGACCCCCACCTACCCACGGGGTCGTAGAGCGTGGCATCGAGCCTCATGAACTCCAGCAGATGCTCGAGGATCTTCTCCGGTGTCCCAGCCATCACGAAGTACCTGGTGGGCAGAGCACCGGGCACATCAGGGAAGGATGCGACACCCCAGCTGTGGGCAGGGCCACCACGCCGGGCCACTGGGCTACGATACAGCTGGTCAGCATGGCCTGGCATCCCTGTTCCCCCTCTGGGGACACAGTGCTCCCAGCAAACTCCCCCGAGGGAAGCCAGAGAGTGGCAGAGGAGGCAGGGGGACAGGCAGCATCGGCTGGCAGTGCTGCCGGCACGGCTGCGAGGAGGGACGGGGACAGGCTGCTGTCACCTGCTGCTCCGCGCCGTGGCCGGCTGGCTGCTGCCACCCTGCAGGTTTTTCTGCAGGACAAGCACCACCTTCCCGTGCTCCTTCAGGCGCATGGTGTTGGCCTCCACATCCTAGAGAGAAAAACCAACCATCAGCCCGGCTCGGATCCGTCAGGCAATGCCTGCCTGCCTGGCTGCACCCCAAAACCCCGCATTGGCGCGCAGAGAAGTATCCTCCCTTGCGAACACCATGGGGGGTGCACAGTGTGTCCCGGCTCGCACCCAGCACCCCGCGAGCCCCCCCTGCCCACCTTGAGGATGTGGTTGAAGTCCTGCTTGTCCACGCGGAGGAAGTGGCAGTTGTCCTCCCGTAAGATGATGGTGGCCGCGCGGGGCGCGTCGTTCACCAGCGCCAGCTGCCCAAAGTCATCCCCCTCGTGCAGGGTGGCCACCAAGCCCTGGGCGGGGGGGGCACCGGAGGGTGAGGGATGGGGTGGGAGCCCTCGTCCCCGCTGGGAGACAGTGACGTGGGGTGTCTGGAGAGCCCCGCTGTGCAGGGACGCACCTACCTTGCCGTGGGTGACGACGTTCACCGAGCCCTTCCAGATGATGTACCATGACGTTCCTTTATCTCCTTGGCTGAACACTGCAGGGGAAACGGCGGCATCCAGCAGTCAAAGAGGGGGAGCCCCCAAGCATCACTCTTCAGCCCCCCCCCATCCCGAGACCCTTTCCTGGGGGACCGGCCAGCCCTGCCCGGCTCCTGGGGCACACGATACTCACGCACGGTGCCTGCTCTCTGGTGCGACTCGAACATCAGCACGGACGCCAGCTCCCGCTTCACCTGTGCCAAGAGGCGCCTGCCATTAGGGTCACCCCAGCCCGGAGCTGAGCGAGGAGGGGACACACGTGGGCACGGGGGACAGGGTGGGAAGAGGGCCCAGGGATGCTTAGAGAGAACCAGGAGAGGATGCCCAGATGGGAAGGGATGGGATGCAGGAGGATTCGGGGACCAGGAGCAGGTTGGGGGACACACACACACATGCCCACGGGGGAAGCAGGGCACAGCCGCACTCACCGAGTTGGAGAGATGAGCCACGGCTTTGATGTGGAGGAGCTCCTCAAATATGAGCTCCAGCTCGTCCTCCGTGCGCTGGGAAGGCCTGGGAGGGGAGCGGGGGGTGAGCAGCCGTCCGTGCCCCCTCTCCCCACCACGTCCCGGGGCACAGACACCCCTCTCCAGGCACAGACACCCCTGCCCTGGCCGGGCAGCCTCTTTCTCCCCCGCATCTGAGAGCCGTGGAAGAGATGCTCAGGTCGCCCCATCCACAGCAGCCCCTTTGGTACTCCAAACCCCCACGGAGCGGGGTCAAAATGAGCCCCATGTCCCCCCGGCCCCTGGGGAGCACCCGGCCACTCACGGCTTGCGCAGGGCCATGGTGAGCAGCGCGTCGGGACCCAGCTGGGCCAGGAAGGCCAGTGCCTCCAGCAGCTCCTCCGCATCCCGGAGCCCGGCGCCGGGCTCGGGGCTCAGCTCCAGCTCGGCAAAACGATAAAACTGGGTGTCCTTGTCCTGGAAATGCCACTCCTGCTTCACTGCGGGGGGAGAACGCCATGAGCTCGGCCATGAACCCACAGGGTACCACGTGCACCCACGGGAAACCCTAGCAGCCCCCAGTGCACCCATCTCGCCTTGCGAGACCCCACCGGCGCGCAGGGGGCTGCCACCTCCCACCCTCACCGTGCGTCAGGACACCTCCGTCCACCAGCACCTGGCAGATGCCAACGGCTTGGCTGCGTGTCTGGACGGCGAGCCCGGCGCTCAGCAGCCAGTCCACCAGCTCCTTCCCGGAGCAGCACTGCCTGCAAGGAGAGAGGGTGTGAGAATCATCCCCGAAACGGGGCTGCGGCACCCCGTACCCAGGGTGAACCCCTGCCTGGGACGGGCAGGAGAAGTCCTGCCGTCCCCGGAAGGCTGCCGGGGTCCTCGGCAGCCCGCGGTGCCCCCCGGCATGGCAGGGGTGCCAGTCGTCCCACCTGTGGTGCCGCAGGTGATGCTTGTGGTCCCGGATGAGGCCGGGGCGGGTGCTGGTGAGGTGGATGAAGAGGACCTTCCCCGCTCGCCAGATCTTCTCCGAGGATGCCTGGGGATGGAAGCGGATTATACGGCTTGCAAGGGAAGCGGGGAGGGCACAGGCAAGGCACAGACCCCGGCTGCACTGACACCTCGCACGGCGAACTGTGCCCCGACACCCTGCCCAAGGGGCGATACACCTGCACGCCCACCCCAGCACCCCGGGATCTCCATCACCCGCCCCCGGGAACGGCTGAGCCCAAGGGAGCGAGCATCCCAGAGCTGAGTCAAGGACCCCAGGGCATGGGGGTGCTCCGGCCCCCCACCCCTCACAGCCTTCAAGACATGTTTTTCCACCTCCC
Organism: Gymnogyps californianus; assembly: GCF_018139145.2. Lineage (NCBI taxonomy): Eukaryota > Metazoa > Chordata > Aves > Accipitriformes > Cathartidae > Gymnogyps > Gymnogyps californianus. Next base: position 1,135,933 of record NW_026114202.1, on the reverse strand, counting down.
CCCTTCCCAAACTCAGGTTCTTGTGGGTTTTCCCAGCCCACCCACCTGGGTAAGGCTGTGTCCATAGTCCAGGGTGGATTCAGTGTCCAAAAGCGGGGTCTGGAAAACCAAAAAGAAGGGGTTTGGTGGCTGTGCGGGCTCTGCCGTGCCCCCCCTCACCCCGCACGCCCCAGGAGGGCTCCTGCCTCCCCCAAGGCACAGTCCAGCCTCATCCACTCTGCACCAGGCGAGGAGGCAAGCATCCCTGCATGCTCACCAGCGCCGACCTCCTAAAACCAAGGCAAAGCCTTTACTCTGCCCCATCCTTGCTGAAAACAGACATGCGTACCGGGGACCTAACCCCCAGAAACCCCCCGCGGTAATGTTTAACTTCAGAAAGGGAAGTGCATTCAAATGAAGGAGCTGGGAGATAAAAAGAGGGAAGTTAAAAGTAAAATCTTTGCAAACAGGGATCAAAGACATCGTATTTGAGACATGGAGCTTGCCGCTGGAGGAGAAGGACTTCAGAAAGACCTGGGGAAGCTGGTGCAGCCCCAGGGGAGGGAGAGGCGTCCAAAGCCTGGGGGGTTTCCTCCAGCTTTGAAGCCGGGTCCAAACAAAGAGGACAGAAAAGATCCCAAACTCCGGTAGGTTACAGGAACAGCCCAAGAAAGCCTCGGAGAGCTGGAGGATCAGCTTGCAGAGGACACCAAGGACAGGACCCGTGGCCAGCCTGTCCCACGGCAGACGATGGGAAGCAAGAGCTCTTGCAGAGGACGAGGGTAGCAGAGCCATGAGGCGCGCGTGCCGAAACCCTTCCCTGCAGGCAAAGTGTCGGAGGACTGGTCTCAAATCGCAGCACGGCCAGAAAAACTTAGGCAATAAATCCTGAAAAATCAGCTGTAACAAACCACCAGGACGTGAGGTCCCCGGCACCCAGAGCAGCACGGCAACGAAAGAGCTGAATTGCTGTGGGTGATGTGTAACCTCACGCTTCCCTTGGTACCGAAGAGCTGGCGAATATGAAGCTGTTTTTCCAAAGGATTTTAGGGAAGATCCTGGAAACAACGGACCAGCAAGGCAGAAAGTCACTGAGCACATGCTGGGTATGGGGAAACAGCAGCGGATAAAATTCAACAGGGACATGCCTAAAATAAGGCATATTACAAGAAAACAAGCCCAAATTTCCTTCGCTCGTGGTCAGAGGCTCTGAGCTCAAGCAGGAGCCCGTGGCGGTGACTGAAAATGTGAACTCAGGCCCTGACAGCTGTAAAAAAATGCAAATAGTGGGACGGGTGTCAGTAGGACGAGAGCAAAATAGGAAACCTCACGGCTCCACTGCACACCCGGTTCACCAGCAATTCAGTGCTCCCTTAGCCTAAAGGAGAAAAACACACCCTCTGGGGATGGAAAACCCCAGTCACCCACCAAGTTTTTTGCTCTATTTAACTTAAATCCGCACGCGACGAGTTGATCCAACGCTATTTTCTAAACCGGCTCCTCTTTAACGTCTTCGCTGTTTACCGATCCTAAAAATAGCATCCCCCCTTCCTGGCTCGGGGAGTCCCTCCTGGAGCGATCTGTCATCACAGCATCAGGAATAGCTGGGGACCGCCTCCATCAGCAGCACACGCTGCGGCCTGAGCCGTGGCCCCTGCCATCCAGGACAACCCGGGATCAGGTTCAGCTCCGCCGGGAGCGATGCCGATCCCTGCCAGGCCACACTTGAGCCCTCAGCTTCTCCACAACCACTCATCCCTCTGGATATCCCCCATCAGCAGGTGCTTTTTAACCCTTGTGCTTATTTTTCTCCCAGGTTTTTTCCCTTGGGGAGGGGATGCTCCAGGGAGAAGCAGAGCAACGAAGGGATGAACCACTGCCCACCCCACCTGCAGCCCTAATCCCGGTGCAAAGGCGGCCACGTTCCCATCCAGGCGCTGCCCAGAGGGATGAGGGCTCCCGCATGGCCACAGCCCTGAATAAACAACCTTTCATCTCGGCTGCGTGCGCTGCATAAATCACGGGCTGGGGGAAGCCGAGAGCACCCGTCAGACCTGTTCTCCACGCGCTGCCCCGGCCGAGGCAGTTACTGCACTTTGAGCATTAACCTGGAGACAGGGTAAGGGCCATCCTTCCTTGGGGGGTCTTCAACCTGCGTGGGGGTCACCTTGAAGGGAAGGTTTTGTGGTTCCCCCCCATTTATTTCTGGCCGTAAGGGGTCTGCAGCACTCCGGGCTGGCGGTGGAGGTGGTGGGCACTCGAAAGACGGCATCATCTGGGCCAGATCCTCCTCGGATCTGCTGGCTCTGGGCTGGTTGGGAAGGTTTGAGCAATCCCAGCAAGAGGGACGGCCGGATGAAAGCCTCAATTAAGGAAGCCAAGGGCAGGAGTAATTAGCCGCAGAAGCCTTCTTTGCAAATGAATTCAAGGACAAAACCACCTACCAGGAGCTGAGGGGAAATCAAAGACCCTGGCACCTCCCGGCCCAGCCAGGAGGGTGATGGATGTGGACACCCAAGGGGTGCTCGAATGGGTGCTCTGCCCTGTGCTGCCTGCTTGCCTGTCCCAAACCCTGCCTGCTCACACCCTGCCCGGCTCAGGCTGCTCCCTCATTTCCTCCAGCCCTTTCCATATCCCCAGGGCTTCCCCATCCTCCTCCGGATAGCCCGGATGGCTCGAGCCACCAACTTGCCCCCAGTAGTTTGCAACTGGCTTAGGAGAGATTCGGGGAGCGGACAGAAAACAAGCGGCTCCGCGAATGTAGCAGGTCCCTGGGGACGCTCCCGACCCGGCCACGCTGCTGCTGAGGCTGGGACACTGTGACTTACTCACTCTGCAAACTTTCCTGAGCCTCGTGACCGCCCCGTGGAACAGGAAACGTGCCGGCAATTGCAGAGCAAATGTTTGCAAATAGGAGCCGGGCTGTGGCCGGAGCGTGGAGCTACCTCCCGTGGGGCCTGGAGGTCGATGTCACCCCCTCGGATGCAAGCGAAAGCTGCTCTGGTCCCCAAAGAGCCTTTGCCGTCACCCCGTAAGCGAGGCCTGTCCTTGAGGCAGGGAGCCAGGACGTGCCACGGTCCTGCTCCAAGCTGCGCTCACAAGGACACCGAAGGAAACTGAGAAAAACCCTGCCCAAAGATGAGTGCTCGGAGCAATTTCTCCCTCTTGGGGTTTTCTCATTGCCAGACCAGCTCTGAAACACATGCAAAATCTCACGGCTGGCCCCAAAAACCCCTTCCCGAAGAATCCTTGCTCCCCAACTCCCGGGTCCGGACCCACAGGATGCCCTCCCCACCCTCACCCCCTGCCTAATTGTCGCAGCATCGCGGCCGCCGTCTCCAAACGGCTTCCTAAGGAGTTGCCTCTTTCCATCTTCCTGCTTACGGGACACGCGGGTGCTGAGATCCTGCCTGTCTCCAGAAATCCGGCAGCGGTGGGCAGCCAGCCAAGGCTGGCAGCGACCGTTCCGCGCTCGCGCGCTGCTTTTGTTTGGGATCCCAAGGAAAACAACAGGAGTTATTTCAGGCTTTACGGCTCCGGAGAAAGTCCTCGCCCATCCGCAGCCTCAAAAAGGCACGGCAGCCAGCCAGGGGCTTGCCGTCCCCCCGGGAGCCTCGTCGGGGAGGGGGGCCCGGGGGACCCGCTCTGTCCCCTCCGTCCTCTCCAGGGACGCAGTGAGAGCCGGCACGATGGCACTTGTACTCTGGGAAGGGTGAAGGATGGAGCTGCTTGGGGACGCCGGGCTGCGATGTCCCGCTGATGCCAGCAAACGGGAGCCTGGGCTGGAGCCTCGCGGCAAGGAGCAGAGCTGGAAGGGATTTGCTGGCACCGGGATCAGGCAAACAGGTCCCCAGGAGGGATGAGACGGAGCCAGGACGTGAGGAGGAGTCTCCAGGAGCCGTAGGCTTGCAGCGACGGGGACAAGGGACAATATTGCTGCTCCAAGGCACAGCCAGACGGTTCCCTGCTGTTCACCTCTCCCGTACCGGCCCCGAGGAACGGGTGCACTGGGAGTACCTGCAACAACTGGGGGAAACACCCCCTTTCCCTGCAAAGATCAGCTCCATTCCCCTCAAACAGCCGGTGGCTGTCCCCACACACAGCGGAGCCACCCGAGGAGGGGACACTCCTGCCACACTGCACGTGCCACCGCGCTGCCACGTTTTGTCAGATTTAGCCTAGTCCGGCAGTTTAGCACAGTAATGCTCCAGCCTGCTGCTTTCCCGAGCTCCCTGGCTTTTTGCCACTCAAAAAAACGTCCCAAAAACTAAGTTCCTAAAAGTTCTGCGGAGAAAAAAATCAGGAAGGAGGGGAAAAGAGAGGAAAGCTTTCTTATTCGTGAAGGAGCTTGCATGCTGCATAGAAATGCTGAAAGGGGGGTTGTTCCCTTCAAGTAATTTCACTTTTTTCCTTAAAAATGTTTGTCTCAGGTCAAGCAGTGTGGGAAGGGGAAGGTCACAAAGCTCAGCCGGGGCAGGTGAACGGGCTCCAGGGTCACCTCCCAGCCCAAAGGGGACAGCAAGAGGCCAAGAGCGGGGACCGGGTGCTTTCTGCACCCCGGGGACCCCCAGGAGACCCCCAGCAGCTCCTGGCCAGGGGACAGCACGGACCCGGGTAGGGAGGACGTGATGCTGAGCATCGTCCCGCTGCCAAGCGACAAGTTTCTCCTGCAGAAACGGCCTGCCCTGGCAGGGAGGGAATGTTTGGAACCCCGTGTGCCGCAGGGCCGCGGGGAAGGTCTTTCCTGTTCGCACGCTCGGGGTTGGGGCGCGCTGCCCGGCCGCTGTGCACCGGAGCACAATGGCACCGGGCTCATTTCATGCCTGGCTTCCAGCTCCGCCTGGAGAAGGGGTTAGGGCAGGCGGCTGCAGAAATACGCTCCCTGCACGCCTCGCCTTGCTCCCTGCACGCCTCGCCTCGCTCCCTGCACGCCTCGCTCCTTGCACGCCTCGCCTCGCAGCCAGCAAACATGAGGGGGGAGCAGGGCGCGGGTCACAGATCACAGCCCGCTGCCAGGCCGGCCGGGAAGGCAGGGAAGGGCCAGACCTGCCCTGCAAAGCCGTGCTTAGGAAGCGGGGCTGGAGGCAGCGATAAGCCCGGGGGGGGGGACACCCCGCTTGGCTCTTGCAGCGGCTCCACCAAACCCCGTCCCCCGAAACCCTGCGGCCGGGCAAGGGCAGAGGCCCGGCGCAAGGCGGGATGCTGAGAGGGGCGGCGGGGAAAGGTGGCAGTGAAGGGGGCTGCGTGGCTCGGGGTCCATCCCCCGGGGCTCTCGGTGGTGGCGGGGCCCCCCCGGCCGGGCCGTGCCCCTCCCGCCCAGCCCGCACTCACCCAGCGGATGCCCTGGATGCGGGGCAGGTTGCCCCCCTCGCCCTCCAGCCGGATCTCGTAGCTGGAGCTCCGGAACAAGTGCATCTTCTTGAGGAGCACCGAGAGCCGGTTACCGTCAGCCCCGGGCCCCCCGGGGGCGGCGGCGGCGGCGGCAGCGGCGGGGGGGACGAGCAGCACCGGCCCCCGGCTCCAGCCCGGTTCGCCGTGTGCCCTGCCGACTCCGAGCTACCGGCGCTCCCGGGCCCCGCCGCGCCGCCTCCCCGGCCGCTCCCGCCGCCCCGGCCCCGCGCACCTTCATGCGGCGGCGGCGGCGGCGGCGCGGCGGGGCGAAGCCATCGCGGCCGCAGCCCGGTGCTGCTCCGGCGGCGGCGGCGGCGGCTCCGCGGTGCTGCTCGGGGCGGGACGGACGGGACGGGACGGGACGGGACGGGACGGGACGGGCTCGGCGCCGCCGCCGCCGCGCCGGGCTGGGCGCGCCCCGCCCCCGAGCGGGCTGGGACCGGGAGCGGGCCGGGGCACGGCGCACCCCGCCCGCAGCCCCTCCCCGGGGTCCCACGGTCCGATTCCCGCCCCCCCCCCGCCCTCCGGACCGGGACCCCCTGTCCTTTTGGGGACCTCCCCCCCCCCCCCGTCCTGATCATCCCGGGGGGTTTGGGGGGGCTCAGCCCGGACGCCCACCCGCGGGACCCTCCATCCAGGCTGAGCCCTGCGCGGCCCCCTGGGACCCCTGTCCCTGGGCATCGGGGTGTCTCCAGGAGCCCCTGCGCACCCTACTGAGACCCCAGGGTTTGGGGTGTCTGGAGGAGCCCCTGCCCTTCCCCTGTGCACCCCACCAAGACCCTGGGGATTGGGGCGTCTCTAGGAGCCCCTGCCCTTCCCCTGTGCACCCCACCAAGACCCCAGGGATCAGGGTGTCTCCAGGAGCCCCTGCCCTTCCCCTGCACACCCCACCAAGACCCTGGGGATCGGGGCGTCTCTAGGAGCCCCTGCCCTTCCCCTGTGCACCCCACCAAGACCCCAGGGATCAGGGTGTCTCCAGGAGCCCCTGCCCTTCCCCTGTGCACCCCACCAAGACCCCAGGGATCAGGGTGTCTCCAGGAGCCCCTGCCCTTCCCCTGTGCACCCCACCAAGACCCCAGGGATCAGGGTGTCTCCAGGAGCCCCTGCCCTTCCCCTGCACACCCCACCAAGACCCTGGGGATCGGGGCGTCTCTAGGAGCCCCTGCCCTTCCCCTGTGCACCCCACCAAGACCCCAGGGATCAGGGTGTCTCCAGGAGCCCCTGCCCTTCCCCTGTGCACCCCACCAAGACCCCAGGGATCAGGGTGTCTCCAGGAGCCCCTGCCCTTCCCCTGTACACCCCACCAAGACCCCAGGGATCAGGGTGTCTCCAGGAGCCCCTGCCCTTCCCCTGCACACCCCACCAAGACCCCGGGGATTGGGGAACCACAGGGACACCCCTGCTCTGGCCAGTCTTGCAGAACCCAGCCTGGTGGGGGCAGAAGGGGCACAGAGGTGCTGGGAAGTGGGAGGCGATTTGTACTGGGGAGGCGGCCCCGAGCCTCCGAGCGGGGAGGACAGAGGAGCAGACCTGGAGTGTGGCCCAGCGGTCCTGGGAGTGCGTGTAGTGGGGCTTTTGGCTAAAAAGAAAGGGTTTTCTGCCAAAAGGAGCTTTTACTTTTGAAATAAATCCTATTTTTTTAATTTAAAAAAGATTTAAAAATGTATATATTTAAATAAGCCCCCACCCCAGCCAGCAAAGTGGTGAGAAATGTCAGCTGGATACAAGCAGTTTGGATAGGCATTCTTGATGTACTCCTGCTTCCTCTCTTGATCAGGCACCCCAGGGACTTTGGGGGTCACGCCAGGCTCCCCAGGACTGTCACTCCTCGGGGCCTGGGGAGATAGAATCTCCCAGCGTGGCCTTGGGCAAATCCTTGAGCAGCCATGCAGGACGGGGACAGCAATTCTTCCTCCCACCGTCTGCTTCACCCGCGAGCACTCGGAGGCAGAAAAGGCATTTTCCTGGAGACCTTGAGGTTTCGGGCGCTGCTGCAGCCGCTGTGCTCTGCTGCAGCCGGGGATCACAACCACCACCCGTGCGCAATTACGGCGCTCAAGGGTCTCACGCCGAGATCTGTCACCACTTACACCGTGCCCGGAGTCCTCTCTCGTGTGCGGTTAGTTGGTCCAGGATCTCGAAGCCAAAGCAGGGGAGCTGCTGCGTAACCGTCCTCTGTGCAAATCCCTCCCAGGATCTCGCCAAAGGACTCCCAGGATTTTTCACTGTTAACCCAGTACGGCCACTGGTCTGAGTGGGTCCCAGCCGGGCAGGGAGGGATGGAGCAATGCAGGGGCTGGATGAGGCTGGGCGCTGCCTGGAAAACACTTCAACAAGTGGCATTTAAAATGCACAGTGGAGCAGTTCCCCATCCTGCAGTGCTGCTGGCCCAGTTTCCCAGCTGAGGCCCCACGGACAAAGCAGACGTGGGTGGGTTGGATGGAGGCGGCATGACCTGGGCACTCGGGACACTGTAGAAACGGGCGCAAAAGTTCCCGTTTGATTATTCTGCTGCAAAAGATGCACCTTCTGCTGCAAAAGATGCACGGTGGGGTGCACGCGCAGACTGTGCCCGGGAGGGGCAGGCTCCTCCTGGCCCTTCTCACGGGCTGTTTTCTGTATTTACAACATTAAAAGTATTCCCCTTTCCCAGGAAACCACCAGTGCTGAAAGCTTTTCCCCTCTCAGCCCTGGACTGAGCCCCATGCTGTGGGCACAGACCACAGAGGGGAGGTGATGTAGGGATGGCGGCACGGGGTCTGCCCCAAAACACGGCTGTGAGTGCTGTGCCAGTGCCTTGTCCCAGCGAGCCGGGGCTTCTCCCTTCGAGTCCCAGCTTGTCCCTTGGAGTTGTGCGTGCACCTCCACTGCCTGCGTGTGCATCTGCCTGCGTGTGCATCTGCCTGCGTGTGCATCTGCCTGAGTGTGCATCTGCCTGCGTGTGCATCTGCCCTGCCTGCGTGTGCATCTGCCTGTGTGTGCATCTGCCTGAGTGTGCATCTGCCCTGCCTGCGGGTGCATCTGCCTGCGGGTGCATCTGCCCTGCCTGTGGGTGCATCTCCCCCACCCACATGTGCACCCCTCCTGTGCTGCACCGAGGGCCCCGGGAAGGCTCCGAAGCTGTCATTTCCCAGGCATCCATCCGCTCCGGGTGGCATCGGGCGTGCAACACACACAAACTTCGCACTAAATGAGACCGGGCTCCCCGTGCAGTGTTCTGCAGCCCCTCCCAGCCCCTGCGGCCCATTATAAAGGAAACCTCCCTGGCCGCAGCCCGCTCCTGCTGCAGCCCCAAGGGGGTCGTGGAAGGAGAGTTTGGCACGGGCAAAGGCGGCTCGAGGTTCGAGCAACTTCCCTCCTGCTCGGCTGCCTATCGCTGGCTGGCAAAGCCCATCTGGGAGCGAGTTTTGAGAGCTGCTCCTGCTCTCAAGGAGCTGGTGCTGTGATGGAAACACCCCCGGGGCAGCGGGCCAGGATACGGCCTCACCGCCGCACCGAGGGAGGATGCTGGCTCGGCTGCTGCAGGGAGGAACCTTTGGAAAGCTCCCCGGCCTGATGGAAAGTGCTCTGGGCTGCCTCGTGCTTTGCACATCAAGGATCCGCTCACCTTCGACAGGCCCCTGGGTCTCTGCTGACATGGGCGAGGGATCCCCGCCATGCACAGACATGCCCCCCCCATGCAAATCAGAGCCAATTAAGAGAAGGAGGAAGAGGTCTGAGGAAGGCAGGAGGTTCTTGGAGCAGCGTTTCCCTGGGGGGGGCCCCACCCGAGTGGCTGCGTGCGGATGCAGCACAACACGCCAAGGACGTGACACCTGCCTTGGCCCCACCAAGGACCGCGGGTGGTTCCTCTCCCTCTCCCTGCATCTTGGCTGATGCTTCCACCACCCCATCCTATCCCATCCCATCCCACCCCATCCCATCCCATCCCATCCCATCCCATCCCAGTTCAGACCCAGCGATGAAGGGTGCCCCGCCACCCTCACCAAAGCGCTCTCCCTGCCCCTTTGCCGCCGTCTCCACGCTCCCTCCTACCCTGCATTCCTGGGAACGGCTCCCAGCCCCGGCGGAGTTTAGAAAACTTTCCAGGATCGTGGCTGGTGCAGCTGTGCTGGCAGGGAATGGCGCAGAGCGGCCCCGCACGCTCGGGAAGCGGGACGGTGCATGGGGAGCCGGGGCGGCAATCCTCTGCACGGACCCCACAGCCGCTGTGTGCTGTGCGTGTTGCTGGAGGCCCAAATCCCTCGGGAAACTGGGCGTTATCATCCCACCACGGGCCAGTGTGCAGTCCAGCATCTCCAGGGATGGCAGGTCTGGAAACTCTGAACTGGCTCCATCCAGCCCAGTGTCCTGTCTTTACTGGGCCAGTAAGATGCTTTAGGGATGGGGTGGGAGAGCATCATGCAGCAGTGCTGTATGATGTACCCCCGCCGGAGCCGGTGACATGCAGCACAGGGGTGTCCCTGAGCTAGGCAGGATGTCGCTCATCCGATGGCAGAGGTCTCTGGGCCAGCGACGGCCAGTGTGGGATCCCGCTGCCAGGCACAGAGAAACCCAGCATCCAACCACCCCAGCTGCTGCTGCACCCCTGCACTTCCCCTGCAGCTTTTCCAGGTGCAAACCAGGCGCAGGAATGCCGGAGGATTGCTGCCGTGCCGCAGCCGCGCGCCCAAGCCAGCGTGCCGGGTCACCGACTCCGGCCGCAGGGACACATTTCCAACAGGCTGCACCAGCTGCCCGAGTCTGGTTAGCTCCGAGCAGAGCGCTCCTGCCTTGCCATAAAATGCAAACAGAGCAGCTCTGCTTTATCTAACTCTTTATCGCTGTATTTAACTTGCTCATTTTATCTGCACTTGAATAATAATTAATCTCCCGGAGCAGGCAGGCCTGGCCCCGTGGAAATGCGCCTTTCGTGCGGAGCGTGTTCAGCTTATGGGACCTGCTGGAGCCGGGTGACTTTGCAGAGGGAGAGTTTTCAGCTGCTGCTCCCAGATCTTTCCCAGTGAAACTGGTGGTGCTGGTGTCGATGCAAATGGCTGACCCCTCAGATCTCATCAATGCTCAGACCTTCAGTGGCGCGGGCTGGGAGCGATGCACATCCCTTTACAAAATCCTCCAGGCTTTGATCTATGTGTTTCAGGACTCGGATAATTCATAAGAACAGCCGTTATCGCCCGTGTTTTGGCAAAAAAAAAAAAAAAAGAAATAGATTCCCTTTTTCATGGGCAGCTCAGGGCACAACTGATTTAGTGTTGCTTTGTCACCTCCCGTCTCCCTGTGATTTACTGCCCGGCGGCGGTGCCCCCGGCGCGGGTACCTCAGCCCTCACGGGCAGGCTGAGTCCCCCCTTGCAAAGCTGGAGCCGAGGGCTCGCGGCCGCCGGTTGCCTCCCCATTGTTCGTTAGCACAAATCACTAATTTCAGGGCTGCTCTGACATGCACCCGCCTCCCCTGATCACCAAGGGACCGCGGTGGCAGCTACCCGGAGCCAAGTCTCCAGCAAGACGTGCCTGTTCCCTGGGAGATGAGAAGCTCCCCGAGGTCTGGGAGCCGTGGCCAGCGCTCCCGCTCGGCATCTCTACAATAAACCCCATCAGCGGGATTGGGAAACCCTTCCTGGCCCCTTCCCAGGGGCTGTAAATCAGAGCAGGGCTTGCAGGGTGACGGGCAGGGCTGGCGTTTACTTCCCCGGGGCTCACCGCAGCCCCGGCTACCCATCTCCGGGCACACGGCAAAGCTATCTCCCTCGGTGGCGGAGATGGCAGCGGGGCTGGGGGCAGCGGCCGTATTTTGTGGTCGTTTCCCTGGTTGAGGGACTCGGCATTCCCAGGGCAAGCGCCCAGACATTGCCTACAGCTTGGAGCTTTAAATAGCTGAGCATAAATAAAGGTGGCAGCAGAAATAGTCTATCCCGGGGCGATGCTGAGGGCTGGGAGGATGGGGCGAAAGCAATGGGCAGGGGGTAAAATTGGGGGGTGCTGCTGTGGGGCTGGGGTGCAGCTCTGCCAAGGGGGGGGGGGGTGTCCCTGCTGAGCCCCCGACCGTGCCTGCACCGGGGGCTGCTGCTTCAGTGGGGACCGCTGGCAGCTCGGACCCCTCCAGCCCACCCCAAAAGCCTCGCCGGGCGTTTTCTGGGGTGTTTTCCCAGCCTTTCCCCTGTGCCTGCAAGATCTCCGAGTCCATTTTAAAGCCCCCTCCATCTCCAGGCTCCTCTCGGGCTCTTCCGTAAATCAAATTGGGGATAAAATAGCATTCCAGGAACGCAGCGGGCCGGCCCCGGCTTTCTGTGGGAAAAGCAGCAAACGCACAGTGTCAGCACTGAATAAAGCTCGTGAGATGTCAGGCTAAGGCTCTTTATAGCTCCAGGGCTGGCCTTTCCCACCGAGGACTGGGTACCCACGCCGGCTGGCAGCTCCCGGGGGACTCCCCCTGCGTGCGGTGGAGCCGTGCCAGCCCGGCGCCGCGGTGGGCGGCTGTCGGGGTTTCAGGTGTTTGCGGGACCGGGGCGATGGGTTTGCATGTGCCAGCGTGCGCCAGCCCGGGCAGAAAGCCGCGCGTGGTGTGGCTTTGGGTTGAGCAGTTGATGCTGCTGCTTGTCGGCCGTGCAAGGATGGGGTTTATTTCCGCTGGATGAAAAAACAGTCACGGGTTTAGGTTAGATTTCCTGACTGTGCCGCACGCCTCCTCCGTCTCTGCATCCTGCACCATCCTCTGGCCAGCCACGGGATGAGGAGCCATCGAGCTCCCTCCTGCTGTCCCCAAGCCCATACGGGACGGCAGGACCCCGTGTCCTCGCCTTTCGGACACAGCTTTGTGCTGGCTGACGAAGAGAAGTTAATTCTGCAGCAATTAAGGGCTAAGCTACAGACCCAGAATTGCTTATTAAATTACAGATGGTGATGCTGCTCCCAAGATTATTTGATTGCAAGTGTTTCAGTGATGTTCCCGCAAACCGGGCTCACATCTCATCAACAACGCTCTCATCTCTCGCCCACCCCGAAACGATGGGCACAGGTTTCCGGAGCTGCTATTTCAGCCCGCTTTGCAAACTCAGGGCATTTGGTTGTCTCCGTGCCCGGCGTGCCGGGCTGTCGCTACAGCAAACCGGAGCCTGGCACTAAAACCCGAAGGGGCTTCGGCAGATGAGATAAGGAGCTGCGAGCGTCGGGTTGTTTGAGGAAGCGCCCGACGAGAGCTCGGAAACCCTGGATCGCAGCATCGGAGACGGCGAGGTGCGCGGGGGCTGTTAATAACCCCGGGGCCGTCCTAAAGAGGAACCGGAGATACACGGGGCAGCAAAATGGTGAAACCTGCTTCCCCTCCTGCGACCGTTACCCAAAGGCCGGAGGAGTTAAATGCTGGTATTTCCATTACGCCACCTATTTTGGCATCGTTTCACGAAAATTAGTGGTAGGGTCTAGTGCATTTGCACAGAAGAAACTCAAGAAGAAATGGCTGAACTCTTTGTATTACTGATGAGTGTATTTGCTGGCAGATGGTTATAGAAGAAATCTTTTATATTTATCATCTCTTTGGCTTACCAGGACAAGATAACAAATCAGTGTTGAAAATACGATTCTGGGGAAAATGGCTTTAAATTACTGCACTCTAAGCATGTTGTTTTATTCTTTAATGTAGCTACTTTATGCATTTCTTTTCCTCAAACTATATATATTTCCTTTTTATTGGCTAAGCCTTTCCTAATTTATATTTTCATTACTTTGATTAATACTACTTCCACAGTGACATTATTATTCCAACACAGTTTTGCAAGTGTCTTACTGAAACACTTGGCGTTAAATAATCTTTGGATTTAGCCTGCATGATTTGTAATTTAATAAGCAGTTCCGCTTCTGCGTTTTATCTCCTAATTGGTACAGAATTAGCAGCTATTCTGGAATGAACACAAGCTATCGTATGCTTTTTTTTTGTTGAAAAGAAAACAGCTATAGGTATTATTTTAGCCGTGGTCGTTTAGCCGTAACTATAGCCATATTAGCCATTTTAGGATCATCGATTCGATTGTAACTTGAGCAGGAATATGCTGCCATGGAAGTGATGCTGCTCTTTTAGGAAGGAAGATTTCAGTCTCCCAGGCAGTTGCATTTGATGATACTCCTTTAATTATCATTTGGTGAGCGTGATGCATCTTGTTCTCCCGGTATTTCCATACCCAGCTTGCGGCTTCTAATTCTTCCTGAAACATGATTCCCAGGTTTGCGTCTCTGAAGAGCTGTAAACACTTCAGATCTGAATCCAGCAAGGGCTTAGCGTCAGCCCTCCAGAAAACGACGGCTTTCGCCTCCCTTCGCCGACAAAATATCTCTAAATCACGAACAGTTAGCGTTACGGTTGGTCGAGAAGCGGCAGATTTCACTTGGGAAAAGCAAGGTTAAATGAAGCCCTCAGCTGCCTTGCGTGGCGCAGGCAGGCGGGTGCCGGGGCGATGCCGGGGAGGGCAGGCAGGGCGGCGCGGGCAGCAGCGGCCACCAGCTCTGCAGAGCTGCAAGGTGTGTGCCTGCCTGGCACAGAGGGCAAAGGGGCATTTGCTAATCCAAATCCAGCCCTAAACCCAACCCTAACCCTAACCCTAGCCCTAGCCCTAAGCTTAAGCCTAAGCCTAAACCTAAGCCTAACCCTAACCCAGTCCATCATGCGTGGATGTCAGCACCCCTGTGCCAGCGGGTCTCGGTGCAGAGGACGGTCCCAGGCAGGTCTAATTTATGGACACGGACCAACCTAAGGAAGAAAACCAGACTCAGGGCCAGTTTTCCCCACCACAAACGCACCGCTCCGTCACAGCTCAGCCCGGCCGGGCTCACGCAACGGCTGCAGCCCCTTGGAAATGTTGAAATTAAGAGGCTTTGCCTTACGAAGTCCCTTAGACCCATGGAGGAGACACCAAAACATGGAGACACTGAGTCACTGAGGCACTGAATCAGCGGGACACTGAAATGCCGAGACAGGGAGACACTGAGACACGGCGACTTGGTGGCATCTGAAGGACCACGTCCCCGTGACCCAGCACCAGCTGAGTGCGCTGCAGACCACTGTGGGTTTCACAGTGAGCAGAGTCGGGTGGGAGCCCGCGGAGACTGTGAGGAACTGGCAGGTAGCTGCGGGGGGGATTAAGTAAGGATTAATGAGAGGAGAAGGAAAAACAATAGTTTTTCCCAAAGGGCCATTTTAAGGCAGCATTTGTAACCCTCAGGAAGGGCTGAGACCTCCCCATTTCCTTAACTTTTCCTTCTTCCTTTTGCCTTTGAGTCTTTAACATTCACGGGGTCTAAATCGCTATTTTCCCCAGTTATTCCCATATATGCAATGCTTCTTTAAAGGAGGGGGGGGGGAAAAGCCTCAAGGACAAATTCTCAAGAGATGAGCGGAATAAAACACCAGCCCGTTTCCAGCTCTCTGAAAACAAACAGGGCTACCCCCATCTCGAACCATTTTCCTTCTTTTGTTCCCAGATCCAGCCACCATCCAGCTTTCCCACCTACGGCGCGCAGGGCAGGAGGGAGGAGGAGGAAGGCGATCCCTCATCCGGTAAATCCGGCTGTTTCCCAGCTGTTGCTGTGACTTTGCAGGCAGGAGCAATAACCAGGAGAAAGACTCTGCTCTGGGCAACCTGGCAACCAGGTGCTGGCGGTGGAGAAAAGGGCCAAGGTCCAAATCTCTGCAAAATTAAGATGCCATCTGGGGTTGCTCGCTGTTGTGGGCAGTGCCAAGGAGCCGGGAAGCCCGTTTTGGGTCGAGAGGTGAAAAAATATCATTAGGTCGAGAAAGGCAAGCGGGCCAAAGCTGAGCTGTTGAACAGGAACGTCTGTATTCGCATCTGAAGCGGTTACTCCTCCTTTCCCCGCTTGCTCATTTCCATCTCATCCGCCTTCGCCTGCCGGAGGTTTCCACCCCTCGGAGCAGGGCCACCCACGGCTGCTCGGGGTGGGCATGTCCCGGGGTGGGCAGCAGTCGCGGCCGTGGGCTCCTGCTAATGCGGAGCAGCCATAAACTGCTCGGAAAAGGTCTCTGCCGGCTGCAGAGGGGCTGGCAGCCATTCCTCCACTGCCTGCGGCTCCGGCTCTCCCTGCAGTCAGCCAGGACACGAAGCCGGGTTTAACTCAGCCTCGGACCGCTCGCAAGGCAAAATGAACAGCTCTGCAGTAAACTGGGGATTAAAATACCCGGCTGCCCCCTTCTCCGGGGCTATCGAGTCCCCACGTGCCTGGAGGACACAGCTCCCACCCGGTCCCGTGAGAGCAGGGATTTCCTAAGGATGTGATGTGAATCTTGCCCTGCAACGTGACCCAGAGCAGCCCATGGGGAAACAGGGAGCGAGCGCCGGGCTCGCTGCTCCAGCTCCGGCTCATTGTGTCTGCTCAGTGAATCTTTAATTAGGCCATGCAAATTCCAGCAGCTTCTAATCATCTTAATCCCGGGGCCAGCTTGAGGTTGCTATTGCTTCCAACATTTTGGTGACTGCCTGCCCTTCCGCTTGGCTGAGGATGCTCCAAACTCATCTTGTCCAAGAATGGACACGGTCGTGGACAAGGGTGATGCAGATGCTCAGGGAATCATGGAAGCCACATCTCTGCTAGCTTAGCATCCCCAAAAAACTGGTGGTCAGCTGGACACAGTGCAGGACTCTTGTCCAGTGATTGCATACGTCTCCTGGGCAAGGAAGGAGGACCTATAGACTGATCACCCCTGGGCACCTCCATGCATACTCAGCTTCTCGTTACCTCCTGCAGATTTGGGGTTGCTCCGTGGATGGAGAGAATCCCATTTGGTGCGGGGGTGTCGGGGGGATGCTAATCCAGGTGGCACTGCCTTTCCACCTGGGGATCAACGTGCTTTTGCACTGTAACACCAAACTGATCAAAAAGCTGATTGCTGCCCAAAACCAGACTCTTGAGGCATCGAGGTGCACGCTCACGCCAGCTGCCAGACCTGCCTTCACGGTCCTGGCAGGGATTTAAGGTGCAATCGCTTCTTGGGTGCAATTCTCCTGAGTTGGCTGAGATCTTCACCTCGGGATGAGGTGACTCATGCCCCGAAGTGCCCGTTTCTCTCACCGCCGGCTGGCCCAGACACGCACGTCTGCACGGCAGCAGCCTACCGAGGGTGATGTCAACCCCTCCTGGGTGCCTATCGCAAGCAGCATCGCCGCTCTTATCCTCTTTCTGACGCAGGGACGCACACGCTGCTCTCTTCTTCATCGGCTTTTGGTTGGTGTCAGCTGCAGCCCGGCGTATTTCTGCGCTTTGATTCTGCTCCTGAGTCCTATCAGACATCAGAGCCGGTACCTGCGCCCCTGAGCCGAGCTCCTCGACAGACCCGTCCTCCAAACCCACCCCGTATCTCAGCAGCTCCCTGGGAACTCCTCGCGCCCGCCCGTGCCCGGCGCAGAGCTGGGACGCACCAACACAGACTTGGGTGCTTGGGGGGGACCCAGCAGCCGATCTCCCACCAGCTCTTGAGTCTCGTCCGGTTATTAATGCAGGAGAGTTGTTTCCTTCCCATCAGCAAAGGTGAAGGAGCACGCCAGAATGGATTTCTTTAGAAATCGATGTACATTACGTCCACGAGGCCACTTTATTCCACTTTCCAAAGCAGCATTTACTCTATTCCAGCATTTACCCATGTCAACGTCCTCTTGCTTTCTATGGGAACAGCTCAAGGTCTCCCGAACCCATCACTCAGCCTGGGGACAGATCTACCCACTTGTGATCTCCAGATCCCTCCCGCAGCCTTTTAAAAGACACATTGACCATCTCTGAGGTTGGTCTAAGTGACAGATCTGCTCCCCAAAACCTGCTCCCCTTATTACAGCTCCCAAAATCCTTCTGGATGACTTTCTGCTGTGGCTTGATTTTCCCTAAATGATCCATTTGAACCTTGATCATCTCAAAAAAAACAGACTTTCTTGTTTCTGATCAGGTCAGAGAGGTTTTCTACCTGTAAAAAATTATTCCAGAACATCTTTTTGTCTTTGGCACCAGCCGTTTGGGCAGACTCAGCAGAGCTGGGATGACACTACAGAAGTCGTCTCCAAATTTCTGCTGGGTAATTGGCGGAAAGTAGGTGTGAGAAGAGTCTGGGCAGAGAGAACGGAGATGGAGCTGATTTTACCTGTTTTGACACAGAATAGCTGACTGGCGTTTGCTGACGCCGCTTGTTGTGCTTTCAGGTATGTGCACGCAGCATCTGAATTCCTGCGATCGCTGCAGGAGGTGTCAGGAAAGAGGGGGTTTTGCAGGTCTCGAGGCTTTTATGCTAAAAAACCACTAACAGCGTGTCCCTCCCCCAGGGAGGCACCCAGGACAAGGAGGTCTTTGCAGCCGTCCATCCCAAGGGCACCTGATATTTTATTAATGTCACCGAGTTTTGAGGACTGTGCTCAGCCCCGGGATGCGTCAGGCTGAGACTCGACGTAGCTGAACCCAAACGAGCTGTAAGATTATCCATGTTTTCCCCAGTGACCGTGACCGATGTGCGTTCAGCATCTCAGGCGTGAGGTGTGCATGGAATAACGTCCCACGGTGCGGATCGAGAAATGCAGTTTCTCCTCCGAGCCCTGCGGTGAGCTCCCCCGTGAATTTTTCCGATTCTTCAGCCAAGAATGTGATAAGGCTTCACGGGTCGGTCACACTGCATAAACATTTTCTCCGCTCTCAGATCCCATGACCTGCTCTTGAACTGGCGGAGCTGAATCCTCAGCCACATCTCTCAGCCCCAATGAACGTCAACATTTGCAGACATGCCGTGACTGTCCTCATCATCATGTCCTCCAAAAAATGAGGGTCCTTCACATCCTCCCCACGTTCTCCGGTGGTTTGTCACTTGTTCCCCTCCACTCAGCATTCGTTGCACCACGTCTGGATGCTGTGTCCAGTTTTGGGCCACCAATACGAGATAGACGTCAATGAACCGGAGTGAATTCAATGGAGGGCCACCAAGATGGTTGGAGGTTGGAGCATGGTTGGAAGCTGGAGCTTCTCCATGAGGAGAAGCTGAGGAAATGGGGCTTGTTCAACCTAAAGAAAAGTCTTGGGGTCACATAACAGCAGCCTTGAGCACCTGAGGAGGTTATTGAAAAGATGGAGCCAGGTTCTCCATGGTGGTTCACAGCAGGAGGCTGAAATCAGAGAGGTTCACGTGGGATATACGGAGAAACTCCATCCTTGGTGGTTTTCAAGACCTGGCTGGATAAAGTGAAGGAGGGAAGGGGAGATGGTGTTTCAGGGATGTCTCAGGCTGAAAGGGAAGGAGGCTGCTGCCATCTAGAGCAGGGACTCCTCTGCATGCGGTCACAGCAGCCAAGTTGGACTTTCCCAGGCCTGGAAAGATCATCTTGGTAGAGACTAAACCCGGAAAAATTAAGGAAAAAACATTATGAGCTGGAACAGAGCAAGTAATGGATTCCCAGGCTCTGGGCAGAGCATCTGTCCCTGCTGTCCTTGAGCAGCAGACGATGCATCGCTTACATAAGTGCAATTAATAATTGATTTGAAATAGGTAGAAAAAGCCCGTTCTCGTCTCCATCCCCGCTGCAAGTTTCTGCCTCCTGGGCTTAAGCGCAGCCAGATGCAGCCGGCAGCTCAGCAAATGAAAAAATGGTTAAAAAAAAAAGGGGGGGGGGGGGGGAAGAGAACCGAAAAGCCCCAAAACTATTTAAGGACTTTTATTAGGTGTCCCCAAAGCCACAATGCCACAACCGAGCAGGATGATGCTGGCTGAAGAAGAAAAACTCCCCGAGAGAGGAAGCGAAAGCTGCGCAGGGAATGTCCCCAACCCCACGTGCTCCCCTGTCTCCCAGTGTCCCTGTGTCCTCACGCCTCCTGTGTCCCCCCACCTAACCCCATGCCCCCCTGCCCCCCATGATCCCCATGTCCCCCCCATGCCTCCATGTCCCTGTCTTCCCACCCTCGTGTCCTCAGCCCCCCATGTCCCCACACCCTCCCTGTCTCTTTGTGTCCCCCCCATGTCCCCGCACCCCAACCTCCCCATGCCTCCATGCCCCCTGTGGTCACATGTGCCCCCGTGTCCCCACTCCCGTGTCTCCATGCCCCTATGTACCCCGTGTCCCCACGCCCTCCGTGTCTCTTTTGTGTCCCCCCCGTGTCCCCATACCCCAGCCTCTCCACGCCTCTATGTCCCTCATGTCCCCACGCCCGTGTCCCCACACCCTCATGCACCCCGTGTCCCCCATGTCGCCGTGTGTCCCCACCCCCCCATGCCTCCATGTCCCCTGTGTCCTCCTCTGTCCCCCATGTCCCCACTCCCGTGTCCCCACGCCCCCCCGTGTCCCCACTCCCCTATGTCCACCTGTGTCCCCCACGCCCCCCGTGTCCCCACGCTCCCCATGCCCTCCCTGTCCCCATCCCTGTGTCCCCACGCCCCCCATGCCCTCCCGTGTCCCCCGTGTCCCCACGCCCCCCGTGTCCTCCATGTCCACCCCGTGTCCCCCCGCCCCCCCCCCCGCCGTGTCCCCGCCCCGCGCCTCCCCTCGGTCCCCCCGGCCGCCAGGGGGTGCGCTGGCGCGGGGCGGGGCCGGGTGTCGGCGGGCGGGGCGGTGCGGCGGCGCAGCAGCGCTCCGATGGCGGTGAGCCGGGCGCTCGCCCTCCGCCTGGCCTACGCGGCGGCCGGTGCCCTCATGGGCCTCTCGGCCTTCTTCACCTGGAGCCTGGCGCCGGCCTTCCGACAGCCCGCCACGGCGGCGGCGGGGGGGCTCTCGGGTACGAGGTGGCGGGGGGAGAACTGCGGGGGGCGGGGGGTGGGGGGCCGGGGCACCGCCGGCTGAGGTAACTCCCGCAGCGGGGCCCGCCGGTGGGTGCTGAGGGAGGGGGTGAGGGTGCTGGGGGGGGGGGGGGGTGAGGGCGAGGAGCGCCTTCCCTTGAGGGTGACGGGCTGTGGAGTGGGCGGCTTCGCCTCAGTGCTGCTGCGAGTGGTCCCTGGGGTGAGGGGGGGACAGGGCGGGGGGGGGGGGGGGGCGAGCAGCGCTGCCCCGGGAGTGCAGGCCCCTCAGTAAGCACCCGTGAGGGTGGGTGAGCCCAGAGCCCCCCTGGGTCCCCACCTGGGTGTGTGCTCTTCCCTCGCCAAAAATCACCGAGTGGCCTGGAAACGGAGCGAAGCAACAGTTTGTGCCTGGGCGGTGAGAGCCCGGGGACGGCGTTGACGCCAGGCCGCCGGCGCGTGGCAATTCCCTGACCTCCACGCTGCCTGCCTTGGTTTTCCTTGAGTGTCGGTGGCGAAGCTGGCAAAACTGGGTTTGTGGCATGGGGGGGCGGGAAAAGCTCCGTATGGCGGCTAGAGTAGATGACAACAGTATATGATTTTGGGACTTGGGTGGGCTACGCTCCATTTTGGGAAGTCTGCAGGTGATGCTTTCCTGATCTGCCCAGGAACTCCTGACCTCCTGGAAGGGCTTGTTGCGCCCGTGAGGGAGTGACTTTTAATAAAAACTGTTTGGGAGACTTTAGCTCACAGTGTCTGGCTGTATTTGCAACTTGAAATGCAAAACCGCGTTTTGTGGGACACGTTAACTGCGTCTGTTGATGCTCATCCCTTAGGAAAAAGGGAAATGAATTTATGTATTTTATAACATCGTTGCTAGTGGAGAGGGAATTGTTCTGGTCTTCCCCTTGGTCCCAAGATGTCGTTTTTGCAACGACATCTAGGAAACTTGCAGCTTGTGGTGGAATAGCTTTAGTTAATGATGGTATATAATTTGCTATGTTATGGAGGGAAAACTTCTAAAAGTTTGAGGCTTAAATTGCGTGTGGCCGTCAGAAGAAGCCCCGTACGCTCGCCAGCATTGTTACTGAACAGGATTTTATTTTAAACTTACAGTTGAAGGCTTTGCTGACTTTCCGGGTAAAATTTGGGTCTGGCAACCTGTCTTTACCTGTGCTCTGTATTTTCAGGAAAGAAAAGAAAAACGCCAGCCTCCTGACGTTTGTACCCGCTGAAAGCATCTGTGCCACATGCTCTGAAATAGGCGTTTGGGCTACTTGTCGTAGAGGCCAGAAGCTGTAAACTGCATCTTAACGTCCACTGAAATCAGTGAGATTCAGATGCCTACATCGGTTGTGGATCTTAGTTAATGATTGGGTTGGAGCAGAACATAGTCCTCTCTTGGTTTGTCAGCTCAGCAACTCATGGGTTTCTCTGGCTGAATAGCTGGAGGAAGAGTGGAAAGTGAAGTTAAACTTTGTAAAGAATCTGGCTTACTTCTGGCATGTGAGCAATGCCAATGCTCCCGTGTACCTCTGTCCTGTCAGAGCAGCTGCGAGGTGCAGGGTTGTGGTTGTCTCTCTGCTTCCTCTCCCTCCAAAAAGCTTTAATTCCAACTGGAATTGGAATTAAGCAGAGAACTTCCAACACCTTGCTTTACTAGGTGGCACAAGGAAAGTTGGAGTGTTGTACCCTAGAAATGCACAAGAAAATAGCAAGTAGTATTTTATGCTGCATGCACGTGCTGTCTTTGTGTTCACAGAGGAATTTTGGAAGTCCGTGTTCTAGAAGGAGGTTGGTGAGAAAGCAGAGAGAGGAAGCATCCTGTGCTTTCTGTGCTGAAGTTGCTTAGATTATTGTCTGCTGGGAGAAGGAGGTTTGTGTGCTGGTTAATTACCAGGTAATTCAAGCTAGTTAAGATAACAAGGAGCAAGGTAAGCAAGAAACAAAACTAAAAAAATGGTCATCTGTTAGGTTGGACTGCATGAATTTGTGTGCTCTCAAACATCTGTTGAAATGTGTATAGGTAAGCAGGGCGTTCACTTGGTTTGTTTCTGGCATACTTCATTAAATCATCCGGTTTTTATTGTAACATGCTAAGTAGTACTTGCTTCTACTGGCAGAGAATGGCAGGAAAGGAAGTGGGCGAGCTTCTGAAATTTTCCGCCGTGTAGACATTGCAAAGTTAATTGTCAGGCATTGTTTTGTGCCCTTTAGTCTACTAATAAACCTGCTGCAACTTTCTGCATGTTGTACAGGATAACATAATGCAGAAAGAGGGCTTCTCCCCCAATATGTGTGACACGGCTCGAGGGCTGGGGCGCAGCGTGGGCGCTGCTGCAGCTGGTGTCGTGAAATCAAAACCCTGTGCTGGAGGTGTGTTTGCTGTGCGGGGTGGGTTCAATGTCTTTAGCACAAACGGGGGGTTTTTTTTTTGGCCCGTATGTGCCTTTTGCATTCAGAAGTGTCAAAAAGCGATCTGAGCACCGGAGAGTGAGTTGCAGGTCAGGCTGTTGTGGCTGGGAGCTCTGACACCGTGTGTGGGGGCAGAAAGTTGTTTAGGCTGGTGTATTTGGCAGCTTTGCAGCAGTTCCTTGTTAATATGCCTCTGATTAAGCCGAGGCTTTGCCTGCCAGCCTTCTCTGCGAGTGTGTGTTTGTACATGTTTATCTAGTTTTAACTATCTTTCTGGTTTTCCCGTCACCTCCTGTGTGTTTGTCGTTGCTTTTCTCTTGCCTGTGTTGGTGAGATGGATTGCAGCCTGCTGCAGCTTTTGTTGATGTGCCTTTGGTTTGTCAGGGACGTGTTTTAGGATGTTTATCCATATACTTCCTCTCTGTAAGAAGTTCTACTGATTCCTGTCTCATTAGGAATCTATATCTTTCTCTTTGTAATCAGTTTATTTATCTTTTGGTTATCTTCTAGAGAACCTTTCCTGCTACGTTTTGGATTGAAATCTGCCCTCCACTCTGCTTGTACTGACTTTCACTTGCTCTGATGCATTTCCTATAATTTAAAGTAAAGACTTAGATATTTATTTACTCCAAGTTCTAGTGTTAAAGTTCTGTGGAGGGAAAATTGCCACGTACTGATGAGTCTGTAACTAGAACCCTCACTTACCTGTAGTTATGAAACCAGAAGCATGTAATTTAAGGTGCTCAGCAAACTACCTTTCCAGTCTTTCTGGTTGGCTTTCATAATAATAACTCCCCCCCCCCCCCAATGCCTAGTAAAATCAACTCACTAATCCTCAAAATCTTAAATGTGCCTCTGGGTATGCATACTTGGGAATTTTGAGATCATCTTAAATCAGATACAGACCTTGTGTATCATATCCTTGTTTTAAGCAGAAACACTCCATCGAGTGCTTCTGGTAACCTGAGGAACAGCAACTTAATTGACTAATCACAGGACCCAGAAAGTCATTCCTGAGTTAATACTGGCTGTCTCTGTGGTTTGCCATTTAATTTTGAGCTAGTCACAGTGGCTTTTATAATTTACTGCTTGTTTGTATGTTTAACCTTCTCCCCTCACTGCCTTACATTAATATTATTTTTTTTAAGTAGGCCATGAATCTCTAAGCGACTCTGATGTTTTCATTCTGGCAGAAGCAGTTTAAAAGAGCAGAAAGCAATTAAATGTTTTCAGGATGTATCCAGCCGTTTCCTGAGTGGCTTTTAATGTTCTTGTGCATGTATCTTCTCTTTTTAAATTTAATAGAAAGAGAGGGGCTTTTTTCCCCACTCCAAAGAGACTTTATTGGCTGTTTCCAAGCTGCTCAGATATTTCTGGCAAAATGTAGAGCTTGTGCTTTGCAAATATAATGTGGACCAGATATTAAAGCAGCTGCAAAGAAGATGAAACACAAAATGTACTTTTCAGACACTTGAAACTTTAAAAATATCTGATAAGTGAAAGTAGTAGAAGCTAGTTTATGCTGAACACAGTATCTGTTGCGTACAAAAGTAGTGGTTCTCTGAAGACTCTGATACCTAATCTAGCTTGCATATACTAGATATATTTATGCAAATTGGCTTGTTCCCTATCCAGGGCTGGAATAGCATGGCCAAAAAGCATTGCAGTTATGGAGTGAAGCGTTTTTAAATGTTTGAATTTGCATATAAAATACTACATATTGTTCAATTAAGGTTTGGCTCGTGACTGCTTTAGTCCATCATCTTAAGGAATGGAGAAAAGGGAAGGAAAGCACGCTAAAAGAAAATGCAGAAAAGACTGCACGTGGCTTATGCTTAATCGTAATTTAGTTAAGTTGCGAGGAGAGAATGAGTCCCTCTAAGTGCTGCTGATGTGCTGGAAAATGTGATGTTGTTTTCATCTCAAATGTGAATGGTAGAGGCACAGAGCGTTTGAAATCTGTACATCTTGTTTCCTGCTTCTGAAAATGGCTGAGCAGACCGACTCGGTGCTGAACAACAAGCTGAAACGCCAGGTTTTTCTTCTCGCACGTGCGCGGCCCAATCTGCTTTCCTCCGAACCGAGACGTCCTGTAATAGTAAAGCACTCGATTGCACGTGTCCAGAGGGAAATTTTGCCAAGTGAAAACCAGTTTTCACTAGAATACTCCAAAGGCTCCTCTCCTTCGAGAGCTGTTTTCCTAAAATATTTCACTTGATCCCCAGCTATTTTGGCAGAAGAGCTGTTCAAGAAAACCCATTTTTAACCTCTTCCAAAACCAGCTGAGGCTAAGCTAGCTTGGCTTCAGCTCCCGGAAGAAAACATTTTACCCTTTCTGGGAAACAACCAGACAAGGCAAAGTTTTCAAAACTTAGAAATGGCAAAACGAACTGAGGTTGGCAAAGCTCAGGCTCCTTTTAGAGTAGGTATTTCTAATGCTCTGGCTAGAGTAATAGAGCGTATAAAAGAAGATTGTTTAGATGGAAAATGACTGAAGGCTTTGTAAGCACTGTGAAAAAAAGTCTTCCAATTGGTCACCATAGACTTTATATTTTCCAGGACTATGCAAGTAGTTTTTAATATTGTTTTTCATTTTTATTGTCATTTTGTTTGTCATCATCTTTGTCTGCCATCATCAACATGCGTTTTGCGCTTCAGAAGGCTGGAATAAGAATGCTTATTGCGGAATAGCTTCTGTGTGTATGTGTTTGGTTGGTTTTTTGGCCTCCGTTGCACATTTGTTGTTTTTTTTCCTAGAATCTGTAACGCCCATGAGTGTTGTACACAGTGTCCTACCGCGGCGTGCAAACGTGGCCTGACGCGTTTGGCCTCTGGCTGCTCTGACCTCAGGGAAGGCAGCTGTGCTGTTATTCCCCATCAACAATGCAACTTGTTTTGCTGGGACCGAAGAATCAGGCAGTGATGAGCAGGGGTCTGAGAAAACCTTTTGTTTGTCACAGTTTTTGTTTTTGTGTTTGGGGAAAGGGAAAGTTTTGTTTCACTTGAGCTCAAGTATGCCAAACTTTCGAAAGGGCTTATCAAAATATTTAGATATTAGTGTTTTTCTGTACCAGGTTACAGACTGAGGGCTTGCTTTTGAACTTGCCTTTTAGAATTTATTTAAACTTGTTCCAAGTATGCTGTAAGTTTTTGTATTTTAAATATGAATTAATCTTGTCAAAATACCTGTTAACTGCTGTTTAAAAAAACCTGCCTCTGTCGCTGTTGTTTCAGATGTACTTGTGGTTGTTTGATGGGCCAGTTTCCTTTTCCTGGAGCTTTGTGTACTTGGGATAATTAGTTTTTGATTTAGAGGTAACTTTCTCGTTGCTCTATGTCGGAAATCCCTTGATTGTATCTTACTGAACGGCTCTTATTTTAGGGTCATTCCAACCGTGATGTGTGGGGTAAATCCACCAAGACAAATGTTTCTCTGAAAGGGGTGTAAGATTTTTGATGTTATTTTAAGCGGGCGATGTAACTGGAGCTGACAACCACCAGGGCTACGCCAGGGCTACGTCTGCAGGTTCAGGTTTTGCTTCTGCGTATGAATGCAAAGCGCATTTCTGAAGGAGGAGGGGATTTGGGGGAATTGCCTGAGGTGAAAAAGAAAAACTGAAGGTCCTGCAGTTAATCATTCCAAGCTTTAAATGAGACACAACTTTTATTTCCTATTCCAGTAAAAACTGTTTCAAAATCTATTTTTTGAAGTTGTACAGCTGAATGAGTTAGCTGTTCTTCTCTTACCTCCATATGGCTAATGGGTTTGTGTTAAACCTGCAAACCTTTTGCTCTCAAGGTCTACAAAGTGAGAGATTTCACATTAATTAAAAATACTAGTATGGTTTTAGTCTCTGTGTGATAATGAAAGTCTTTTCTGTAAATCAGTACAACTAATTTGTTCTTCTCACCACTTAGCTTATGTATATTGGTGAATAGGAGGTGATTTTTCTTTTCCTGAACCCAATTTCAGCTGAATTAAACATGAATCAAATGCTCCATTTGAGCATTCATGGACACTTCTCCTCTGGAGTTGGTTAGAAATAGTGGGGTTTTTTTTCCCTGCTGAATGTCGTATGTTGATAAGCAGTTAGCTTAAAGAAGGCTTTTTAGCAAAGGTACATGTTTTCATGTATTTAAGCGTTTGGTTAGTGAAACTGTATTTAGCAATAGACTCTGCTTAGATTAGATTCCCTGCAGTAATTGTTTGTTTTCCTCGTGTATTCGGGCTCTGAGCTTGATTTGCCATGCCCTGCTGTTAATGTAGCTTCATCCCACTTGGGATGCCCCTTCTATTCACACGTGTTTGTCGACATCTGGATGGTGGTTTTGCTTGCTTTTGTGGCTGTTCCCTACTTCTGAGCGGCACTGGTGGGGTTCGGGTGCTTGCCCGAGTATGATCTCACAAGCTCAGGATGAGCAAATTAAGCAACTGAAAAAGCAAGTCCTGTTCTCATTTCTCCTACCTGTCCCTGAATGCATGCCACCGATGTTTCTTATGCCAGTGCTGATGTTTTTCAGACATTGTTGTGAGCTGATTTAACTTGTTGGAATGCTTTTCTGCCATTTTAGAACAAAAAGAAAAATGAACTGCTCTGCAAGCTGGATAGCCTCACCAGTGGTTCTGAGTGGTGTAGGGGTGTAATGGAGAGGAGGCAAACATGCGGCTGGAGCTGGAGGAGACCCCTTTCCCCTCTATTTCACGTGGTAACGAACATGATGTTGGCTGAGCTGCCTGTAAAAGGATACCCCGTCTTTAATGACCGTGTGACCGAACTCGGTCCTTCAGCGCGTGGTGAAGTTGTCATGAGGCTTTTTTTGCTTAGTCATGTGTGAGGCAGTTACTCTGGGTGTTAAGAATTAACCGAACACAACAGTTTGCCAAATAGCTTCCTTCCAAGTGCTGTGTCAGGCTTTAGGGTCAGGGGAAGATGCAGGGTCAGGCATGGCAATGGGGGGAAGATCAAGTGACAGCTCACGCGCTGCCCCTGCTCTCCCCACAGAGAGCTTTCAGAGCATCAGCAGCAGTTTTGGTGTGGAAACACCGACAACTTGACTCAGCAGTTCAAATAAATTGTGCCAAGTCATCTGAAAGCGCCGGCGGGGGGAAGCAGCTTGTTTTGCTGACTGAAAAACACAAGTTCCCCATTTTTTTTTTTAAAATGTGGGTTGAACTTGCTAGATCACAAGCTTAAAGGTAATACGAAGTCGAGGAAGTGGTGATTTAGCAAGTTGAGTGATAGGCTTTTCCACCAAATCCCATGGCAGGCTTTTTGAAAAGCATTGCCAACGCAATTATGGTCTTGTGCATCTGCAGAGCCCCGAAATGTCTTCTGCCAGCTTTGTGATCTCTAGCACGCGTGTGTAAGTGGTAGCCTGTGTGGAGTCAGTCATGGAAAAGCAATATCTGTAGCTGACTTGACGAGAGTCTCAGAATTAAAATCCTCACTGCCTGGAGCCAGAAAACATGCTTAAACACTGCTGAAGTACAGTGGGTCCAACCAGATGAAGTAATGGTCTGATTCTGCCTTTCCTGCTCGCTGTGATAAAAAGTCTGTGAGCTCCATCTGTCCTGGATATCAGCACTTTACCCTTGGTTTTTTAGTTCACCCTGAGTGCTTTTGCTTTCACTTTTATGAGGTGGTTTTTTTTTTTTAAGATTGTCCTTTTTCCACCCACCTCTTTTGTGGGCCACCGTTGAGGGTATTTTAACTTTCTTTGCCCCATCCCGAGACACTGAAGAGGCAAAAAGCATTGCCAGGGTTCTCCCGTCTAGCCTGGAACTGACTTTGTGTATATTCGGCTTCATTTGAGGTGCACCTGCAGTGCATCCCTTGTCCACGTGGGCGGCGAGGTCAGAAAACCTGCTAGAAATGAGCTGAAAGCTGCTTGGGAGCTGAAAAGCAAGTCCAGCGGGTTTGTACAGCGACTCTCGGCCGTGCTCATCTGTCGGTTTTGAGGCAGTTCTTTTCCTCTGTGCTATAATACGTTCTTTTAAACCCTGGGAAGCTTTGGATGTAATGATGGTATCCAGTAACAAATGAGCTCTGGCAAGACTTGTGGCTGTCCTTAGTATTAAAATGTTTATCTTGTAGTGGGCAAGGCTGGTTTTCGCTTCCTTTGATGTTGAGAAGTAGCCGCAGAGGGAGGTCTGTGTTACAGCAGGATGCCATATAAAGCAGCCTGGTATTTTAGCAGTGGTGTCGCTTTTTTTTTTTTAAATTATTATTCCCCCCCCCCCTGCTGCCCTTAAAATAAAATCTGGAAAGGAGGTGGCAGCGAAGGAGAAATACAAGCCAGTTAGTTGCAGCACTGGAGGTTCAAATTTCAGAAGTGCCGCCGAGGTCTTTGCCAAAATGAGTCAAACGTTTGAAGTCTGTAAAGTCGCTCTAACTATAGGTTGAGTTAGCAGCTTAAGGAGATTTAGTCATACTCTTCAGCGATGCGACTTAAACAGAGGAACAGCTTGCTATAATTGGAGTTGGTGATGTTGCTTGTAGTGGGGATTGTGTAATGGGGAATGACAGGCAGCCTTGTTCTGGCGGGTTATAAAAACTTTGACAGGCTTTAAGGATGTGAAAGGGCGGTTCTTATATTGAGTGTCTCTTCTAATTTTTTTTTCTGCAATGTGGTGAAAAGGTAGCAGTTTTTAGAACAAGATTAGGGAGGGATGCATTGTTTTTCCCTGTATCAGAAGCTGTTTACAGCTGTTACTTGGATGCTTTAATCCCTTTTTTTTCCCCCTCCCTTTTGACAAGGGAGTTGAAACTTGGTTATGGACTAGTCACCAAAGGTTAGGGAAATGCCTTTTGCTGTTCTTATTAAAGCCATAGTGAATTTGGCTGTTCTTAAAAAAATATATATAAACTGTATGTGCTCAGATATTTGTCTGGTTATGTAATCCAGACGTTTTGGGCCAGACCCAAAAGTACAGAGTTAGATTTAGGCCACCTTAAACACTTAGTGAGCGTGCTTTGCCGTAAGTGGGAATTGTATGTACGAATCATCTGGGAGCTGAACTTCTACACCCCTTTACTTGAAACACTTGAAGTGTTTGGAGGGGATTTGTATAAATGGACTCTTTATGAAGTTAACTGGAGATACATTGGAGCTAAAAGACATGATGTGAAACGCTGAGTACTGAACAGGTCCTGTATATCTTGATTTAGGTGTCTAAAATCAGTGGTCATGTAGTGGTGCTCTTCATCATCGTCTCCATATGTAAAAAGGGCTGCCTGGCCTTTGTGAAAAAGTGCACTAATTCTTGCCAAGTGCTTGGCTTGCTACGTGTAATGTCACGAAAGCTGTATGGAGAATTAAATAAATCTGCACTGAGTATGCATTAAGTGGGTCTATTCCAGACAGGAAAACGAACAAGTTATTCGGGGAATCCATTCAGTGAATGACGTCCTTTCTGTGCCAGCCTGTAACCAAGATCTGTGTCTTAAAGCCTGTGCGAAAGCAGGGGGTCTGGGGTGGTCGTGGGGAGCGATGCTTGCGCAGGCAGCCATTTATTCTGATATTTCCCCTCTCTTGGGGGGGAGGACATGACCATGAATCATTAGTGTTCCTTGGTGTTTCCTATGGGGTTTAATGAGTTGTATATTTATTAGACACCTTTCTGTGTTGCAGTGTGATGCGTGGTACTGATTCCCCTTGCTGTCTAATTGAGCAGGTGTTCTGGCGCTCTGGGCCCTAATCACGCATGTGATGTATGTGCAGGATTACTGGAGGACCTGGTTAAAAGGGCTGAGGTTCTTCCTCTTCATCGGGATCCTCTTCTCAGCTCTCTCAGTGGTGGGATTCTGCACATTCCTTGTTCTGGCCATCACCAAGCACCAGTGTAAGTACTTTGTTGCAGCAGGCAACTGGGAGAAATGACTAGCGATGCTGGGATTACTGGGATTGGATTTGAAGGAACAGAAGAGCCTGCAAAGCAGAGCTGGGGTGTGAATCTCGGGGTGCTCCTGCCACCTCTTCTGAGAGGTGTTGAGAGACTTTTGGGGAGGGGCTGCAAGAATGCCATTGCATTCCATTTTTCTGCTGTGATATCTTGATGACACAAGAGAAATTCTGCTGCCCGATGAGTGCCACTCCCTTAGGGCATCTTCTAATATTTGATAGCTGCCTTGATAGGCCTGGTCTGTAGGCCTGGTCTATAGGACTGCTGGCAGGCAGTCCATGTTTTCCAGCATTGTTTCCTATAGGAACTGGAATTTACTTATTTCTATGACAAATAAAGGGAGTGCTCTTAAGCATTGTCTCTTCAGCACTCATAAAGCAGGTGGGTGAGGATATTGAAATCCAAACATGAGTCAGCAGGGTGAAAATGCCTTCTACACTTAGTCAGCATATAAAGCTGTGTTGCTATAAAGTATTTAACATTGTCCGAGGAGGGTTCACGTAATTACTCCCAGTATTTGCTTGGCAATAGACCAAAGAGAGAAAGTTTGGGTTTTGTTTTTTTAGCAGTTGTCTGTGTTTGTTGCTTGCTGCATTTGGGCTGATAGCCACTAAGAGTCCTGTTGTTGTTGTACTCATGGTGGTGGGCAAGCTGTGTTGGGGTCATAACCCACCAAAAGCCCTTGGCTTAGCCTAAATACACACCCCATGGAGACTGAAGTGCTTCAGCCTAGTGGAAGGATATGAAAATACTTGTACGCAATCATTAGAAATACAAATGTAAAAAGAAACCCAAATATTTTTCATCACCTCCTTTCTTGGAGACATGAGGAAAAACTGTTTTGGGGAAAATTTGGGGTTTTTTAGGGAAATGAAGGTATTTTAGGGAAAGCCCTAATTTTGGGGGAAGGCAGAACATCTGCATAGGTTATTTATGTATGGAAAGTTTAGGACTGGTACATTTAATGAGTGGGATTTACTGAGTAAGTATTGTTGTGTATTCTTCAAAAAAATTGTCTAGATTTTTTAATAATGACCAAGCAGCTTGCACTTAGAAGTGGAATTGTTGTATGCATTAGGTTATGTGAGTGTTATTTCAAAATTGTTGACATCTCTAGAACAAAAAAACCTAAATGTTGAAAATAAATATGAAGACTGCTGACATGCACTCAAAAAGCCGAACCATACCCACTTGACTTCAAAGTAATCCCTAGGTAGAAGCAGCTTTATAATAGATAAAGAAGAAATGTGTTCATTTGCAAAGATTCTCTAAAAAGAGGCTGTTCACGTCATTCACTAATGTGTGATTGTCACAGCGCTGTATTGAGGACCTGCAGTACAGGTTGAAGTGCACCGGTATTAAATATTAAACGTCGGTCACAATGATTGGTAAAAGCATTTTTAGAAGGAGGATATATTTTATTTCCTGTTTTCCCCCCCGAGATGTGCAGATTCCCTCTCTCCCTGCCATGGTGGGAGAGAAGGGAGTAGTGGTAAGGCATGGTGAGAGAAATCAAGAACTGCAGGTTGAGGTGGTTTTCTTGAGCCACATGTTTCTGCCATCCAGGAATTCACACAAACTGCATCCTTTGGGCCCTAAGCAAGGAGAGTTTGGGGTGGCTGAGTGGGTGACCTTACAGCTCTTAGGAGCTGCCTCTCGAGATAATAATGACCTTCTTCAGACTGTGACCAGAATACTCTCCTGTGGCAGAGATGAGGAAATTTTACAATCTGAGTCGAGCGAGAGCTGGGAATCAGGCACTGATTAAGCCCTTCTTGCAGAACAAGATTTTTAGATGCAGGCTGAGAAGCTCCCAGGAACTGGGGGGCTGAGTTGGGGTCTTCCTGGCCAGACTGCATGAGGGATAAATGGGATTTTTAAATGTATCTGTATCCTTTTCTCTCCTAGCCCTGACTGATCCCAGAAGCTACTACCTGTCGTGCGTCTGGAGTTTCATCTCCTTGAAATGGGCCTTCCTGCTCAGTTTGTACGCTTACCGGTACAGGAATGAGTTTGCAGACATCAGTATCCTCAGTGACTTCTAACGCTTGGACTTCAATCCTGTCTGAAGGTGCTGGATGTTTGAATTGCCCCCCAAAGGCATGGTACGTGCAAGAGGTGTACGAGAGGCGGAGAAGGAACCCACCCAGTGCTGCTTGGTTTGTCTGTCTGCAGTAGGGGTTTTTCCTAATTGCTTTTACTCAACCATTTAAAGTTTGGCTAATGATGTCCATCTAGTCTTTCTGTAACTTCCCTGGGAGTCCCTGTGTCTGGTAGTGAGGTGAAAGGCTCCACGTGCTTACACACAGCAGGCCTAGATCCACTCTTTGCGTTGCCCCGAAGTCCAGGGGAGCTTTGAAGCGGGGAGGAAATCCTGGGCCCTCCAGGAGCTGTAGGTTCATACCTCATGGATGCAGCACCCCGACGTCTTGTCCTTTTGAGTGCGTCACCAGCTTGCTTCAGGTGGGTGCCCCAGATGTGTGTGGCAAAGAAGCCTGCTGTGTGAAAGTCAGCTCCTTTTGCACTGCTCTGCTCCTCAAAGAGCAAGGGAGAGATGAGCCTTTCTTTGTGGCAGGAAGTCCCGACATACTTTCCAGCCAGTACCCCGCATCTTCCAGTATTTTCTTTTTACCCGTGGTACACAAGGTCAGCTCTCTCCTGTGGTCTGGATGAGCCCGAAGGGACGGGCCAGCAGCAGAGAAGCACTAGTCGTCTCAAGGCTCTGTCAGAGGTGGAGAATGCTGCTTCTGGCTGCTCTCCAGGGTCATTTTAAAAAGGAACTTAATACCATATTTAACGCTCAGATTTGTAGCATGTAGAATCAGGTGTTTGGCTGAAAGATGTGCTGGGCAAAGGCTTACCTACCTGACCTCTGGAGAAACATGAACATGATTCTTCTAAAGTTAAAAAAAAATCTTTTTGTAGGCATTACTGTGCTTCCTTTTCTTTGCTCAGCTTCCCTGTAACAGTCAGCAGGATGAGAGAGGGGAGGAGACGCAGCACTCAAAAATAAGAAAGGTATCCAGAGTCGGCTTCCAGCACGCCTCTGTAACGAGTGCCACCGGCATAATGCAGCCGTAGATAAGTTGCTGGGCTCTCGTGCAGCGAGTTCCGAGGTGACAGGTCTGCACTCGTGGCCTGGTGTGCTGGAAGCAGCTGGGCTTGACTGGCACGTCTTTTGCCCGATGGCAGCGAAGCCTTCCCTCTGCCTTTCAGCCACGCATGGCACTGCTCTGACAAACCGAAAACCGGGGTGGATTTAGTGACCTCTTTAATCCCTGTGTTTTGCTCTCTGCCAGCAGCTGCCCTGAGAAGCTTGAAACCTTCAAGCGTTTACATCTTTCCTTGTTAACTGTATGTACTTCAGACCAGCTGAAGGTTTGGTGCTGCTGCTCTGGCAGAATCCAGGCCGGTGTTTTGCCATGTTGGGCAGATGGTGCTGGCCGCTACAAACTGGAAATGGCAACTTCCGTGAATAATTCTATAGGTGGGTGAGAAGAGAGGCAGGAGAAGCCCCCTTCCCTTGCAGACCGATGGAAGATGAAGAAGGCAGGTGTTTGAAGGAGTCCCCCAGACACAGTTGTCCTGCCGCTTCTCTAGGTGCTGCTGGAGCCTTCCCTGACGTGCCTTTTTGGCAATCCGTGGCAGAGGGTGGGTGACGGGACCTGCTCAGGGTTTTGTGACCAGGTGAGGTGTGAGGGGAAGGTGCTACGTGCTCTGTTGTCAGCCCAGCTTTCTCTCGTGCCACACAGAACTCCCGGTCTGGTTTTGTGCAGCTCTCTGCTGGGGAGTATCTTGGACTGTCCTTTCTGTTACCTTAGCCTAGCGGCGTGCTCCGAGTTAGCTGTGTTTGAATCCCTCTCCACACTCAAAGGCTCCATCCACACCTTCGCTGGTCTGTGTTTTGCTGTGGAAGATGAGTGGTTCAAGGACACAGTAATTCATTTGGGCTGTTGAGGGGATTTTGGAAGTGTTTGACAACACCTATTGATAGCATTCCCCTGTTTCTTGGGTAGGAAGATCCTCAAGTGACTTAACTAGATCGAGGAACATCTTTGGGTCAACGTGTAAACCGAGGTTGTAGCCAGCTTTTGCCAGGGGACCTGCTGGAGTCACTAAACCCAGACAAAGGCTGCGAATCTGAAATGTGCTTACTTATGAGATGAATACTCAGGCTTTTAAATACTAAAATCTCCCTTACTGCTGACGTCAGGCTGCCAGCATGCCTGGCAGGGGATGGAATAGCTCATCTCGCTTCTCTGCCCAAAGCCGTGGCACCCACTGTGGAGTTTGCAAGTGGTTTTAGCATCGGTCGTTTCAGTAAGCCGTCTCTTGTCTTAACGTTTCCCCAACACAACACTGCCCACACATTTGCTGTGCCGGTGCAAGCCCCAGCTCTGATACCCGGATTGTGGTGGGCTTGGGACGCAGAAATCCCGACCCTGGTCAGGCTGACGGAGCTCTGCTACCGCCTTACAGCAAAACATTGTCCCTGCCTGTCGCTGAATTACAGAGCCCTCCTGTCTGCACGCCACTGGCATCTCGTAGCAGCACACCAGGGGCTCCTTTCTCGGGCACGTGTCCAAAAGTCCTATCAGCTTACCCCGGAGGTTTTTAAAGTTTATTTTTGTGACTGTAAATTTGCGTACAAACAGCTCACTGAATCTAATCCCTCTTTTCTCCCTGACATGTTTTAGCTCTGGAATTTATACTTGCATCTCAGCTTTTTAAAAGATTGTGTATGTAAATATATAATATATTTTTACATTGGTTATGCTTCGTTTGCACGCTTGGTGTAAGATTTGGTCCTGCGATGGGATGATGTAATTCACAGTGGGGTTCATTTGTGTGTATCCCAGTGTCTCCTTGTACTAAACCACACTATAACTTGTATGTGACACCACAGTAAGAGCAGAAATACAGTCGTCTTTCTCACCAAACCAGTGTCTGGAGTGATTTTTCCTTATCAAGTTGTTCAATTCTGTCTGTCTCCCTCCCTTGATGACAGCCTGCAGGAACATCACTCTTTGGGGGAAGGACAGGGGTGAATTTGTACAAAACATTTTGCTTCTTGGGGTGATGTGGAGCCCCAGCATTTAACTCTGTCGTGCTCTGTCCCTTGCATC
The DNA here is from genome assembly GCF_018139145.2 of Gymnogyps californianus. Classification (NCBI taxonomy): domain Eukaryota; kingdom Metazoa; phylum Chordata; class Aves; order Accipitriformes; family Cathartidae; genus Gymnogyps; species Gymnogyps californianus. The sequence goes on along the minus strand of NW_026114202.1, from coordinate 1,100,386 downwards.
TTTATCAGCACCCTCAATGCCTGGATCCACAGGCAGCGATACCTGATGTAGGTTTTTTTCCCCCCACAATCCCTTCGTATTTTGGGACTTCAGCACAAAGGGATTTTTGAGCAAGTGACGCTGTTTCCAGCCCCTTTCTGTTTGAACAACGATGTGTGCGTAGCCTGCACCCACAGCAAACGGGCGAGGGGAAGAGATGCTTACGGGTGGGGGGCGGCTGGATAATCTGCCGTGGCGGGAGCGCTCCCCATTTCTGTGCCATTGTCATCCCCGTCTCGGGCATGCCACCGCTACTGTCTGCAGAAGCCAAAACTTGGCCGCCTTTTTCAGCAAACCTGGCTGCAACTTCAAAATAGTCTGTGGGGAGGGAATATTTCACCTTCCTGTGAAAAAACCATGTGCTGGCTGCCCGGGGACTGCTGCCTTCTTTTTTTTTTTCCCCCTCTTTGGGACTTCCAGATATTATTTTTGCTGTTGGAATGAGACAGTCCCGCTCTCTTCCAGCCATCTCGCAGTCCCTTTTACCCTCTCAGCGGCTTGGCCAGAGCTTGCTGTCAGTGCTAATTTGCCTGATGGTGATCCCAGCTATCGGAGGCCGCTCTTTGTTTTATTTTCCCCTCTGATTGCCTCTGATTTCTCTTGCCTTGTCCACAGCCTGAAGAGAGACAGTGCAGGCCTTCGCTTATCTAATCTCGTAGGTGGATCAGACACATTTCATCCAGGCTGCGTCCATTTGAATGCGGAGGAGTTTGGATTAAGCCATCCGTTTCCTAAAGAATGGAGAAAAAAAGGATGCGGTAGCCTACGAAGACCCTTTCTGTGGGATTTCAGGCGTCGAAGACCCTTTCTGTGGGATTTCCAGCGTCGTTGGCTGCAGTGAGAGCTTGGTGCCCATTTAGGAATGGGCTGAGAGAGATGAGTAGGGTCATTCCTCTGCAAACGAGTCCTGGTAATCGGCGCAGGTATGTGCCTGGGCCGGACAGAGGATAAACAGCCTGCCGCTTCTGCCAAGCAGCAGATTTGATGCCATGGATGGGGCAAGGGTTAGTGCTTCGGTGATACCGAACCAGGCGCAAACCCGTGGGGACGATGCATTTGCTCTTGCCATCTCCAAACGCGAGTAAGCGCTGCCCAGCCTCCTCCTGCACCGTGGACATCTCCTGCGCCTCCTGCACAGCCCTCAGCGGAGAAATCCGCCCATGCCCCGGGGAGCAGCGGGCTGGGAGGCACCCGTCCTGCGTGGAGGCACCCGTCCTGCGCGGAGGCACCCATCCTGCAGCCCCAGCGCTGTTGCCACCCGCTCCCAATGGCTGAGCAACCTCGCCTGACTTCACAGGGGAGGTCTAAATCCCTGCACCCGCAGGTGAGATTCCCAAATCCCCTCTAGCTCTGGCTGCGCGGAAGCTTCCCTCTGCGCTTGTGCTTCTGGTATTAGGCCCGTCTAAAAATTGCCGGGGTTGGGTGAGCGATTGGCTCTCTCCTGAACGCCGGCTGTGGGCTCGGAGCAAGCTGCCTGTCTCCCCTGTGTGGTCTCAACTGGGAAGCGTGCTCTGAGCAGGCTCGTCCAGCGCCTGCGTAGAGCGGGAAATGGGAAACCCGCACCTCTTCTTCCTCTTGGGATTTTGGGAAAGAGAAGGCAGTTTTCGGAAGCTGAGCAAGGAGGGGAAATGCAAGGCAATGTCTTAAATTCAGCGCTGAAGGTTGGCTGGAAGTTTGGTCGGAGCCACTGCTCTGCTCTTCCAGCCAAGCACCTGACAGGGAGGTGGCTGTGACCCCCGGGGGGGCTGATGCTGGTGGAGATCCCTCCTCTCCAAACCTCGCTGGGCATCACGCTGAGCGAGCCCTTGAGTGGCTTTTCCCCTCCCGGTTCTGCCTGGTGGCACGAGTCCTGTCACCGATGCTGGGACCAGGACCCCGTGCCCCCACCCGTGACCGAGTCCCCTGGGTCAGCAAGATTTGGGGTAGGGGCAGGCCCAGGCATCTTGATTCCTGATCATCTGTTTTCTGTAGCCCAGCCAGCGAGTGCAGCGGCTGGTGGGAGGCCGCGGTAATTAGAACATTTGGAATAAATTTGGGAAGTGCCGGGACGGCGTCTCCCCTTTGATGCTTTTCCTACGGGAGGGCAGAGTCCGAGGCTCCGCAGCCCTGCGGCTGCGAGCACCAGCCGGCGTTGCTGCGCGGCGAGCTCCGCTCCGACTCCAATTATGAATGAAACGAGTTTGCCGGGCTCAGCCCCATCCAAACTGGCTGCCTTCTCCAAAGGGAGCCGGAGCGGCTTCGCTGGGGGCTTCTGGGGCGAGAGGTGAGAATTCTCCTCCGGGGGAAGGGAAGGGGGCAGGAGGGGTCCCCTCCGCCCCGGCGCAAGCAGCTTTCGGCAGCAGCGTGGGAGGGAGGGATGCGGGAGACGGGGCTGAGCCTCCAGCCTGACTGGGAGCACCCATGGGTGCAGGGTGGGCAGTGGCCAGCGGAGGGCAGCAGTGACCTGGCCATGGCTGGGGGAGAGCTGGGGGTCCCCCCAGGAGCAAGATCTTCATCCCCACGACACCCACATCACGGGGATGTGCGTCCAGCTGAAGGTCTCCTTGGAGCTGCGGGGGGGGGGGCGGTGAGGCTTTTGGGGACTGCCAGCTCCCACCGTGGTGACCCCACCGTCCTGGCCAAAACCCCCGTTTCCTTGCAGGCTGAGGTCTGCAGAAGTCCTCGTTTCACACCTACGCCCGGTCCCAGGGTGGCGGGGAGGGTCTGGCAGGGTGGGGAGCTGTGGCCGGCAGCCACCGTGGGACATTTTGGAGCTCTCCTTCCCTCGCTGGGGTCTCACAGACAGCTCTGGGAGCCGCTCCTGCACCGGGAGGTCGCTCCTGGCACCGTTCCCGGCTCCTTCATGACGAAATCCCAGCTGGTTTTGTTCTGCTGAGGAGCCACCGAGTCTCTGCCATCGATGGGGAGGTGACGAGGGCTGACAGCGCTGTGGCACACGCACCCGGGGATGAGCCCTGTGAGCCCTTCCCGGGGTGACTGCCGGAGGGGACTTCTCCCGCCAGCCCTGTGTCCCTGTGTCAGGTCCAGGGGCTGAGCTCAGAGCTCAGGTCCAGCATGGTTTCACCAGGATCTGGGGTGTGCCCTGGGCTGGGGACTGGGTGGAGGCCACTGGGGAGCTCAGCATGGTTCAGCACGAGGGATGCACGTGCACTCCAGTGCCTCTCGCTGGCTTTCCCATCACAGGATGCTCGGGGATGTAGGTACCCGCCAGGCATCACCAATGCTGCTCCTGGATGCTAGCACGGCGGCGCTGGGTGTCATGAGATGCTCTCCGGTCCCACTGCCTTTCTCGGTGGGTTTGCAGCCACAAAACTGCTCCTCAGGCTGGCTGCAAGGGCCAAAGCAGAGCAGGTATGAAGGGGAGGGATCTCGCTTCTCTGCTTGGTTTGCAGTGGGGAATCCGAGTCCCCTGAGTTGCAGTCTTCCACCCGTGCTACGGGATGGGTTTTGCAGCTTGGTGAATCCAGACACCCTCCAAAGGAAGGGTAGAGCCGCCCTTGGCTGCCCCGGTCAGGAGGGGAAAAGCCTTCTCCTCTCCTGGGGAAAGGTTTCCAGCCCCTGCTCTAAACCAGTCAGGGCAGCACCCCAGCCCAAATTACCTGCTCGTCCCTCTGGCGCTGGGATACGAGGGGAGCGGGGGTCCCGTGTGGATCTAAAGGGCCAGAGCAACCCCCTGGGCAGACTCGCGTCCATCATCTTGCCATGAGAGCCCTTCTCTACCTGCAGGCTCCCCAAAGTCATGACGATCCCAGCCCCGCTCGCAGGGTAGACCAGGCTTTGCCATCCAGCAGGCCCTTTTTCGTGCAATTGCCCAGTTTTCACTGGGTTGGAGGAGCGGCAGCGTTCACATCACCTGGCACTTGGCAGCATGAGGAAGTCTTCAGAAATCGGGCAGCATCTGCTGGATTTGGCGTGTGTGTTGGGGCTTGCAGAGGACCTGTGGTGGTGGAAGGAGCCCGCCGTGAAGCACAGCTCTACCTGCAGCCCGCTGTCACGCCACAAGTGCAGGTCCCACTGTCGGGGGCTCGGCACCCTCCCAGAGGGTCCGTTGCTTGCCCGCGTCGGTGGCCCTGATCCCACCTTCCTGCCTGAGCAGCGCTTGAAGATATTCAAAGCAACATTAACAAAAACAACAGATTTTTTGCGTTTTAGCAATCTGCTTTCAAGATGTGGGGAGGACGGAAGCGGCGTTTCAAAGGCTTCGAGCGCTGCAGCCCCGCCAGACGTGGAGGCCTCCGCAGATGAGCCTCGCCGGAGCTGCTGAACGTGGGCCTTCAAAGGTGAGTTTGGATGGAGAAGGATGCTTGGTGCCTGCTGGCCAGGGTGACGCTGTCCTCGGCGTGTTGGATCCATAAATCTTGGCTGTGTGTCCTCCAAGTGGGCTCTGGGGCTGTGCTTAGGGGTGTCCAACAGCTCTAAAGCATGGGGCAGAGCCTGGGGCTCTGTGCAGCCGGGGCAAAGAGGTCTTCAGCCGTCCTTGAGGTGGCCATGGATGGTCCTAAGCGTGGCTGGGCTGGGGGCATAGTGCTGGGAGGGACCAGCCATGTAGGCAGGAGGGTCAAAGGTCTGCCCAGATGCTAGGTCCCTCTTCCCTTGGGGATGTCCACCCATCCAGCTTGACGGTGCCACGTTGGGTCTCATCCTGCCACTTGGCCAAAGCTGTGCTCGCAGGACCCATTGCCCGGCAGCGCGGGTGCTGAGAAGGGGAATCTGTCTGCAGCGCAGAGCAGAGCGAGGGAGAGGGGACCGTTTTACAAGCCTTGCAGGAAAGGGGGACCTCAGCCACGCTCGGTGGCACTGCTCTGCGGAGCAGCCCTGCCGTGCAGATCCGCCTGGATATGCACGGTTTGCTGCAAGCGCAGTCCCCAGCCTTGCAGCGGAGCCAGCCCGCCCTGCGAGGAGGGAGCCGACTCAGCACATATTTGCTCTTTGTTTACTGGCTGTTGCTTGTAAGAGAAAAGAAAATCCCCCAAATACCATTTTAATAACTGCAGCCCTTGCACGCAACATCCCGATCGGAGCAGGAGGGAGCTGTATGCCATCGTGTGCTGGCTGGAGCGAGATGTAGCAGGCATGGGGTGGTTTCGGACACGAATGAGAGGCTGGGGTAGCGCTGCTCCAGGGGCAGTGCTGGATGAGGCCAATACAGCAAGGAGCTGGAGGCAGCAGGTACGGGGTGGCCCTGGGCACGGGACAGTGCTGGACATGACGGGTAGAGGGTAGCAGTGGATGTGGTAAGGTGGGGTGACCTTGGACGTGGCAGGCAGGGATAGCGTTTGGCATGGCCAGTATGGGTTAAAAGCATAAAATCAGGCTGGAAGGGACCTGTCGGCAGTCTTTGGTCTGGCACCCTCCTCGCGGCAGGGACAACCGCAAGGTCTCACTGCGTAGCCCTGCATCCAGCCCCAATCCTGAGCGTGGCTCTGGGTCTGGGTGGGGTGGAGAGGTGTCGTGGACAAGAGGACAAGACAACCTGCCCAAGGGGAGCATGGCAAGGAAGAGTCCCTGCCGAAGACCTCTTTGCTGGAGCAAGGAACCCCAGAGGTGTCTCCTTGCTCCCAAATGCCGTATCTCAAGCTGGATGGGTGCTGGACTCACGGACATGAGTCCAGACCAGGTCCTCCTGGTCATCATCTTCAGCACTAAGTCCTGCCAGGCTGATGCTTTTCCCAAGGGAATTCGTGGTCCTGCCTTGTGCTTCTCACAAGCCAGCAGGCAGAGGTGGGTTTGGGTAAAAATTAGCAGTGGGATTAAAAGTCCCCAACTGAGCTGATTTAGTGTTGGGATAAGCTAACCGAAGCGCGGACGGAGCTGGGAGCCAGCCATGGTCTGAGGGGGGGTGAGCATCACACACAGAACTGGGAATAGTTATTTTTAGGACATCTTTCAGTTTGGAGAACAACCAAGTGAGTAAAATGGTTCAATATGGTTCCAATATTTAACAAGGAGGCTGAAAATTGCCGGGTTGAAGTGGAGTATCTAGGAAGAGCCTTTGAGACAATATTTATGGAGAGCAATGATGTGCAGCCAAAAGGAGCCAAACCACAGCTTTGCAAAGAGGTTATCGGATGGTCCTGGCACCTCCGTGGAGGTTACTCTGCAGTTTGGAGCTGGCTGGAGGGCTCTGGTCCTCTCCTGGGACAGCCCACGCTGCAGGCTTGGAGCTGAGCTGGGCTGGCAGCAACTTTTCATGGAAGGGTTGTTGCTTATCTCCCTCCTAAACCAGGCATGAAAGAGCAAAGAAATAAAGAAAGGGCTAAAGAGCCAAGAATGAACTCAAATAATCATTGCAGAGTAAAACACGACTGCAAACAAAAAGGCAAGCAATGAAACGGGTGCCCTTCCCCTCCTCCTGCAAGCGCTTGGGCTGTGAGATCCTCCACCAGATCCTGTTTACTCCACGCCTGATGTGGCTGGAAACATCTCGCTGAGCCAGCGCCGTGCCAGGACATGTCTCTTGGCCCACAGCTCCTTGACACAGTTCAGTGGTTTAAAGGCCTTGTGGGGGAGAAATTATTCTGGGAATAATTATATTAAAAATCTTGCGGGTTGGTAGCTAGGTCCTGAAGCTGAGGGCTCCAAAGCTAAAGATCAACCCTCAAAAAATAAAAATTTCTCCCCTATCTCCCCAGTTGGTTTGGTTGCGCAGAGTACGGGATGCGCAGGGTTTGGGATGGGCACCCCAAAGCCCACCAGAGCAAGGCGCGCTCCTCCTCCTTTCCAAGTAGGGTTTTTTTTGTTTTGTTTTCCCACCCCAGGGAAGATTTGCTCGGTGGGATGGGATCAGCCAGATTCTGGTTGGGAAGCAGCTTCACCCAGGAAGGGGGCTGGGAAAAATGGGATGTCCGCATTGCAAGTGCCTGCAGTGGCAAGAAGACTTTGTCAAGAAGGGGTTTATATTTCCAAATGCTGAATTTACATTGGATCTGATTCCATTTTTTGTTACTCTAATCTTTCAATACATCCAGGTCTTGCAACTCAGATACTCAGATCCTCTGCTGCCAAGGCCTTCGCGTTGCAATGACTGTGCATCACTTGCCAATTGCTTTTACCTCCCTCCTGGTTTTTAGGCAAATGAAAACATTAAGAAAGCCTGTCCCCAAGCAGTCCCTGAGGGACCCCAAGCCGGTGGCCGTCCCTCTTCCACAACAGCCCCATGTCTCCCCTTTTAGCCCATTCCTTCCCCAGTTGAAACCCCCTTTTCTCCAGTTTACCTACAAGTACCTATGGAGCAAGTTATCAAGTGTGTTAATAAAGTCCAGACAGCAGAGATCTACTGCACGGCCTTTGTTCAGAAAACAATTTTTGATCAAAGACAATTATCGAGTTAGCCCAAGGTGAGCTTGTTCTCTGCCATTTTTATCCAATTATCTCCCTATCTTTGATAGTTTTCGCCTTCCAGATTTCCTCCAAGCCCTGCACACCGCCGGGGTCACACTCACTCACCTCTCTTGCCCTTCTGACAATAAAAGCTCCATATTTACTGTCTTTACTCAGTTGGTTTTATTTTCCCCCAAGTCACGATATTTATTACAGACCCGGGTTTCAGTGCTCCAGCACACAACGCTCACAGAGGTTTGCCTTCGCCTCCAAGGTGCTCGCTCCATAAACTCCTCCTCGTGATGCACCCTTCCTGTGTCCTCATCCTCCTCACTGAATCACGGAGTAATCTGGGGAGATGTCTAAATTACCTTTAAGCTCAATCCTATCTGCACTGCACAGATGTAATCTTCTTTTTCACCCTCTTTTTATGCGTACAGCTAAAGGGCTTTCTAGCTGAACTTCTTTAGCCAGGCCTAATTCAACCTGGCTTAGGACAATTCTGACTCTATCCCTACAGAGATCTCCAAGAAAGAGATGTTTTCTTTGATTCTTTTTCTTTCTGCTTGTAAACAGAACTTTTCAGTGGGGTTTTCCCTCTCTCCACCTCAAAAAAAAGAGAAGTGGTTCACTAGCTAAACACTTATACTTTAGCTAGCCATTCAATTTAACCCACGCCCGCTCATGATCACTCATTTCAGATTACGCTTTATCACGGCCTCCCTTGGAAGACAGTCCATTGCCTGCGTCCCCCACCCCACAGTGCTCTCTCCAGCCCTCAGGAAAACCAAAACTTCAAAGAGACCTTCCTGGTTCCCCGGAAAACACCCAACCCTGCAGTGCTTTCCATCACAGGACACGTTCCCTTCTACATTACAGCCTGGACAAACCCTTTTATTTCTGGTGGTGGAGGAGAAGGTGAAGAACTGGAGGACTCTTGTTCCTCAATGGGGAGGAATCAACCCTTTGGAAAATCAGCCCGGGCATTCAGCTGCCCTGGCAGGAGGCAGACAGCCCAGCCCAGCCCGACATGCAACCCAGCTTGCAGCGATGTGCCGGCTCCTCCTTTAGGAGTTTTTCCACCAAAATCGTCTTCTCCTTGCCTTGTCCAGCTTTCACCCATCCCTGCTCAACTCTGCGTGCCTGCACCCACCAGGTACCGTGCTTAGTGCCAGCTGGCAGCAGTGCAGAGAGACCTGCAGGGAACGACAGGCATCGCTGAGCAGCGGGCATGGCTTTTCCAGCAAGACACAACCTACAGCGAGCCTGAAAGTGTCTGTGTTGCTTGGTGTGGAGCAGGAACCATTGAGAGAAGACCTGGTCATGGTCTTTGGGGGCTGATTTACAGAGGAGAGGAATGATCTGCTCTTCTTGTCCAGTCCAGATGGGAAAAGAAGAAATAGGCTTAAATGACAGCACAGACATAGGTTAGGTCCTGGGAAGGATTAGTGAGGGCAGCGGGTCGCTGGTGTGGCCTGCCCGCTCCCCTTTGCTGGCAGAACAAAGCAGATGGGCATTTGCAGACGTGGCAGAGGCGCGACCCATCCATCCTGGGGACACAGGGATGCACAGGTCGACCTCTCCAAGTCCTCTCAGCTGCAATTTTCCATGACTTGACCTGTTATCCCAGCCAAAATTGCTGAACTTGAACTCGCGACTGGTTTGGGAGTGGAGGAAGCGGGATGCGTCAGTGTAGGAACCGCTTGCCGGAGACACGGGGTTGGAGGGGCTCCGTGGCCAGCCCAACTCCCCGGCCAGCACCTTTCCCTGTGGGTCTGCCTGTTGATGCTCAAATTGGCTCTGTAGCATCCCTGATTTTTCCACTGCCTCGGGCTCCTCTGCTCAGGACTGTGCGTTCAGGCCTGCCTGTGTTTCCCCAACTCTGACATTATTTCTCCAAACATTACCCAACACCTTCCCTGCCTTGAGCTCTGTCCCTCCGGCAGCCACACAGCTTGATACACGCTCAAAACCCCATTTGATACTGCCTGTCTGTACATCCCGGGCTCTGCTCAGCTCAGGTTTGATGCCGGGTAACCCCGTCCCAACACGGTAGTGCCATACGGGCACACGGTGGGAGGCGAGGGGAGAGCCCCGGCGTGTTTGTGGGTACCAGGGCACCTGGCTCTGGAACCTGCGTGGCCCCGGACGAGCGGCTTCATCCCTTCCTCCTCCGTGCTGCGCAGCGCATCCCTTTTTTTTAATAAACCCCTTGAAGTCATCTCCAGATTTTGCAGCTCATGCCCTTGCCTTTCCCTCCTTTAAATCTTACTTGGAAGCTTTTAGCTGATACATTAGCCCAATAAAGCCCAACAATTGGAGAGAAACCCAATCCTACCCCCACCCTACCCCCCTTCTCCATTGAGATCAAACGGGTTTTAATCGGAATAGAATTTCCTTTGACAAAATGAGTAAAATCTGTCGCTCGCATCCGCCCAGCCAGCCGCTCCTCAGCCCTGGGCTGTGTATCTGCGCTTGGCGCAGGAGCCGAAATCTCCCCTTTCTGCTCACCCCTGTCCTGCTGCCAGCCCCAGCTGGACAGCCCGTCCTTGCCCATGGCTTTGTCACCCCCGAGGGACGGTGGGGTCCTGCTGAGCTGCGCCGGGAGCCCTCCCCTGCGGAGATACAGAGGACGCAAGCGCCAGCCTCAGCTGCTGGAGCATCCAGGCTGCCCCTCCTGCAGAGCCCGGCGTCCTCCCGGTGTGCTCGGGGACGCGCCGAAGTGCCGTGGATGATTCGGACATCTGCTTTCACGGCAGCCCCGTGGCTAGTTAAGCAAAGTCCCTCCGCAAATGAAAGCTCCTGCCATGGCGCTCAGGAAATGGGCCTCAAACCCGACTCCAAAGCACCAGCAACTCGTTCCAGCCGCGGAGGGGAGAGTTTCCTTTCATCTCCAGCCAGGAGTTTAACCGGCCTTTCGTCTCTCCTCAGACAGGGCTTTGAAGGCTTGCAGGGTCCTCCCACATGTGCTGCTGGGGCTGGGAGCGGTGTCAGCTCTGGGACCGGGAGGGAGGAGAGGGTGGAAAGCAGCACGGGAGAAGAGCGTTCTTCCCTTCGGGAGATGCCCACATGGGGCAACTGGAGGGGCTCCTGCAAACCATCTTCACCCCGGATGGTCATGAAGAGCAGGGGGCATCCAGGGGCTGGGGACGTCCATGCGCTGGAGCGGTGTGGGACAATGCCGTCCCACGGGTCTCCTGGTGGTTTTGAACTCCTGCAAAGTCTCTTCCCCAGGCAGCTTAAAAGGTTTTGGAGCTCTTCGGGATGGAGGCAGAGGTGCTACCCCCTGCTTTACCAGGCTTTTGGAGGGTCTTTGGGCTTGGTGGGTCTGCTTTCTACCCCCGACTCTGCTGTGGGGAGAGCAAAGGTGGTTTATACAGGTTGCAGAGATGGAGTTTGGTGCTCACTGGCAGCAAAGTATCAGTGATGTGGGAAGGGTCCAAGCTCTCTACCACCCTCTACTCCAGCACTCACTCAATCCCCCTTCTCCAAAGTCCTTCCTCCTCTTTCAGGCCCTCTGTGACTTTGTTGATGACAGAGCAGGGCACGGGGTGATGGTGATGGAGGGTGACGCTAACGGGTCTCGAGGCTGGGGGTGGGAGAGGGCCCATCCTGTCCTCTCCCATCCCACCCAAGTGTGTGCTAAGTATGTTGCTCATAACTGTGCTCTGCCAAGCACGGGCCAGCCGGGAGCTGTGGGAAGCCACCAGGCTGTGGATGTGAGCTACTAATTTGCTCCAAGATGCTAGTGGTTTGCATGAGCGTGGACTCTCACGCAGAGCTGTGTGAAGAAGACTCGGCACGTTGGCTTTTCCGAGACCCCTTTTTCCTCCATCCCTTGGGTTGGCATGGCTCCAGTTTGGCCCACGGCTCGAAGGGAGGAGATGCAGAAAACTGAGTCAGCTTTGAGTGCTTACAAAGCTGCTCACCAAGTTGCTCACATAAAAATAACTCAGCGTTCTTTGGGATGCGCATCATCGATATCATCTGTCTGTCTGTCTGCTCTGTACCTTTGTGGCCTTATCCTGCTGGTAGGCTTTGTGGCATTTAGATAACAGCCCAAGGAAACCTGTTATTAAATGTGTGTCCTTGCTAGTGTCTTCCTTTTTTGCTTCCCTGGATGGGACTTGCCCTGCTCTGGTTGCCCCAGGAAGAAAAACCCACAGCTTTTTTGCCCTGTTTTCACTCCCTCCCAATTCCTGAACGTGAATCTCTGGTCGATTTGCTGTGAGCAGGAGCACAAAGCACCAAGACAGTTTGGTTGCTGCTTAGGAGTAACACCAAGTGAAATGTCTCCTGTCATCTGGGGAAGATGCTGTCGGACAGGGACCCCCTGGGACAACTTCAACCTCTGCCCTTCTGACACCTTCTCGCACAGATTTTTCCAGGGGCTGTTTTGCTCACAGATTACACAAAACCTACCATAAATGTTTGCCTTGTTGCCAACGGCAGTTTTGAACTTCGGTTTCCCACAAATACTTGAGCTGATGCTGGAGGATCGCGTGGCGCTCTGCATGGGGCAGATGGAGGTCAGGATGGCTTTGACTTACTGGATCCTCTCCAGTTCTGTGCAGAGAGAAGTAACTGCACACAAAAAATACATATTTGCCTCAATCAAATTCCTTTTAAAGCAAGAGACCAGGTTCAGTGCACCAGGGGAGAAAAGAGTCAACTTCTTGGCTTTGTTGGGATTTCAGGATCATGTGCAGGGGAGAGGGGAGGCACAGCTTGGTAGTGGGATGGCCACGTGCATGGCCGTGCACGTGGTAGCTAGAGGGAAAAGGTGTGTGAAGGATGGATGAGTAGAGAGACGTATGTATGGAAATGGAGTTAGAGCTGCAAGAGGTGTCCAGAAGTTGGATGCTGGAAGATCTGAGCCTGAAACAGAGGGATGGGCACAGGGTGACCCACAGACGAGACAACCTATGGGTCAGGAAAAGGCAGAAATGGGCTGGTATGGAGCCCAGGGGTGCAGCTTGCAAAAATAAGAATGACTCTATTTCCTCTCGTGAGCTCCCACGCTTCGGAAACTCTGCTTTTGTGGGGTTCCTAGCTGCAAGGGGAGGCTTTGATGCCTTTGCAGGGGGGAAGCAGGCCTGGAGCAGCGGGGGTTAGGCAGCATTTACACGTTCAGAGAGGATTAAACCATGACACTTCCTAGGAGCAGAAGACGGCCCTTTGGTTTCCCTTCCCACAGACCGGACTGGAGGCTGTAGGATCTCCTGGCTGGAAGTGACTCACCGCAGGAGTAGCTGAGCTGATGCACAGCGTGATGGGAAGGCGCTTCCTGCTAACCCAGCCACAGCCGTCAGGATCCTTGCTCCATCTGACAGTGAGTCACTGACCTCTCATCCTTGGGTTCCTGGTGCTAGCCCAGGTCCAGCTGGGTACTGGGAAGCACTGGGATGAAATGCAGAGCTCCTGGTCAAGCCCTCACCTGCAACGTGCCCACAGCACGTCTTGTTTCCTTCCCCTCGAAGGCATCGAGCAGATCTGCAGCATCACAGTGCCCCGTTCATCACCCAAACCTGCCCACGAGGCACAAATCTCAGTGCCTGCAGCTGGAGGGAGCCGGGAGAAGGGTGTCCTCGGCTGGATGTGAGCAGCAGTGCGGGGCGAGGCGCGTGGAAGTAGCCAGGCGGAGGGCAGAGGTGGCTTTGCTTTGCACCAGGAGAAGGAGCTGCACATCTGGAGCCGGGGTCGGGTCCTGCAGCTGGGTCTGCGGAGCCGGGGAGCTGCGGTAAGCGGGGATGGGCACCTCACGAGGTGCCTCTCTGCCCGGCGTTTAAATCCAGGGCAAGAAATTAAAAGCAGGAATGACAGAGGTTTTTATTTGCTCCTGAGGTGCAAGACGACAACAGGTATAAGCACAACTACTCACAAGCTACAAAGACGATGGAGCCAAACTGTTCTCGGTAGTGTTGGGTGACATAGCCAGGGGTGAACACCACCTCAGGGCTGAGCAGAGGAGCTGGTCCAAGAAATGTTTGCTGAAGGGCTGAAGTAGACTCAGGGTTAGGCTGCTCAGCAGGCAGGACTGGGTTCGCTGCTCGCAGGAGCACCTGGGCTGTAGGGCTCTTGCTCCCTCCTCCTGAAGAGCTTCTTTGCCTGCAAAGACTGCATTTGTCTTCTTCATCCCATCTCCTGGGGGAACGCTTGTTCAGTTATCTACTGACCACAGCCCGCCCGCCCCCCACCTGCCCCATCATCTGGGGTGCCCTCCCAGGGTGGCTTCGTGTCTGCAAGGCGTTGCATGGGGTTTGCAAAGCAGCTGGGTCCTTTGGAGGAGAAAGCTGGCGTAAATAGGAAGAGCAACTGCTTGTGATGATCTTTTATTACTAGCAGGAAAGCAGATCCTAGGGGGGGTTGATCCAGTTCAGCGCTGCCTGGGACTGATGCAAATTCAAGGGCAGAGCAAGGTCGCAATCACAGGCAGCGCTTGGTCTCCCAGCCACGGCTTCGGTAGCGGCGGTGGCCGGAGAAGGGCTCGGCTGGGCTGCTGTGCCCGCGGCGTGAGCCCATCGCGCTTGGCTTCCCCCCGAGCCTCGGCTCGCACGGCGCCAGGGCTGGGCTGGAGGCTGCTTCGGTGGGAATTATTCGGCTTGCGGGGAGAGCGAGGAGGCTCTTGGCAGCGGGACCCAGAACATGGCGTTTTGCTCCTTTGATGGCCAGATGGAAACAGATGGGGAAGAAGGAGGGGGGGGGGGGGGAACCAACAAACTTTCACATGTAAAAATTAACTGGAACAGGATGGTCGTCAGCGCGGGGTGGTGGTTGGCATCTGCGGGCGGCACGCGGGGCGTCCCTCCATCGCTCAGCCCCGGTGCCGCAGCTCACACCACCGCCCCATCCCGCGGCACCGCTCCCGGGGAAGGGGCAAAACGAGGCAGAAAAGCACCGCGACTGGTGCCCAGTCTCACCAGTAACACCACTGGCCAGACCCTATCCACCACCCCTAGTCTCTTCTGCCCCCCGCTCAGGGAGGGGTGGAGGGGGTGCCTTTTGGTGGGGAACATCTTTTAGTTCTTAAAAAGTTCAGCAAGTTCCAGGAACATTATGTCACTTTGACAAGGAAATGAATTGCGAGGCCATCAATCAAAGCTGCAGGCGCGCAGATCAAAGGACCCCGCAGCGCTCGAGTTCCCTTTTACAGCCAGAGCTCTGCACGATCCCCCTCGCCCATATTCCCTGCGGTTGCTGCAGCAACAGCACGCTACAGCGGATGCTTCGCATTTTTATTCGCACCACACATGTTTCCACTCTAACACTGCAATAACTAGAAAAACCTGCGAAACCAAAGCTGCTTCCCCAGCCTCCAGGGGCAGCGGCTATTCCTGGCTCCCTTTAATGTTCTCAATTTATTAGCGTTATCCTCCTTTTTTTCACGCAGGATAAAATAGAGATTATTTTTGTCCTCTCTAACAAAGAAAAGGAGCTTGCAAAAAAAAAAAAAAACCCCAACCCAAAACCCCAAACCCCTCTGCATCAAGGCTCGGCCTCTGATTTTGTGCCCAGAATTATTTGCAGGCATAATCAGGTCCTTGGCCATCAAAGCGATGCTATCGACAGCACCGGGCTCACACATGGACCACGTTATCCCTGCGCAGCCCCAGCTCTCTGCGGCGGCGGGCAGGTTTGCGGCCCCGTTTCACCAGCCTGCAAAGCGAGGGTGGAGCCGGGGGTGGCACTTGCTCAGCTTCTCTGGCATTTGCGCACAGACCGCGAGGTATGATGTCCTGCCCCAGCCCCACTCTGCCCACCAAGGAGAGGTCGTTGCATCTGTGGAGGTCGTTTGGGTTGAACCCAGTCGCTCCTTTTTACAGTTATAGCAGACGCGGCCCGGGTTTATGTCACACAACACAAGAAAAATCATGGGTTCAACCCCTTCCCATAAACCCAAGGATGGAGAAGCCTCCTGTCCACCTTCCTTACACCTGTGGTGGTGGAGCATCAGCTCCGTACCGAGCTCTTCTCCAGCGTGCATTAACCCAAAGACCCCGTGTACCCCCTGAGACCTCCTCCCATCACAGCCAACCCAGCTCCCTGCATCCAACAAGGTCGGGACAGATCCTCATACTCTAGATCCAACTCAGAAAAGCCCAAAGATGTGACATCTATCATCACCAGTGAATACAAAGCAAATTGCTGCAATAAATTTGTTTGCTATTTGTGATATTAAGTGGTTCCTCTGCTCTCCCATGGGGTGTCCTGAGTGGGACAGAGCTGGATCTGCAGGCATGGCAGTGCCACACCGTCCTTCAGACCATGCGGAGAGCAACCACCTCTTGCTCTGGCGGACCAGGTCTCTGTGGCAGATGGAGAGAGGCCAGGACATCCCAGGACAACAGTCTGATGTTTGCGTCAGCCGGTGAGTTGTACTGAAAGGAGGTGTGCAAGCCAAAGCTCAGCTCTCCTGGGACTGAGAGGAGAGCCTGGTCCCCCGTGGGGACAGCACAGAGTGGGATCACCAGGGGTTTTGGAGACCTGCTTATGGGGGAGAGACTGAAAGGGCTTGGCTTCTTTTGCAACCAAGCAGGCGGCAGAGGGGGGTCAGACAGATCCAGGACTGAAGGCTGGTGAAGAGCATCTACAGGCAGTGTGAGGCTCAAGAGGCAGAAATAGGCTCAGGCTGACCAAGACGTGCTTTCAGCCCACCAAAGGATGCGGTTTTGAGGGGACGCCTCAGCCCCTTTCTAAAGAAACCTTGGCTCCCACCTCGACCCCGCAAAAGAGCTCCCGTTTGAGGTCCCACAGCCCCTCTGAAGCTATCGGTGTGCCTCAGCCCTGTTTTTCCAGGCGATGGACGCCCTGCTCCCTTGCTCTCTGCCCATGTGTGGTTTGGCAGTGCCCTTGCTTTCTTTTTTTTCACCTTTCCTTTCTTTCCAAAGTGCTAACTGGCCCCGCAGGAGCCCTGCAAACCATCTTCCAGGCTTGGATCTGCTGAGGACACCCCAGCGCCGGGGACATTTCCTACCTCAACCAAAAAAAAGCTGCTCAGGAAAGATGGATGTGAGTAGGGAGAGGGTGGAGGAAGACCGGGAGGGGAGGTGGGCAGAGGGGCTGGGACATGGTGGGAATTCAAATCTTCCATCTGGTGGTTTCTCAGTGGGCTTTTTTTTTTTTCCTCCGCATATTTAAGGTCTGAAATTTTCACTGATCTGTCAAAACGAGTGCTATAAAAACCCCCAGCTAGCTGGAAAAGCAAAGTTATTGAAACCAGTTTGGTGACTCGGGATCTTTCCATGAAAAGTTTGTATTAATATTCTTCCAAAAAAACACTCTCTGAAAGAACAAATTGAAATGTTTAAGGGAAAAAATACTCTTGCCACAAAACATCCAAATCTGGGTAAAAAAGCCCGCTCGAGCAGTTCGGGGTGCTTAGCTGATCCTTCCTGCAGATCAAAGCTCATTGTATTTCTCCTTTTGCTCAAGGATATCAGCAACAATACCAAACTTCACTTCCTTCGTCCAAAACCATTCTCCAGTGAAATTAAATTAAACTTTTTTTTTTTTTGAAAAGGAAAACAATTAAAAAAAAAAATTAATAAAAAAATAAACCCCAGGCACAAGCCCGTGCCCCAGCTGGTGTTAATCGGCAGCTCCCCAGCCCTCGGCAGAGCTGAGCCAGCTCCTCCAAGCGCGGGATCAGAGGACCCGGGATCCTGCCTAAATCCTGCCCTCCCTGGGGTATTTTTTTCCTCGCCCTTTGTTTTCTCTCGCTTTCCCAGGCCTCTGTGATCTATTGTCTTTCTGCAATTATGAACATCTGATATCAGTCGCTGTCTTGACAACGCTCGCGTGTGAGTAATGCGTCGAGCCGATGCCCTGCCGGCACCACGGACTTCGGTGAGGAGGAAGGAGCAAAGTCACCGGGCTCCATCCCAGCGGGTCCGAGTATCAACCTGTTGCTGAGCATCTTTTCCTTCTTGAAGCAATACTGGGCATTTTTCACGCGTTGGCTCTCTGCTAGCTCCCGTCCGTGGCTACTGCCATCCCTGACGAGTTGACACGAGCGCAGGGAGGATGGGGCTGAGCCAAAGCCCTCTCAAACCCAACGTCGTCATCCTCCAGCATCACTCAGGTCTCCCTGGGACAGGGGCCGAGGTGGCACTTTGAGGTTGCCGTTTCACTTGGGCCCCCCACCCGGCAGGAAGGATGTGCGAGAGAAACCTGCGGAAGGATGTGAAAAACGCACATTTCCTTAAAATAAAGCACCTGTAGGGTGCCTGCATCCCGAGTGAAAGCGCGGCATCTGGGTGGGTGTCATTAGGGAGGCGAAGGGGTTGGAAAGGGTTTTGCTGTGAGCACTGGTGGACAAGGGGATGCGCGTCTGGTCAGCGGGGCTACAGACGCTTGGCAGGTCTATGGAGCACGTTTTT
Organism: Gymnogyps californianus; assembly: GCF_018139145.2. Lineage (NCBI taxonomy): Eukaryota > Metazoa > Chordata > Aves > Accipitriformes > Cathartidae > Gymnogyps > Gymnogyps californianus. Next base: position 1,082,648 of record NW_026114202.1, on the reverse strand, counting down.
AAGAAATACCTCGTAGCTGAGCTCGAGTTGAGGTTTTTCTACTGGAAGTGGGTGCAGTTTGCTTGAGCAAAGTTGGCCAAGTCGCTTGCTCTTATTCAGCCCCACCCTGGAGAGCGGAGAGGCCATCCTCCTCCTCCTCCTCGCGCTGTAGGGAGCGGGTCGGAGGTTCTTGAACAGAGGTTCAAGAGAAGACTGCAGTACGACCGTATAGTTATTCAGGATGAAGCTAATACTGACAAGATGAGAATATTAATTTGTTATATGCAGCAAGACAATAAAAAAAGGTCGTTGCCTTTTAAAGGACTTTCTCCTGCAGCCTCCTGGTCATGCTCAGCCTGAGCTGCCGCATCCCCATCACTGCCGGTCTGGGGGTAGGCGGGGGATCCCACTGCAGCACGCTGCAGGCTCATCAGGGCAGGAGAACTCTGGAGTACGTTAGATATTTCTGTTAGTAAAATATATTATATATGGAACCTTGTTAGGTGCTACAAAAAGGAGCTAATTTAAAAATATCTCTACAGAGACAGGCATATGTCAGCTCAACAATTTATGTTTTATGGATATTATTTTCATTATTTTGATGAATTACTGATACTGTTTTAAACTATATCGTTCCCATAATACCCCTTTGTGCTCTTATTATAAGACAGAATAACAAAGCAAGATTGGAGCAAGGGCTCTGGAGCTCTGCTGGGGATGGATCCCAATATTCCCAAGGAGCATCGTGCCAGGACTTCAGCGTCCCTCCAAAGAGACTCAGGGTGAGAGTTCCCAATGACCAAGAGCAGGGAGCAATGCCAGGAGAGCGTGATGAGCAGAGACAGCTTGGATGAGGTCAAGAGACGCTGGAGAAGAAGCACCTTGGAGAGGCAGAGAGGGCACAGGCAGGAGATGGGAAGGTTATAGGGGTTCCCAGAGGATAAGGAGTTCTTTGGGAGCGGGTGGCTGGACGTGGGAGGATGGTGGGCCACGAATGGACTCCAGTTTCATGTGCTGATTCTACCGGTGTGATAACAGAGGGCTGAAAACTATCTAATATAAGGAGGGACCTGTGCAGAATATTTTATGGCTTGGTAGTCTGAATCTGGACCTCCAACCTTGGCTAAAAGAGGATGCAGCTCTCCGAGCATTTCTGCAGGGAGGAGAAGGTGGGTTAATCTGTAGGCAAGCTCAGGAGCGGTGTAAGGAAGCGATACTGCATATAGTGCTTGATTTCCTGGGGAAATCAGGGGCTGAACTGGCTGTGGATCCAGCCAGGAACAGGGTCTGGACCTGTTACCCCCTCCTTATCTGCAACAGCTGCCGTATTTATTTGAGAGGAATATGATGGTGGATGAGCATTGGCTTCCATCTGTATAATAAGGGCTATTGCAGACCGCCAGAAAGGTAGACAGAAGAAGAGAGATGGATGGATGGATGGATGGATGGATGGATGGATGGATGCAAACTCAAGTTCCTGTTGAATTATGCCATTTCTTAAGAGCAGTATGGAAGCCTATCACTGTTGCTTCTTCCTTTGGATTCAGAGAATGCCTGTATCGCTCATCGAAACATCCATTGCTCCACATTTCCACTTGAATCTCTTATAGATAAAAGTCTCCTATTCCAAACTGAACAAGTGAATATTTCTGGCTGGCTTTTGCAGGGTCAACCGGGCTTAAAAAATTTAAAAAAGACTAAAAATCAAAAAAGCTTCCCCCGAACTCCATGGCTGGTGCTCACATTAGCATAGGCAATGTCCCCTGACATCCGGGCAGCAGGCAGGAGCATCTGTGCCGGAGGGCTTGGGGGTGTCGGTGGAGGAGGGAGGGAGGAAATCTGGAACCCATAAGCTCCACTGATGTTTGCATTACCTTGCACGGCTGCATTGGTCTGTGCCTGGTCCGCCCACGGTCCTCCTCGCCCTATCAGCAAGAGCCATTCCCCAAAGTTATTTGAACGCCCTCCTCTCCGTAGCCCAAAGGAAAAACCAACCGAGCTCCTTGGAGGGCTCTGCAAGGCTTGGGAAGTTTGGGGAGGCTGAAGGGTGGATGCTCCAGGCTGCACCTCTTGAGCGGGCGCTGGCTCCTCTCCAGGCCGCCTCGCCGATGTGCTGTGGCCGTCGCATCTCGTGAGACCCCAGAGCCCTTCGCCTGCAAGGTGCCGAGAAGATGAAAGAGGAAAGCATGTGCCCGGACTCCCCCGAAGGCAGCCTGGTCACCAGCGAGGAGGAAGGCGAGCGGCTGCACAAGAAATGCCTCCGCAAGCGTGGCCAGGGGGGCAAGCCGGCGGAGGACTGCGGGGCTCCCTCGCCGCAGGGCAAGCGGAGCAAGCGCAGCCCCGTCCCGCAGTCCTTCGAGGACGTGCACACGCAGCGCGTGATCGCCAACGTGCGGGAACGCCAGCGGACCCAGTCGCTCAACGACGCCTTCGCGGAGCTGCGGAAGATCATCCCGACGCTGCCCTCCGACAAGCTGAGCAAGATCCAAACCCTCAAGCTGGCTGCCCGCTACATAGACTTCTTGTACCAGGTCCTGCAGAGCGATGAGCTGGACCACAAGATCACCAGCTGCAACTACCTGGCCCACGAGAGGCTCAGCTACGCCTTCTCCGTCTGGAGGATGGAAGGGGCTTGGTCCATGTCCGCATCCCACTGAGCCGGGGTATGTATCGCCACCTCCCCGCCGACACCTCCGCACGTCCCTCGCTCCTGCATCCTCCATGCATCTCCCCAGCTCAGTCCTACGGGGGAAACGCACAGCAGCCGCCCCCTCCTCACGCTCCACGTGCAAGCGATTTGCTTTAACAAACCCCAGACGCCGCCAAGGCCGGCGGTCGGAGGAGGTGGCGATTCCCAACCTCGCCGGGGCCGGTAGGACGTTGCAGGGGGCCGAGCAGCGGAGCCCTACAGCGACTGATCTCATTTAGCGGGGTCTGGTCCGGGGCAGGCTAGTGAAAGGTTTAAAACGAGGGCTTAAAAATCTGATTTATCCTCCCACGGTAACCCGGGAGGGCGCGTAAATCAGCAGACACCCTCCTGAATGTGCTTGGGTTACCGAGGTGTCAAAACCGCACAAGTGAGACCAGCGGCAGCCCTGCAGCCATCAGCCGACGGCTGCTGTTGCTCCCACCGTGCGAAGAGCCCAGCCTTGTCCTGGCCGCCCAGGCAAACCTCGGCAGCCGTTGCCTGAAGCCGTTGGGTGGCCCTGGGGCCTCCAGCCTGCCGGGCTCTCTCCTATCCCTCTCCTAAAGCGCTGCAGATAAGATGGGATCTGTAATCCCTTCGGATCTGTAGGTATCCTACCCTGCAGGGAATAAAATATTGAGCGAGGAGGCCGGGGCAGCGAGGTTTGCCTGCTCGTTGCACTGCACCCCTTGTTTGATGTACTCAGCACCACCCAGTCACCACCTGAGCATCCCCTTCAATCACTGGCAAAGCTGCTGAGAGGAGAGGGGAATAATCCTGTTTTCAGTGCTTTCGGTCCTGTTGGGCTGGGAGAAAGGGGCAACGCGGGGAGAAGGGTCGGCTACGTGCTAACGTTTCCTGCAGCCCATGAGCGGGATCAGAAAGCGCCGGAGGACATTCCCAAGCCGTGGACTTTGAGGACACTTCACGGGAGGCCAGCCCAGCTCCCGAGAGTCCTCGTTGTCCCCTAAGCAGGATCAGGGCTTCTGGCTTTCCTCGGGCACTGGCTCATTAACCTCTGCCTTGTGTCGGCCCTGGCGCTGGGGCTGAGAGACCGCCGGGTCCTCTGGGGAAGGCAACTGTAAAAAGACTCTTCTTTTTCTAGCGCCCACCACTAAGGGCTTCCCATGAAAGACCCTTTTCTTATTATTTTCTGCCAGCAATTGGGGTCAGCCTCGTGCACCCTCCTTGCGTGCCATTTCTCCTCCTGGCCGGTCTTCCTGCAGTCCCGATTCGGTGCAGGGACCCGGGTGCCCGTGCCCAGCCGTGGTCTCCCTGCGGGCAGAAGCAACATATTTCTAACAAACATGAGACAGTCCAGACCCTGCGATGAGAAGTTCTGAGCGGGTGCAAGACCCTAATTTAAGCCGTGCTGACCCCCAGCTGGGGCAGGGACTGGTGTGATGCTGCAGCCCAGTGTGAGCCCGCCGGTCCCCGCCTCGTCACGGGCGCAGCCTGCCGAGGACGATGGGCTCCCGGTGCCTTCGCCTTTAAGGTACGTCTGGGGGAAGCCGTAGTGCAAAAAAAAAACCCCAAACCCCGCTCTCCACCCCGGTCTCACATTTTGAAAGGCCAGAGGGAGTGGGAAAGGGAGGAAAGTGGCCTTTCTGAGACAAAATAAATCATAGCAAATTCCTGCAAAGTGCCCCACGTGATGCCTGGGCGGTGGGGGACGCTCTGCTGCGGCCACTGACCCTCCTGCCGGTGGGCTTTGCCACTTAACAGCCCTGAATTTCAGGCCAGATCTGCAGATGTAGGTGCAAGCGCTGGCTAAAGATGTTGACCGGCTCCCAGGGGGATTGCATTTAAGGATGCGCCACACTTAAACTCTCATTTTCCTGCAAGCCTCGCTAAGATCTCTTCTAACCAACAGGAAAACTGCCAGTTTTCTAAACCCATGTATAGATCTCAATTATTTGGGGCAGACCTGGTTGTTTAAAAAATGAAAGACTGTCCTTGCTGGAAGCAGGATCGCTGCCCCTTAGCCGTGGCTGGGTGCTGCCGGGGACACCTTCCCCTTCGGGCCAGCCAGAAGCGAAGCGCGTGGTTACTTGTTCTCACTGTGAGGAGCCAAAAAGCTGCCAGGGACAGTTGGGGTGCTGAGCCCCCTGAGCAGAGCGAGCCCGTATCCCCCCCAGAGCCTCCCTCACCCTCTTTTGCGCATCACATTTTTGCAGCCCTTTGAGTTTTGCAGCCCGCAGCTGGGTTATCCTGTTTCGGGGGATGCGGGGTGTTCCGTGCATGCTCCCGAAAGATGGGGGCTGCTCGGCACGGCCTTGCCCCGCTCCTGGGTTCGCAAGGGAGGTGGAAGCAGCCCGGCGGGAGCGTGGGATTCTTTGGTGGATGGTTTTGAAGAGCGTCAGCACTGTGCTGACGAGCTGTGCACTTCGTTAAAGCCCAGCTAAAGGCATTTTCGCCTTGGGGAGGCACGGGGTTTTTGAGTCCCCTCCCCATCGCCCCCAGACTCGGGGCCGTTGCTCTCGGCACACGCGTGTGTGGGCTGACGTGCAGCTCTGCGTCCGGTCATTGACTCGTAGACCTCTTTATTTAAGCTGAGTGCTGGGCAGGAATTGTGTTCCCATGATAAAGAGAGGAATTAAAGACCCTTAGCGCTCTTAAAGACCTCTCTGCTAAATGAAAAAGCCTCCATGTAAAACCCCTCATGTCCTGTGAGCGTGGTACGCTCAGTGTGCTTATCGTTGCTGGTTAATATTCATCCCAAGCGGCGCCGGTGCTTGCCTTGAGGCAAAGCATCCTTCAGCTGAATAGATAATCATCTGCTTTGTGCCACCCTGCAGCTGTATTCGGGTACCAATTAGCAACTCCCAGTTGGGCAGGGAAGTAATGGGAGGAGGATTTGCTAAGCAAAGACCAAAAAGAGGGAACAGCCACAGGGGAAGCGATGCTGGAGTTGGAAAGGCTGCGTCTCTCTCCCGTAAGTGAATTAACCCGGCGCTTGCAATGGGACTGTAATTTTATAATGTAAAGCAGCTAATGGCTGCTGCGAGCGCCGGCATACTGGTCTCCACTGGAACTCAGCCTATTAAATATCAAAGGGTGCTGGAATAGCTGGATGTGGATATGCCCTTGTTAACCAGGAGACATCATCCGGGGAAAGAGGGATTGAGCCCTCAGGCAAGAAAAATAATGTTTGAAGTCCCCCAAGTTCACAGTTTTTCAGCACAGTCTTGAGCACATTAAAATGGTTTCTTTTCCTGCTGGAGGAGAAAATGAGGCTGGAAGCTGAAACTGCTGGGGGGGAAAGACTGGCGGAGTTGTAAGGGGTGATATTCCTTGCCCTTCATTTGTCTCCCTGGATTTATTGTCTTTCTCGCGTTGCCCTCACTTAATTGTCTATCCTGAAAGACCTTGGATAAATCTTCCCTTTGGGGACTGTTGCTCTTGCTTGGAGTCTGCTTGTCGGGTGGATGTTTCATTTTCTTTTATTTATAAATACGTCTCATTGCATAGTATTAAAGCACCAGGGTATTAAAGGAGCTTGGGGAGAGCTCCCCTCTCTATTCAGATCTGCTCAGAAAATGCATTTAAAGCAGCATCTGCTTCAAAAAGCTGAGATCCCTCTGCAGACTGGCAAGAAAGCACAGTCCCGTCCGGCCGAGCTGCCTTGCCACCCTGGATCAGTCCTTTAAAAGCAGCGAGAAGTGGGTCCATTCGCTCACTGCTGGTTAAACTGGCCAAGGTGGTCCAGGACCCCCGGGCTGGGTCAGAGCAAGCCCGGGCGCTGGGCTCCTCCTTAGCCCGGTCCAGCGGGCGAGGAGTTGCGCTGGCAGGAACCACCTCGCTTTCACTTTTGGTTTGAGCTCCCAGAAGAGCCGAGGAGTTGCCCAAATCCTGGGAAATCTGTGCCTGGGTGATTTTTCTTTTTCTCCATTCGGGTCACGGGCCACGTTAAGTACCAGCCATACTCTGTGCTCCCATCGATGCGCTCCGGCAGGATGCTTCTGGGATTTGCTCCTTGCTCTGGCATAGAGCAGGTTTAGAGGCCGGAATTTTCCTCCAAAGGCTGCCGTCTACCCCCCAAACGCAGAGCCGGTGTAGCATTTGCCACGGCGTCTGCAGGATGGACGGGCAGAAGAAGAGATGTTCGGTGCCTTGAAGGCTCCAGCTTTGGTGCCCCGGGGCAGGAGGAGCTGCCCTAGCTGAGGGATGCGGGACATCCCCCAAAATCCCAGGGCAGATCTCACGCACTGGCTCTGGATGCAGGACCAGACCGGGCTGGGGATGCTGAGTCCGACCACCACCAGCCCACACCGTGCCGGGGCCGTCAGGGGACACCCCGACTGCTGCGTAGGAGCAAGGGGTGGCATCACTTTGCTGTCCCGAGCTGCTCTGCCGCAGGTCCCAGAGCCCAGCCCCGGAGCAGGGAGAGCCACAGGCTGTCCAGCCATCCCTCTCCGGGTCCCTTGGCACGACAGCATCCGGCACAAGGACATGTCAAAGGGGCGACTGGGGCTGCCGTTAATTTCCCCATCAGAAAAACCTTTTTCCAGCAAAAACTTCCACCTTTCTATTAAAGACAGAAGAACTCAACACCGAACCTGCCCCGGGGGGGACCAGGCTCCTCTCCATCGCAGGGAGGCAGGTTCTCCACACTACTCAGGATTAGTTAAAATTAAAACAGAGATAAAATTACGGAGCCAGGCCTCACGAGCATTAAAATGTCTGCCGGTTTACGATCCCCACGAGGAGAGAGGCTCGCTAGATCTCAGCTGCGTTCGCTTAGCCCAGAGGAACGCCTTTGAAACGAACCCGTATTTCATCGCCGAATGTCACGGGAATGCACCTGGGATCTGAGGGGGAACGAAGGAGATGCGTTAACAAGACGGGCTTTGCATGTAATTTCCTTTTATAGGGCTGTACCTGAACAGAGACGAGGGTGTTAATGCAGCGGAGGGAGGGAAGGGCAATCATCAGCCGGGGCGTTGAGGACGGGCTCGCAGAGCATTGTGTCTCCCCGGCTCCGTGGTCCAGGTCCACGCCAGCCCTGTGAACGTCCGTCCCCAAGCCCTGCACGCTCGGAGTAGGGCTGGTCTCCTCTGGAGGCTCCCGCAGCCCTTCGGCAGCCTTCAAAATTGTGCCGGGAGTGCGTTATTTGGCGTTAGACCTTGTTGGCTTAAGACATGGACGTGCCGCGAGGCAAGGGGAGATGATTAAGCTTTATATGGGCTGGGCTGAGCTGCTCGTGCCTGTGTTTCCCGCACCCCAGGATATCCCTGTGCTGTGCCAGCCGGGCGCCAGCCTTTCTGGTTGCCCGTTGTGCCGGGCACCCTTGCCCTTGAGCACCGTGGATGTGCACAGCGCCCGTCCCAGACCTTTCGGACCACGGTCCCAAAGGGAGAGCAATGGGACGCATCGGGCTTTGGGGATTTTTTTCTCTCTCTGCCACCTGGCTCGGGCAGGCTCTGTCCTGCCTGCGAGCCCCGAGGGCAGCCCTGCCTGCAGAGCGGGTGGGCAGGGGCTGCCCCCAGCAGCCTGCCAGCCCCCATCTGCATTACCTCAGCAGTGCCTGGGGTGAATTACTGGAGGGTTTGATTTATTCCTTTCCAAGCTCCTCTCCGGAGAGTTAAAGGTCTCCGCTATTGCGCAAGGAGGAACCAGAAAAGCAGAAGGCTAAGCGGAGGGAGGGGGGTGAAATAAAACCAGAGACCTGGGGGTGATGGGGAGGAAGCCCAGAGAGCACCAGGGCCAGCCAAATGAAGCCGTTGCCCCACAGGGCTTGATTCCCCTCGCCCCCCATGCCCGGTCCCTCAAGACCTGCGGGAGCCGCTTCTAATCTCCTCCGCCCTTGCAGGAGCCGTTTCCCCCTGCCAAGGTCTGGATCAGGCCGCCAGCCTGGTCTGCCCTGCTCCCGTGCTCGGTTCATCCGCACCACGGCCCCTGGCTCCGGGCTGGCGTCCGGCGTCGGCTGGAGGCGCCCGGCGGCTCCGTGGGGTCCCCTCCGGCGTCACCCACCCTGGGGACAGCCTGTCATCCTCCGGGCTGGAGAGGGAACAGTTCATCACGGGATAACGCCAGTCCTCCCCACGGAGGGGAGGGAAGGAGAGATGAGCGGTTCGGCTGCTTTCCTTCTCCGTCCTCCCAGAGAAGCATATTTGGGGTAAAAGCTGTGATTTTTTTGGAACGCTCACAGTCCCGGGCTCAGGTGCGGGGACATTTCCCTGCGTCCCATGCAAACCCTTGCGGCTACGGGGAAGTCTGCGAATGCGAAGCACGAAGGCTCGGGAGCCAGCAACCGAACGCGGCTCTTCCCCCCGCCGGCTTCCCAGCCGAGCGCCGGATTTTGCATGATTTTGGGCAGCCTGGGCTGGCCATGCCGAGCCAAAACCTCGGTGACTTGGCAGCCAGGCTCACCCTGCCTGTCTCCCCTTAGGTCTTACGCCTCCGCCTCAATGGAAACAAGCAGCAGCTCGCCAGCGCCCGGGCACCCAGACCCAGCCACCCCGCTCTCCTCCAGCACCCGAAAAACGACAGCAGCCTCCCCGGCGAGCAGGAGAGCACAAGCCCCATCCCACCCCGCCAGCCCCTTCGCCCGGGGCTGCTCTGACCCCCTCCAAACCCCGGGGCTGGGGCTGAGGGACCCGAACCAGGACCCGGGTGGTTTTGCTTGGAACGAGCTTGGTTGGATGCTGTGTATGAAACTCTTTAGGGTGTAATTTATTTTTGACTCGCAGGTAAGAAATAGTCGAGTTATCTACTCCGGTACTAGCTGCCTGCTTCCCGAGCCTGCAGGGAAGCCGATGTCCCCGGCTCAGCGGGCTCGGTCCTCCCCGCTTTCCCCCGCTGCCTGCGGCCAGCCTGGGCAGCCCCGCAGCCAGGATGTGCAGGCAGCTGCCTTCTGCCAGGACCAGGCAGGACAACTCCCGTCGGGATGATGGGAACGGCTCGAGCCCTCCCTCGCTGGCCTGGTCCTCACGGCTTCCTAGAGCCCCTCCCCGGGGATGTGAAAATGCAGCATCCAAGGGTTTGGCCACGGCTCGTGGGTTATGTCCGCTTTTATCCTGCTCTGAAGGATGCAGGACATCATGGCTTGAGGTGCTGCCTGGCATGTGGAGTGGATTTGGGGGGGGGGCTGCTGAACCCCTCAACGAACGCCGAGGCTCACGACGCCCTCCGCTCACTCGTACCCCATGGACGTGTCTCAGAATCACCCGCTCTGTTGGAACAACCCCACTTCTTTGAAATTATTGGAAAATAAGGCTGGAGATGTTACAGAGAGCCCTCCCCTCTTCCCCGCGAGTCCGGGGGAGTTCGGGGACATCTCGGGAGCAGTGCTGCTCTGGGGGGATTCAGGCTCTTTCGGGGGCGAGATCGAGTTGGGGGGATGCGGAGATGCTAGGGGGATGACGGAGAGGCGTCGGGGTTTCCAGATGATCCCAATAAAGTCCAGGGGGAATTTTCCAGGGTTCGATCCTTTTGTTTCCTAAGGAAATGGTGCTGTCGTAAGCACGAGGCGGCACGGCCGCGCGCCCACCCCTGCACCCTCCGTCAGCGCTGGTGCTCGGCCAGTTTTATTTCAATTGGGCAAAAGAGAATCAGGTATTTTTGGTTGCTAAAGCAGAGAACGGGGGGAAAAAAAGTCCCTGAAAGTGAGGCTGCAACAGGCGTGCAACCCAAAATAATCCACGTGGGAGAGAAGTGGTACGAATGACTCAAGAGCAGAGTTTCAATTAGTGATCACGCTTTATTACACACCAGAGAATCCAACGAGAAGCGACAGCAAGGCTCAGACTATCTTTTTCTATATAATTCTCAATTTTTTATGTACAATGTGAGTGGATTCCCTGTTCCGGGGAGCTGACCGAAGCCTTTAAAAAGATCTGAATGTTCTTAAAAAAATAAAAATTCCATTAAAAATAGGGTTGTGGATGGCTTCGTTAACCGCATCAGACGAAGTATTTTACACATGAAGAATGAAACCACCTTTAGAAATATAAATTTTCTTTCAAAAAAATAAAATGTGCTTTAAAAATAAAGGAGAGATACCTCTTTGTGAAGTGGAGACTCAGGCTTCCAACCCTAATTGAAAAAAAAAGGGTAAAGTATCTTTTTAAAAATTATTTTTTACGTAACATTTTGTTGAGTCTTTTTTTTTTTTAGAAAAAAATCCCTATATTGACTTATTTCAGAATGAGCGAAACGTCAGCCCTAAGGAAGGAACAACAATTTGAACCAAGGTCTTGGGTTTTTTTCAATGTTCACGGTCACCATCATGGTCGCTGTTCCCAAAGACACAGAAAGTTGTGGGGGAAAAAGGTGTTTGGGGCGCGGAGGGATGGATCTGGAGATGTTCTGGCCCTTAGCATCGTCACGTGTCTCGGGGACAAAGCCCCAGTAAGCCCCGTCCCCGAGGGATGGCCACCCCAGCACGACGCTGGGGGCCCCACAGCATCCTTGGCGTGGCTGGCCACGATGTCGCGTGGCTTTTCTTGCCACGCCAACAAACCTTCCCATCGGCTGGAAAGCACGAGTGACTTCTGTGGGACCCGGCACCCGTTTTGGAGGTCCTGGTCTCCATTTACAATGGGGTGGAGCGTGCTCATCCGGGATGCACGGGCACGGCAACAGGAGAGGAGATGCAGAGGAGAGCTCCTCCCCGGAGCTGGAGGAGATGTCCACCATCAGCTTCACGGTGGGACTCCTCTGCTTGGTGTTCAGCTGTTAAAATCAGGCCGACGGGAGCTCGGTGAGGTCCCTCCCTCCATCCTAACCCAGCTGCGGTGGGAGCACCCAGGCAGTGACGCACCCACCCAGAGACCTGGCCTTCAGGATCACCACGGCAGGACCTTCACCCATGGGACCCCACCACCTCCTCCAGCCTCCGCACTCAGCAGCCACCACAGAAATGGGTGTTTAGGGGGCACCCGGGGACGAGGAGGTGCCACCCCATGGGGAGGGGAGACCCTTCCAAGCAAGCACGTAACTCTGCTATAGAAAAAAAAGGCGCTGGCACGAACGCCCACGCTTCGCCGTTGCGTTGTTTGGCCCCGTCTTCGGGGTTGAAACCACAAGCGACCGGTTGGCAGCCGGGGCCGGCGTTTCCCGTGAGCCGTTCGGCACATCGGCTGCCGCCGGGGTGACGCAACAGGGGAGCGGATGCAGAGGGGCTGCTCGGGGTTTCGGCTCCTGTTTGGGGTGACCCTACCACGTGGGGTACGGAAGATGAGTGATTTCTGGGCCACCCACCCCAGCCCAGGCTGGGTGACGCTCACGAAGGTCTCGCTGGGTGCTCCTAGCCATTCCTGCCAGGCTGGAGGCCGGGAAGGGCCAGCCCTTGAATTCATGAGCTTAATTAATCACAGCTTTTTTTCCTTTGGTATCTTGCCCTGATGGACCCAGAGGAAACCTGAAAATGTTAAATACTAAAGAAGTTAAGCAGCAAGGAAAGAGGCCGTTCTTTTGGGGCACGTCCCTCTGTAACAGCTTCCACAGCTGAGCTCACCCAGTTGCACCCACAGCTTTCTTCTGGAGGAAACTGGGGCACAAACTCTCCTTCAACGTTGAGTTTTGGGCTTCCTCGGAGGTGAGGAGTGGCCGTGGGCCACGTCACATCAGGACTGCTCCTGCGTGGCATGAGTCCAGCTGGGACCCACTGGGAGAAATGGGGATGAGGTTGGGACTGAGCAGGGAAGGGAAACGGAGGCTGACGGCGGGAGAGATGGTGGCACGGGAGGAGCCGTGGCACGGGGGCTGCGGGGTGCCCGGCTCAGCCGAGGGGATGGAGCGGAGGGAAGGGGCCACAGTGGGTGGCACGGGGGTAGGGAACGGGTGGCAGCACCAGCCTCGGCTCAGGGACACCAGAAACGCCCGAGTGCCCCAAGGCTGGAGAAGCAGCGGGTCCTTTCCACCACCCCACAGCCCACCTCGGGGGGAGACCCACAGGACAGAGGGACGGTCCCACGGAACGGGACAGCGTTCACAAATGCCAGGCTCTGGAGAAGACACAGAGGTTTTGGGGTGCTTTTTAACCCCTTCCTGCCCAAGCTGCCCCGTTGCAATGTGACACCCTCCCTCCTGCCCAGCAAGAGGCTGCCGTGGAGGGTGCCCATCCCGGGACCACCTTGCAGGATGAGCGTGGGTACCCGAGCCCCGGCAGCAAGGCGGCAGCCATCAGAGGGGTACGGGCAGTGCTGCGGTGTGGCCGTGATGACTTCTCTGCGTGTCACTCAGCTGTAAAGGATCTCGCACCCTCCCAAGTCTCTGTGCCACCGGCCGGCGCTGCTGGACCCCAGCTCTGGGCAGTCTGAGACACAGAAATGTTTTATTCTTCCAAGGTCCTTTTTTTTTTTTGACTCCTTGTTAATTTTTTTTTTTTTTTTTTTTTTTTTTTTTTTTTTACAAAATCTCCTCCCTGTGCCTGCCGACGGAGCCTGGCCACCTCCCGAGCACAGCCAGGTCTCAGCGTCCCGTCCATCCCCTCCGCCCCAGCCCAGCTGTCCCCAAACCCCGCTGCAGCCCAGCACCCTGACGCCCGAGCGGGGATCCGTCCTTGTGGGGCAAGCCATGGGACACAGGGAAGACACGGGGAAGGCTCTCGGGGTGAGGAGCCACACGATGCCCTTTTGCAGTATGCAGTGGGAAGGTGGCAAATCTAGACAGACACCTCATTTTGGGGGGCCTGACCCTGCCTCTGTCACCCCAAGACAGCCTGGACAGAGACAGGCAGTGTATTGCTGGGGCTCTGGGCAGCCCTGGGGGAGCTGAGCACCAAGCAGAGGGCAAGAGGACTTGATTTGATCTCTGCTGGAGAAGAGGAGCCCATGGGGGTGCTGGAGGTGGGCTGGGGGTGCAGCTGCAGGGAGCGTGGGCTCAGGGGGGGGGACTGGAAGACAGCTGGGCTGCCCCTGCTTTGGGGATTACAGGGGTCTACATCGCTACAGATCCTCAGGTCAGCGGGTTGCTGAAAAGGGCTCAAGGCACCTTGGTAACATCCACACGAAGAGGTGTTTGTTCCCGAAATTCCCACGGAAAGAAGAGTACGTAAGGTTCACATTAGCACACGTCAATTGTATATAGTGCAAATCAGAGCCCCAGCACCAGAGGGTTCACGCTCTGGTTAGTGGTTAGGATGTCCCATGGGTGCAATCCTGGGCGCTGCAGACACTCCAGCCCTTGCTCTTCCCCAGCTGCAGGGCACCGGCGCATCATCCACAGCTGACCAAACCCTCCTTGTGCAGAACGAGCTCATACCCCACGTCACCACCACGCTCGCTCCTGCCTTGTGCCCCACCAGAGAAAGGGGAGCCAGGAAGCCTTCGCGAGAAGACACAGAGATCCTGTCCCTCCCGAGCAAAACACAGGGCTGCTGCTCAAAGGCACTGCTGCCTGGCCAGAGAGGAGCTCTGGGTGCAGTCCTGAAGGCGGCTCTAACCACCCGCAGCACGGCCACAACATCCATCCCAACACCCACCCGCTTCCCCAAGGGTGAGGAAGATCCCAGGAGAAGGGCAGGTCTGTGTCTGGCTGCCACCGCAGCCAGAGGGGTGGAGGCCTCTCACGCACAACCCCAGCGGGGTTTCAGGTCCCGAAGGTTGGAGACTGATTGCAGGCACGGTCGAGGTTTGCAAGGCCACGCCGTGCAGAAGGAGTTTGTGGTTTTCCATCGGTCCCGAGCAGGAGGACATCTTCCAGGTGGCTGCAGGAGCATCCTTTCTGGGAGACCTGCAGAGGCAGCAGCCAAAGGTCCAGGCCATTTCAGGACCGTGACTCGGGGAGCGAGGATGACGTGGCAAACGGGAAGCCAGGAGTGAAGAGCAAGCGCTGGGCTCAGGAGAGTCCAGCCACATCCTGGAAGCAGGGGAGCAGAGAACGTCACTGCTCATCACTGGTTCATGGGCTCCTCTTCCTCCATCGGCTCGTCTTGTGGCCTGAAATGGAGAAATACGACACATGAGATGAGGAGGAGACCTGTGTGACACAACGCATCCCTCTCAGCATCGGCGGGCCTTCTGGCGAGTCCACCATCTACACAACAAGCCTCCCAGCGCTTCCTGCTCCACCGAGACCTACACAGACTCTGGCTGAGTCCTGGTGAGGATGAGAAAAGGTGGTGGGCAGGTGGGGACCCTGCTGAAAGGAGGTGATGAACCCCCACACCTCCAGCCTCCAAGGGAGGAAAGAGGATTTGGTCTCGGTTTCATCTTGTTTGGGAAGAATCCAGCACTGAATTCCCCAGAAGCCAATCCAGGTCGTGACCATGTGGACTCCTCATGGACCTCACCCCACCACCCACCGATGCCGAACGCTGGGGCCGAATCTGCCGGGAGGTGAGGGCTGCAGGATCAGAGCTCTCGGTGGGGAGGACCGTTGTAATTTCTGTCTCCCACAGCCCAAGACCTGCTTAAAGCCAGCACGGTCTTGACCTCCCAGAAGCTCATCTGGCTGTGGGACATGGCCTTTCTCTGCTGCCACCCCCGTGACAGCAAGGCTTGGACCGAGGCACACAGGGAGCGAGGGGCACCCACATCTCCCAGGATCAATTAAGCACGTCACCTCTTCTCCACCATCACGGCCACCGAGAGGGAGGCCAAGGCTGTGACCGTCTCCACCTCTTCTGCCTCGTGGTGCTGCGCCTCCAGGAAGGAGCAGCCCAGCTTGGAGGCAAAGCGCTGCACGGCCACCCAGTATTTACCTGCAGGAGAAGCAAAAATCAGGAGGTGCCAGGATAGGGGTGCCCCAGGTCTCTGGGCTTCCCTTGCAGTGAATGCACACATGGGCCATCACCCTCCCCTGAGGAGGAGGAGGAGGATGGAGGGCTCCACTGGGGTCTTTTATGCCAACTGTCCCCTTGGAGGTCATGGGGTTTACTGGAGAGGGGAGGAAATGCTAACACTTGGCCCTTGCATGTTAACTACTGAGCCCCCAGCCCTGGGACACTCACTCTGGACCTGGATCACCGTTTCCAAGGAGCGGACAGCATTGGGGTTTGGTTTCTGCCTCATGCTTTCTTCTGGGAGAGGGTCCAGCTGCCGAATGAAGACACGAGGGGGTCAACAGGAGGGAGCTGTGCCCAGGGCTCAGCTCGCAGCATCAGTATGGCCCCACAGCCACGACCCACTGACCCCCAGCTCTCACCTCGTTGCCCAGCAAGGCTGACACGCAGGCCTCGGATGCATCGCAGATGGCCGTAAGGTCATGGCCACCTTCTAGCGCGAGGACGATGGCTCCGCCGGCCAGGCTCATCAGCTGCTTCGTCATGTAGCCAAAGCCTGGAGGGGTAAAGCCCAAGCGGCGGTTGTCAGCCTCCCTGCCCAAAAAGCTGGGGCCCTGGCCCTCAATGCCGGGCCTGTACAACCCCAAAGATCTTTCCCAGCTCCCTGGAGAGCTGCCACCCCTACGCCGCGGTCCCAGCCTGGGTGGGCAGTGGGAACAACCTGCCCTGAGCCAGGGATGCTGCTTCCACCTCCTTACATTTCGCAGAGACTTTGTAGCCACCCAGGGGTGGCGGGTGGCCATCAGCTGCGTCGAAGCCGGCTGACACCAGCACCACATCGGGGGAGAATTCGTGTGCAATTGGCATCACCACCGTCCTGCGCGGGTAAAAAAAAATAAGAGGTGTTAAGTGCTCAGCCTGACACAGAGGGAAAGATGAGATAAGCAGAAACACAAGGAAGAGTACCTGAAAGCAGCCAGATACTCAGGGTCACCCATGGGGGGGTCAAGCCCTCCAGTCCAGGCTACGTTGACATTAAATCCCTCACCAGGGCCCGCACCAACCTGTGAGAGAGCAAGGACAGCAGTGAAGGCCTGGATGTGGCCTGCAGGGATGCTGGGGCAGTGCCCTGCGTGGGCTCCACCTCTGCCAGGCTGCGGGGATGCAGGGCTGGGTGTCCCAGACCCGCTGCCCTGTGCCACAGGAGCCGGCCGGGTTTGCAAAGCTTGCTGAAGAGCAGCAGAAGCCGTGGCATTTGCCTGACATTTCCCAGAGCCTTGCAGCCGTCAGTCACCATCCTTGTGCCACTGGCTGGGATAAAGGCTCGGCTCTGCAGCCAGCTGGGTGAACCAGGCAGGATCAGGCATCAACGGGCAAGGCACTGACACAAAACTACCCTCTGCTCAAACCCGGCAGCGCCCGGTTCTGCTGGCTGTCACCTTCGCCACCAGCGCTACTGTCCCCGGGCAGAGCTGCACAGACCTCGCAGCCTGTCACGGCTTTTTACCTCATCAGCAGCCCCACTACCGGGGAAGAAGTTGCCATCATCGTGACGATGCAAAGAGATGTAGAGAACGTCAGGGTCTCTGTAGAAGATCTGCTGGGTCCCATTGCCGTGGTGAACATCCTAGAGGGAGAGAGAGATTGGGAGAACGCTCTTTTTTTTCAGCCTTCAGGGTGGCCCAATAGCCTAACAGAGCTAAGAGCAACTGGATCTCTACCCTGCTCCAGGTCCCCCATCCCCAGGATCTGCTCATGCTCCCCCATCCTGACACGCCACGGGGTTCCCAGCCACGCTCCTGGCAGCCGGTCCCCGAAGGAGGAGGTTTCTCTGCTCTCCGGTCCAGCTCCAAACCAGAGCTGGGAGGAGGTGCAGACACTCGCTCCTGGGGACGTCCTGGGGAGGAGCAGGGACACGCTGGGGGACAGAGGGGACTCACCCAGTCCACAATGAGGATCTTGCTGAGTTTCCCTTTCTGCTGCAGCTGCCTTGCGGCAATGGCCACCGAGTTAAAGAAGCAAAATCCCCTGCAAAGAGGGAGTCGGAGTCGGTTAATGCTCTGGGGCCCTTCCTGAGCACCCTTCCCTCCGGGCCTGTGTGCTCCCCGAAGGGTGGGCTCACCCTCCCCTCTCCCCCGACATGGATACGGATGGGTCCAGGTTAGCCTGGAGTGATTTTGAGCCAAGGAGCTGTTTTCTGGGGCTTCCCCCATGCCAGCCCAAAGCTCTGCGGCTTGGGATGGGGCCCTTACATGGCAGTGGAAGGATCCGCGTGATGTCCGGGTGGCCGCACCACAGCAAAGCCGTTCTGGGGACAAAACAAAGGCGAGGTGATCAGAGCTGCTGCCCCCAGCGTCACGCACTCCCTCCACCCCACGGCTGGCCGGTCCTGCCGCACGGGGACAGCCGGGGACAGAGCTTGCAGCAGTGCGGGGCTGGGAGCACCCGGTGCCGGCTGGCGAGACCCCACAGCCCCCCTCTTGCCCGGCCATGGGGCAAGGCACAGCTCTGGGACCTCCACGTGAAGCCAGCCTACCTTCAGCTCCCTGGTGGCCACCTTGAAGGCCAGCTCAGTGACGCTGCCCGCGGCCCAGCGGGCAGCGTTGGAGGAATGCAGCTCATTCCAGATGGTATCGCTGTCCACCTGGAAGCAAGAAGATCGGTCAGACGGGGACAGGGCACCGGTGGAGGAGATCTCAGTCACGGGACCCACGCTCTCTGCCAGCTGCCCTGCTCGGGGCCGGGGACTGAAGTCCCATGCAGGCTGAAGGGCCGGGCACCGCGGAGCTGGACCACCTCGCACGCAATGGGGCAAGCTCCCCAGCTCCGCAGCGGCTCCCTGGTGCTGCCGGCCAGGATGGTAGCTCCTCTGCCTGCTGTCAGCCCCAGCCCCCAGCCGAGCTCCACACAGAGCATCTCACCCTGCACCCAGGGGCTGGAAGGAGTGACTGAGAAAACACTCGTTACCTTCTTTATCTTATTTTATTGTTTAACCAAACATCTTGGTTTGATCAGGATCACGTCAAGGGCCAAGCCAGAGCCGGAAAACTCAAGTCTCTTCTGATCAACGCCATGTGTGCAACTCAAAGGCTCCCCTCTGCCCACGGCGAGGGGCAGCTCCGGCCCCCCGCCGCCTTCGGGGCACAGGCGAGAGGAGAGCAGGGAGGGGGAGGCAGAGCGGGGAAAGTAGATGCAAACGGGGCTGAGAAGAGCTGGTGCCCAGCAGCGGGGGCAAGGAGAGGAGAAGAACCAGAAGAGGCAGCAGGAAGGCATGGAGTGAGACCCTTCCTGAAAGAGAGAGAGAAGGACAGAGACGGGGGAGAGAGGAAGAGAGGAGAACGCAATGAATGGAGAGAAACCAGGACGGCAAGCTGTGAAAGGAGAGGCCACAGAAGTGTCTGGAGAGAAGTGGCTCCCCTCCCTCAACGGAGACCACGGCTTGCGGCTTCCCCTGGCCGTCCTGCCAGCTCACTCCCTTCTAACACCCTGGGCTCTTAGAAATGGCTGTGAGGGGCTTTTGGTTCCTGGGCCCCTCACAGTAAGGAGGCATAAAGGATCCCCTTTCAAGGGTGGGATGCTTAGGACCACCCCAAGGACAGGGGGAAGCTCTGATACACTGACATCTTGCCTACGGATGGAGTGCTCCCACCTGAGGCTGCCCAACCTTGGCAGCCCAAAGGTTTCGGGAGCTCCCTCTCCACTCAAACCCACGAGGAGGCCCTCGCTGGGGACAGAAGAAAGGAACAACCCCGTCCAAAACCAGCCAGAGCAGAGATCGAGCACTTACCCCCACCCCTCCGCAGGGCAGCATGACGAACATCCGCTGCGACAGGATCCCTGCAGAGAGAGGGGTCAGGGAGGACTTCAGAGCTGAGAAAGTTGGGAACGGTGGGGGACAGGGCACATGCACAGGGTGCCAAGGAGGGAGGTTTGGCCTGGCTGCTCGGCCAGAATTAGGACCAGCCTCCACGGGAGCTGCTTGGTGCGGTCCCCACGGCTGAGGGTGCTCCAAGACCTGGTGTGGATGTGCGGGCAGGGACGGGCAGAAAGCGAGGGCACGGCTTCGCCCGAGGGAGCGGCGCGGATGTGGACTCACCTGCCAGCTTCCCGTTGTCCAGTTTCAGGCGGTTGAGGGGATTGGTGCCATAGAGGAAGACGTGGCGCTCGGTGTGGACGCACTGCAGCTCTTCCAGGGTGGCCTTGCGTCCCCGCAGACACTGCGACAGACAGGGGCAGTGACCAAGCCGCTCCAGGTGGGAGATACAGGCTCTCCCACCCAAGCGTGCCAGCCTCCGAGGGTGAAGGTGGCACGTCCTGCTGTCCGGGTACAGCCACACCTCATGTCACTGCAGCTGGGGAGGCAGCTGCAAGGCCGAGCACCATGCTTCTTGCATCGGATTTGAACTTGAGCACCCCTCTCATTTGCAGGCAGGGATCAGGCAGGAAATGCCAGCACCACCTTCCTACAACTGCAGAGCCTTGTGTGGACCTGTCAGCCCAGCTAGACCAGGGCAAGGTTTCTAACAAACTGGAACTGACACTGATGTTCCCAGAGTTGGCAAAACACCCTGTTTCAGTAGGGATCATGCCCTCCCTGCACCCATCTTCCAGCAGAGCAGACTGCTGCTGCCATCCGAAGCCGGAGATGGTCAGACCAGCAGGCTCCAACTTGGCACTGCCAGCAACGGACAAGTCCAAGCCCTCTGGATAATGGTGGTAAACAGGCTGAGAAGATCTGGGAGCAAAAGGGACGGAGATGGGAGCAGGATACCCTATCACACCGCTAGCATGAGATCTACTCGTACCAGCATTCCCCTCCCGGACAGGCGTCCGCTCCCACCCTGCCGCTTGCTCTCACCTCGCACTGGCTGCGCAGCCCTCTCTCCTGCAGACGGGACCAGATGCTCTGGATCCTGCCCGCGTGCTCCGGGTGGTTGCTGTTGTCGCCGCAGGAGCACTGGTGTTTGAGCATCACCGAGTCATAAACCAGCCCTGCAATGCACAAGGAGAGCTGCTGTCCCGAGACTGGACTGGACACCCAGGCCTCGATGGTGCTGACCCTAATTCAGCTCCTTTCCAGGGGCTGGCCAGACCCTAAACGCCTGTAACTGTTTGGTTTGACTGAAACACCTCCCTCAAACCATGGGAGCCTCTGTCCCAACATGCCTGAAGCAAATCCCGCCTTGGATATGTAAGAGAGCTGAACCTTGCCAGCATCGCTAGACCAGGATGGCAGCCAAGGGGCCAGATGGGCAAGTCCTGCTTTGGAAAAGCCACCTCAGATAAGGAGAAGGGGCTCTCATGGCTTGCTCTGCTCTTTTTGCAGCCAGCCAGAGCACTCCCAAGCATTTATGAGTCTGGGAGTGACCAGGACCGATGCTAAGGTGCCCCTGGGCATCCCCACCTCCCTTCCAGCTCTTGTCCCCAGCCCCTGCTGCTGCTCCAGCTGCCAGAGCCCCGCACAGGGGCCGGGCTGTACCTGTTGTGAAGTGCGGCTTGGCCGGCTGCTCCTGCACAGGCAGGGAGAGCGTCTTGGAGGCCGTGTCCTGGGCAGGAAGGGAGACGGTCGCAGTGGCAGGAGATGACTGGGCCCTGGAAAGGGGCCTGTGTCCCGCATGGATGGTGGGGACCATGGGGGAGTCGGCCAAGGGCTGCCGCTTGAGGAGCTGCTGCTGCACGCGCTGGTAGGAATCCCAGAGATAGGCCTGATGAAGAGAGGCGGCGGTGAGCACGGCGCCAGGGCAGGGAGAGCAGCGTCACCCGACACAGGGAAGGGAGCCCTGCACTGTGCACCCTCCCAGGGTCTGGATACGACAGCCCCCTCCACGCTGGGGGGCTCGGAGCCAGTTTGCAGGAGCTGGGACACGTCACACAGCATCTGCTGCTCTCTGCTGGCTCAGCCCCGCAGTGCTGGGCAGCCCTGCTGCAAGGCACAGCAGTTTGGAGGACGATGCCCAGCCTGTTGACACCAGGGGTGGCTGCAGCTCTCGTCCCTGTCCTAGCAAACTGCCCCGTGCTCAAGGACGGTACAGACGTGGTGCCTGTGTCCTTACCCACACAGCATCCCTTCGGGGGTCTAGGGTCTGATCTGAATCTTCCCAGGTTCAGGATGCTACCAGCTTTGCTGGGTTTGTGCAAAGCCTCACATGGGAGACACCAAGGGATGGAGAAAAGAATTGCTCCAAATTGCAGGGCAGGGATCTCTACACGCTGCCTGTTCAGGACTAATGCTCAAAGCAATTAAGCCACAACTGGAGAGAGGGACAAGGCTAGGAACTCCACCTCTTAGAGCCCGCTCCTGAGCCTGTTATGAAGGCTTTAAACCACCCCGAGGGCTCCATGCAGCTTGGGGCAGCCAGGGAAGGCATTGTCCCTTTTGCCCATGGGCTCCTTGTGCCCAGCAGGGAAAGGGCTGCTTCAGGCTGGCAGCCCGGACCCCTCCCCAGGGCTCTCTCGTCCCTGCCAGCCCTTGTGTACCTGCTGTAGGGCAAGCTCCTCTTGAGGCTGCATCATCTTCTGTGTCCTCTCAGGCTCCTTCACGCTGCTCCCCGGCCGTGTGGGCTCCACACGTGCCCTTGCTGGGTCACCGCTCTCAGCCCCGGCCTCTGGGAGCGTCCCCTCGGCCTCCATGTCCTCTGAGGAGGGGATCTGCCGCAGACGGGGCTTCTCGCTGGATTTAGCCATGCGCTGCAGCCGGAGGGGTCACGAATGAGCACAGAGAGGTGGCAGGGGCCAGGCCAGGCCAAGAAGGACATGGGGGGTGGCAGGGCATCTTGGGGCAGGAGCACGATGGCTGTGGGAGCCAAGGAAGCTGAGCAGGTACCCTCAGCTTGCTGCTATGAGTCTGGGCAAGGCAGCATCTTGCATGCCCGGCCAGGGCTTGGCCCTGGACGTCTGGTACTCACTGCCCAGCAGGCAGGGATGCCATCTCGCACCCTTCTAGCATCTGTCTCCCATTGCCTCCTACACGCCCAGGCTGGGCCTCCATGACTTACCTTGCCCAGATGTGTCTGCTGCTTGAGTCTCTCCAGGAACTGGGTGTGATGCTGCTGGTACACCAGTTGCTGCTGGATGGCCTTGGGGTTCTGGGGCAGGGGCTCTGAGCGGGTCCTGCCCAGCGGTTTATGGTGGCCTGGGAGCGACAGGCGCTCTGCAGAGATGAGTGAGGGCGTGAAGGAGAAGGGGACCGTTCCCAGACCTGGCACTGGAGGGGAGAGGAAGGAGAGGTGAGGGGTGGCATTGTTCACTGGGCAGACGTGACATGCTGCAGAGCTGGGCATGGCAAGCAGCAGTGCTGTCTGTACCCATGCAGACTATCTCCGGACAGCCCTAAAAATGACACTGATCCAGCCCTGAAGTCCAGCATCTGGTAGGCTCGGATGGATGGGCTGTGCCTTTATGGCTCCCCTCCTTCTGTCGCCATCGCTTTGGCATCACACAGCCCACAGCGGTCTGGGGACAGGATCTGGCTGACCTCAATCATCTCAGTCCCCCCTCAGCTTCATCCTCAATGGGAGAAGCTTCCTTCACCGCAGTATCACAGGGCAGGGAGAGATGGAGCCGGGAACCGGCACAAAGGAGCCGGTTCTCTTTCTGCTACAGTCAGAGCAGATTACCTAGCGGGGCTGGGGGGAATAAGGCACCTAGAGGCAGAGCCAAGACGTCTGAGCTGCCCTGCTCAACACAGGGTCTGTAGTGAAATCTGCTGGCACAAGAGCCTAGGAAGAGGCAGGAAAGACCCCTTGGAGGGGGGCTTCTAGGCTGCAGGAAGGGTGAACAGCTCCACAGCAGCCCAGCTCAGGCAGGGCAAGGGGCAGCTGGAGGGAAGAGCCAAAGCTATGGTGCTCTCTGCGTTGTCAAGGCTGTGGTGCGTGCAGAACTCTGGTTTCATCCGTGGCAAGGACATGCTTGCTGGCTAGCCAGCACCAGGGTCAACACCTTCCATTCCCTCAGCCCCAGCTCACACGAGAGTAATGGAAAAATCAAGGCCACTGGGCTTTCCTGGCTCCCAAAAAACCTGCCTGCCCCAAGCGAAGCTTCACTCTGAGCCCTGCCAGCACTGACACAGCCTCAGTGCCTGTCACCGAGCTCGACACTTACCTGCCACCAGCGGAGTGTGGGTGACCGAGGGCTCGAGGATGATGACGGGCTGGAGCCGAGGGGATAAAGGGCTCCCAGCCTCGTGCTGCTCCAAGCCAGCTGGTATGAACACGGGCGAGTGTGTGCCCGCGAGGACAGGTCCGTTCAGCACGGGCACCCGGTGTGCCAGGTTGGAGAGAGGGCGGCGATCTGCCTCTCCCTGCAGAGAGGAGGAGGACTGGGTTAGCAACCCGCCAGGACACGGCACGAGGAGGGGATGGCATATCCTCACTGTGCCCATGGAATGGGCACCTGTGAACTCTCAGAGCCAGCACACGCCTGGCATTACCCCAGGAACACCAGGCCCAAAGGAAAGGGCTTCCCTGCCCCGCGGGGACCCTCTGCCCAGTTCTGGGACTACCTACAACCTGGCTACCTACCCTGGCGCTAGTGGTAGCCGGCAATCCCAGCGTGATGGCCGGAAGGGAGGCTGCACTCTGCAGGGCAAACTGGGCCAGTGAGCTCTCCTGCATCATCAGGCGCTGGGCCAGGGGCGTCTGCACCAAACACAATTCATTAGTTTCCTGCTCCAGCAGCAGCAGAGCTCAGCGTGGGACAAGCAGCTCGGGCACGGGCAGCAGAAGAGGGTGGCTGAGCCCCAGCTGCCTGGGGGAACGCCTGGGGCCAGGGCAAGG
The DNA here is from genome assembly GCF_018139145.2 of Gymnogyps californianus. Classification (NCBI taxonomy): domain Eukaryota; kingdom Metazoa; phylum Chordata; class Aves; order Accipitriformes; family Cathartidae; genus Gymnogyps; species Gymnogyps californianus. Next base: position 1,058,539 of record NW_026114202.1, on the reverse strand, counting down.
GGCATCAGGGACCCATGGGGACAGCACATACACTAGGAGACAAGAAATGCACACTGCGAAGGAGGGCAGTGTGTCAGGAGCAGTGCTGGGCCGGGCAGAGGATCCCACCGTGCACGGAGAGCAGGGCTAAGGGCAGTTCCTGGGCAGCAGGGTTCAGGGCTGGGGTCCCTGGGAGGGGATGCTACCTGAGCCTGAGCCTAGGATGGGAGCGGGAGAGCAGAGCACCCAACCCTGGGGTCAGGAAGCCCCAACCCGCAAGACCTCTGGCTGCGAGGCCGTCAGAACTCACCTCGTGGGCCATGCCGGAGGCAGCGGGGAGGGCTCCGTGCTCAGCGGGGAGGCTGTCATTGGGAGAGCTACAGCCGGACACGGGGGTGCTGCTACTGCTCGGGGAGGAGTCTGCGCAGGGAAGAGAAACGGGGGTGACGGGCACAAGCACCCAGAGAAGGGCTGCACAGCCCCTGCCCCAGCCCTTCGTAGCCCTCGCTCCCTCTAACAGCTGCCCACCGCCCTCCTAGGGCCAAATCTCCCTTTGGCACAGCGGAGACGGAGCTGCCCTGCCAGCACGGGAGGCACCACACCACGGCGAGGAATCCTGACCAGCCGCATTTGCTCAGGGCCTTGGACCCTTCCAGCCTTGTAAGTCCATCCTGGGCCCGAAAAGCAGCAGGGTACAGCTGCAGCAACAGCCTTTCCTGGCTCATCTATCCCTGCACCATCATGGCAGAGAGCTCCCTCCGTGAGCTGTGCCCTGAGGAGGGAACCGATAACATGCCAAGCTCCGGAGACACGGCCCCCAAGCAGATATGGTGCAGGATCCTGGGCAGACCGTAGCTGCTCCAGCCTGGCCCCAAGGTCTTTCCAAACCCCTGAGGTATCACCGTCCAGGCAATGCCCTCACCGATCGCCTCGGGCGGCCGCCTCTTCAGCGAGGGGGGAGCGCTCTCCTTCCGCGTCAGGGGGTTCTTGCGTCGGTCGAGGCACTTCCTGGGCTTGCAACGCACCTTCAGGTTGGGCTCAGACGCTGCGAGCAGACAAGGCGGTTAGTCCTGGCCCCACTGCCGATGGGGGCAAAGCTGGAGTGGTTTTGGGGGTCCAGGCCACTCCACTTCTCAGCTCCAGCTGTCCCCTGCAAGCAGGCTGCGAGGGTATCACGGCAGGAGGGAGACGGTGTTATCCCCAAGGCCTTACCTGTCTTCCGCAGTGGAAAATGCTCTGGGGGGTCAAGAGAAGTGCTGGGGACGGGGGGCAGGAAGGTGCTGAGCACAGGAGGGGAAGGGCCCTCAGGATCCAGAGGCTCCAGAGACCTACGGGGAGAAGCCACCTTGTTAGAGACCCTTCCCAGTTGGCAGCCACGTGCCACCCACGCTACACCCTCCAACACCAGGGTGGCCCACGGGGCATTGCCTTTCCCGGGCGTGTGCTAGCTCTTCTGCCAGTGGCCAGAAAGGCTCGTCCTGTCCACTACCACAAGCACCTATAGAAGAGATGCAGCTGCTGGTTTTGCCTTGTCTTGGGACAAATGACAAGAAGCCTGACAGTACTTTTTGGGTCAGGAGCGGGACGAGCCATCAAAGTCCAACAAGGTCAGGGAAAACAACGTGGGAGCTTCATCCACCTCCTGCAAGCACTTGACACAGAACCAAGCTACCTCACCCCAACAGACGTTAGCTAAACAATATCTCTAAAGACCAGGAAGCAGAAGATAATGGCAAGATCTTGCCCAAGATAAACAGCCACCTTTTCCTGGTCCTGAGCAGATGTCCTGCTCGGGGCAGGCCAGAGGATGCCCTTGTTTTACCTGTACGGCATGGCTGAAGGGTTGGGGTTGCTGGTCCTCTCCAAAGCTGCCTGCTGCTTCTTCAGGATGACCTCAGCCAGCTTCTGCTTCACCACTGTGCTGGCCACAGCACCTGCAGAAAGACCAGCAGTGACCACACAGGGCTGAGAGCCAACACAGAGCACTTTAAAGGATCCCTGCAGACATGAGCATGGCCCCACGGCTCCACAAGTAATGCCAGGACAGCTGGAGACCCCCTACAAGCACACAGATGCTGATGAAACCCTGCGGAGATGCTTGGTGCAGTTCTCAGGCCAAGACTGGCTCAGGGAGAGAAAGGCCAGCTGGGGCAACTGGAGTTTCCCAGACAGTCAGGGAAGCATCCTTGTCCCACCCTCTGCTCTCCCATGTCATCTCAGGAGCCTGATCTTTTTGCGTGCGCCTCGCTGAGCACTGGGAGCGCGGCTGGTGAGAGGCAGAGCATCGCCAGAGGCGAGTCTCAGCTGCGGATCTGCCTGCTTCATCCAAGCCAGAGAGAGCAGGTATAAGCTGACACCCACAGAATAAAGAGGGCATGAAAGCACAACGTGGCTCGTACAGCAGCGACAAAACTCCCACGGGTGCATGGGATCCTTCTGAAGCCTCTCCAGAGACACTGCGCCCTGGGGCTCTTTCAGCCTGTGTTATGTGCTGATAATTTCCAGCTAATGGCATACAGCTCTGCCTGTCCTGCACCTCAGCTCCCCATGCAGCCGCGTTCTGCCCCTAAATGGGGACAGCTTGCATGAGAGACAGCACGAAAAAGCAAGCACCTCCAAATAGTTCAGGGGATAGCTTTGAGGCTCCTGAATCTCTTGATGGAGCTCCGCTCTTCCAGAAGAGCAGGAGACTTACCACAACCCGCTGGCAAACAAATGGCAGCGACCCACGTTCAACACCTGGCTCCACTGCGGCGGTGAAACCCCCCCACGCAGAGGTCTGACTGCTGCAGGGTGCTGCGATCGCCAGCCCCCGGCTGCCGTGAGCCTCCCATGTGGTTTCCCACCTCGGACTAGGGCCCGTTCCCATGCTCCTACCCATGCCAGGCCATATCCCCATCCGTCCCTTCCAGCAGGAACGCTCTGTGGTTACAACAGGGATGCTCCATGCTTCTGTGCCAGCATTTGGCACCTCTGAGCACAAGTTAATTGATTAATTTGTATGATTAACTCCCAGATTGCATAAAGGGGCTGTGTGTAGGCAGTCACGCTCAGCCGTGCCGAGCTGACCGCGTTCACAGGAGCTGTTTTCTCAGGAATGGCACGGAAAGGGCAGGCACTGTGTTTTCAGCATTGCAATTAGCCCCATCAACCCTGTGAACCGTGGCAGAGCAACCCGTGCTCCGCAGCCACGTGGGGAGCTAAGGGAAAATACCAGCATCCCGACAGAGCTCAGACTGGACAGGCAAGTGGACAGTAGCCTCACGGACACTGGGACGGGCGCAGTGCATCCGATGCATGCTGCAGCTGCATCTTTGGGTTGTGATGCAGAGCTCTGCCCATCCAGAGCTCAGAGCGAGCTCCCAGCGAGCTCCCTGCGAGCTCCCTGCAGCGACTGGCACTAGATGGCGCAGGGAGATCGCAGCCGGACAGGGTTTGCAAATCTTTCTGCCCAGCATGGGGGGACCCACTAACCTCTCCCCGCTGGCAGAGGTGCTCCAGCCTGGGGCTTGCAAATTCAAGAGGCAAATTCATGCCCTGCCCAATGCAGTCACAAGCACCGTCAGCTCGGGTAGCACCGCTGCAGCGGCTGTAGGGCACGACACAACGTTAGCACGGGATCTATTGTGACCACCTGGTTGGCATCGCTAGGAAGGACATGAAGGACAAACACCAGCCAGGCCAGGGCCAAAAAAATCTCTTGCCAGCTGCTAAGCGCAACTTGCTGGCATCGCTGCTTGCTGCTTAGAAGGACTGGACTTCCCCACTGTCACTAAATTGTTCTCTTGGCCCCAGGCAGGCACAGAGCACGGCTCAGTTTGATGCACAGGACAGAGATGCTCAGTGGTGTGGATGCTGTCAGACGCCTTTAGACCAAGAGAAGGCAGAGCTTGGTCCGGATAAGGGCAGAACCTCCTGCTGAGCCCCCTTCTAAAAGTCACTCTGATCTCACCCGCTCTGTGAGCCGAGTCCCCCAGTTTCGGGGAGACGGCTCCTCGGGCAGAGATGTGGCGCCCGGTGCCACGTGCCGGCAGACACACAGAGGCTCTTACTTCGCTTGCTCTTGTCCTTGTTGAGGATCTGCCGCAGCTCCTGCTCCTGTTGCCCAGGCTCAGCTTCACGGTGCGGGGACTCCATGGTCACCTGCGAGAGGAGAGGGACATCAGCACCAGGAGACTCCAGCCTCGCCCAACGCAGACCGAAGCCCTCTTACCCCCTCCCCAAGCCCAAGGCACGACGACACGGTGATGGAGCATGTCTGAAACGGTCCGTTATGTCATTTTTGGAAACCTGATGGGCAGCCCTGGCCGACAAGAATGTGTTAAGTTGTTTCATCACAGCAAACCGGACGCATCTTTGTCTCCAGAGACGCTCTCCCCAGGGACATCGTAAAACTCAAACCAGTCTGTTTCAACTTGCTGCCTTTCATGGTGTTTTGACATATCTGTAGCTAGGGCATGTTGTAATACAACAAAAAATAAAAATCATAGTTGACTAAAAAGGGGAAAAAAGGAAAAAAACCTATTATACTAGTCTTAAAAGTTCGGATCTTGGTGTTCTCCAGAGCTGAGGTTTTCAGAGATGATCCCATCTCACAGGGAGGTCAGAAAGCACAAATGCCTCTAAGCACCCAACAGTCGTGGCAGCAGCAGCATCTCAAACTCTCCTTGTGCGGACTAAGCTGATGCTCAGCCTCTCCCAGAAAGCCTCAGTATGATTCCTGCAGGGCTTCCAGACAAGGTTACTGGCACCAGTGAGCCCATGCCATGCACCGAGAGCGGGGCTGCTGCTCAGGGGCAAAGCACACGGGACGCGAGAGAAGCGGTTGAGGCTGGGCTTGTTTAGTCCAGAGGCGAGGGGGTACAACTGCATCTTCTACCACCCAAAGGGGGTTACAGAGCAGATGGAGCCAGGGTCCTCCGAGGAACACAGCAAAAGGATGAGCAGCAAGAAGACAGACGTGCCACGAGGGAAATCCCATCTGGATATACGGAACTGACTCCTGCCACGAGCACGGTGCAGCCCCGCGACTGGGACGTGCGGGGGGTGATCTCTGTGCTTAGAGATGGGCACAACTCGCCTGGACGTGGTCCTCCGCAACCTGCCCTACCTCTGAAGTTGGCCCTGCTCTCAGCGGGGGCCTCCAGAGGAACCAGCCAAGCTAAATCTTGCTGTAGTTTTGTGACAATGCAGAGTCTGGCAGCAGAGGCTGTGCAGGGCAGGGGTGCTATTCTGGGTGACACTAGAGAATTTCAGTGAAGACTTCCCAGAAAAGCAAATTAGCTTGTAAAGTGAGTAAGTTGTGCCTTTAGGGCAGAGAAACAGCGGTGGCCAAGCGGAGTGGCAGATCACAGACACCAGGCATCCTGTCCAGTCGCTCTGGCTCCTCGCTCAGCACACATGGTATGCGGCTGAAAACATTTCCCTGCTTCGCACATCCCAGGAGGCCCCAGCCCTCCCGCTGGCCTTGGCAGGACGGAGATTTGGCCTTAAAGTAAGACATGAAGCCCCCCCACCTGACTCCCTAACCAGCCCCCTTGCATCAGAGAGGTCTCCGGGCTGGCTAAAAAGCACTACAGACTCTCCAGCTCAGGGGAAAGAAGGAATTCACCTGGGAAGGTTATTTTGGGGTTGGGATTTCCAGCCTCTTCCTCTTAATCCCTGCCAGAGACGGCAGCTCGGGCAAAGACAGCCCCGACGCAGGGCGCTGCTGGCAGACACACACGGCACCATGAGCTACGTGCTTTGGGGGCAAAATCAATTCTTCAAAGTGCCCAGTCCTCCCCCAGCCGCTACCAAAAGTAGGTACAGGTGTCGTGTCCCCCCCTGCACCCCGGGGTGCCCGTACCCTCACGTGCTGGTGGGCGAGCTGCTCCACTTGCTGCTGGTGCAGGCTGGCGAGGAAGAGCTGGTGCTGCAGCTGCTGCGTGTGCTTCAGGGCCAGCAAGGTGGTGTCAGAGCCGGGCTTGACGACGCGTTGCCCGATCCGCAGGTCCATTGGGGCGGTCTGGGGCACCCGTGGGGAGGTGCACGGGTTCACAGCAGCTGTCGAGACACAAAGTGGGGCACAGCTCAGTCCCCGTCCGGCTCAGACCACCCCGTTAGGTAGGTAGGGAAAGCATCAGGATGAGGCCTGGGTATATCCCGATGCACAGGAGGGCACTGTGAGGAACATGCCCTGCCGTCGAGAAGGGCTTGCCACACACCATCTACTGCCTGCAAAAGCCTCCTCCATCATCTGGGCAAAAAATCCCGTAAATCATACACCCTTGGAGAGAGTCTCCAAGGTGCTGCAGGCATCTCGCCCTGACAGCACGGCTGAGAATTGCTTCGCAAACTTAAGACGCTCCCAGCCTGCCTGGATGCACAGCCTCACCGCGTGGTGAATCCCCCATCCTCATGGGAACACCTAAAATAGTCCCAATTACACCGAGCGTCGGAGCACCCACTGCAGCAGGGGATTTTCACCGACCAGCTCCTAAAGCTTTGCTTAATTTATCCTGCACGTGCCACGGGCCAGTGCAGAGCAGAGCTGGTCGCCTCCAGCTGCAACAAACAGAAGACAAACCTGCAGAAGAGCCACTCAGCCATGTGGATGCCCGCAGCTGCACTGCTCCTCCCGCAGCGAGCAGGCAGCGAGCCGGCCAAGCGCAGGCAGAAAGGGGATGAGTGAGCACCACAGCAACTGAAGGATGCACGGACAGCCCCGATGAGTCCATGGCATCCCACGAACCAAACGCAGCCGGGTGCAAGGCAGCCGTGGCCACTGCAGCTTCGTGCTTTGCCACGGGCATTGCAGCACAGGGGAGCTGGAAACAGGCAGGTGGGCAGGAAATTCAGCATTAAAAGACACTGCAAGGAGGGTGCCTTTGCAGGACGCAGGGCCAAAGACACTGCAGCCTGAGAGCTAATTGTTTTCCAGAAGCAGTTTAAATTAAAAAAAAAACCCAAATACAAATGTTATTTTATAGACAGAGAACCACACCCTGTGCTGTTCAAACCTCAGCCTCCACGGCATCAGGGAGCTTATGCTGATGACTGCAATATTGCAGGAGAAATCTCTGCAGGCTCCTGCCCTGTAATGCAGCATTTACACAGCTCTGCCAGGGGGAAACCCGGCAAACTCCCACCCCGGCCCGTGCCTCCCTGCAAGGCGAAGGATCACGAGCGTGTTCACCGAGGAGGGCACAGGGACTATTAATAACCGCAGGCACACATCCATGCAGACGATGGGGTGCACGGCCCTGCTGAAACGGGGCCAGCTCTGGCTTTCCTGCGCTGCCCAGGCAGGGAAAATTCCCTCTGGTCGAGGGCAAACGCTCCTCTGCACCAGCTCAATTCTCCAGGACAGAAACATCCCCAACCTCAGCCCATGTTGGAGAAGGACCTGATGTTCCCAGGAAACCCCATCACAGGATTTACTCCATTCTCTCTCCATCTTGCTGATAACTGCCTGGGATTTAATTTGCCTCTGGCTAATTGGCTCTAATTGCCACACCCTGCCTGCCCCACCGTAACCGACATAATGTGGAGGTTGAGGAAGATTAACAGCCGCAGCCTGAAAGCCGCTGAGCTCCTCTGCCCCGTTATCACCAAAGCCTCCGGGCTGGACATGGTGTGATGCCACGAGATGGGCAGGATGAGCCCCACAGCCCCCACTGGGAGTCAGTCATGGCAAAAGCAGATGAGCACGTTTCAGCTGCATTTTTATGAGCAAACAAGAGTCCAAGTGAAGTTACCCTAAGCAAGAAGACCCCTAGTCTTCTCTCAGCCCTTTGTTTCGCCTACCATGTGCCCTTCAACCCCCGCAAGAAGCCAGGCAGGGGTCCTGAAAAGGCTGACGTCCTCCACAGGGCTGACAATTCATCCCAGCGCTACCCCAGAGGCTGCAGCGCTTGGTCCTGTCTCCTTGCAGCATGGTGCCAGCACCGGCGCCCTGGGAGGCCGTACCTGCCTGCTGCTCCAGAAACCTCCCAGCTTCAGCAATCCCCAAAGGGCCTTGGATCTTGCTAAAACATCAGCGATTTTGAAGGATGCAAGTGATAAGCTGGGCTGTTACCTCCTGCTTCTCAGCTCACATGTGTTCCCATCTCCCAGCGAGGAGGAGGAGGATGCCGAAGGGACGGGCGCTGGCCCAGCCCCTCGGGGATGCTCGGTGGGAAGAAGGCTGGAGGGAGGCAGGGGCATGGCGTGCGTAGTGCTACCCAACGTGCCGGGCTGCTGGCAGCCAGACAAGGACAGACTGTAACGAGCAAATCTCAGGATGGGAAACGGGGACTTCTGACAGCTCCCAGCCGAGCCAAATCCCCGCCACGTGATGCTGCCTATCTGCAGGAACTTGCTGAAGCTCAGCCATCCCTTGGTCCCCTCCAGCCAAATGTCACTGTCCTGCTCTATACCATGAAGGGGCAGGAGCTGGGAAACACAGCAGGACTGCCACGGGACCACGGCCGTCGGGCTGAGCTTTGAGACACTGAAAAGGGCTGCTTACGTGAAGAATCATCGTTCAGAGGGGAAAGTGAGGGTACGAGGAGGAAGGGACCAGCCCACCAAGCCACAGCCTCCATCCTCAGAGCTGACAGCATCCGGAGAAGAGTTGTCACAGCCCTTCTCCACTTGTGATGCTAAAAATGCTCACGGGGAGCTCCCACCGGCCAAAGCTCAGCAGCAGCAGTCTCACCTCCCCATCGGCAGCATCCTCAGGTTCACCATAGCCCGACATTGCTCCTCCAGCACCTCCCTGGGGCAAAAAAGGGGCGAGAAGGTCGTGGGGGCAAGCACAGGCAAAGGAGGGGCTATCACAGGCACCTCCAGGGATGGAGGGGGAGATGCAGACAGCGGCACACAGCCGAGGGGGAAGGCACTGGCGGGGTCTCTGGGAATCTCTCTACCTCATTTGTTTTAGTCTTTTTAAAAACAAACTCCGAAGCAGCGGAAGAGGAGAAGTGGGAGGGAACGCGTGTGCTGGGGGAGAGGGAGGACGGGCAGGCCAGCGGCCAGCAGCCAGAAAAACAACTCCTCACCACTCGCCCAGAGCCAGGAAAAAGGCTGTCGAGCATCGCCACGGCCAAGAGGCACCGGAGCCAGGGAAGAGCCGCCGGCAGAGGCTGCGCGGACCCTCCTCCTGCCACGGCCCCCCAGCTCTGCACATCGATGGCGCAGGGAGCAGCCCGCTATGCTGGGCCCTGCTCAGCTGGGGACGTTTCAGCAAAATTTTCAGGAGATGGGAGAGAGGGAAGATGGGATGAAGACAGGACACCATGGGAGCATGGATCGGCCTGAAATGCCTCGGGGCGACACGGGCGTCCCAGCCTGCGCAAAGCCCCTGACGTTACAGCTTCCCACCCGGCCAGCGCGGGCTAAAGCCACAAAACTCAGGGCGGTTTTCCAGAGCTTAGAAACACGACGCTTTACATGCCGAGTGCCAGGGTGGCGAGGGACAAGGACCAGCGGCACTGGGAGCACAGCCCAGCCCCTGAGCAGGAGCCTCGGCCACTGTCCCCATGCTGGGACCCCTCCGGCGTGTGGCACCTGCGCATGGCAGCTCCCTGGGGATGTCCCGCATCCCTCCTCCGCCGCTCCAGCAGCTCTGGACCCCTTTGCAAAGCCCTTCCTGCCCTGGAAGCTGTTTGTTTCAGCCGTGACCTCCTGCTGCAGCTTGAATTCATTTGGGGTTTCATGCCGGGACCTCTGCCAAGAGTTACAGTAAACAACTCCCCTCCCCGGCAGCCTCCAATGCTCACACATGATTCAGGGGGCAGGCAGCCAGGCGAGCAGCTCCTCCTCTTCCCCTCACCCAAAGAAGGCCAAAAGCACGGCCCCACGACGGCTCCTGGGGGGTCTGCCCCCTTCCCCAACGCAGCCCAGGTCCTGCCGGTTCCTAGCGGACCCTCGTAAGCCACCAGTACCCCAACACGTGGCCACGGAGGGGCTGGGACTGGGATGCACAGGCTGAGACCCGGGATGCTCCGCTGGCCCCGTGCAGCCCCAGGGGCCGAATCCATCGTCCTCCTCTCCCGCATGGCCAGGAGCGGGGCCGCGTGCTGGGGCAGGGAGAAGCGAGCTGGGAGCACCCACCCAGGGAAGAGGCGGAAGGTTTCTGGGACAGGCTCGTCTCCCGGCTGGATGTCCGGCTGCCAACATTTTTGCGAATTATTTTTAGTTCGCAAGAACGTTCGCATGGGAAGGCCGGCACTGGTGGCAAGCTCATCTTCACACGAATGCTGGGGCTGGCAGGGGCTCAGCAGCCACCATGTCACCAGCAGCAGCGCAGCGGGACCAGGGCAGTGCTCGCAGGGCAAATGGCTTTGCAAATGACCCTGCCATTAAAACACAGCAAAACTCAGCCTCTTTACAAAGACATGATGCCTTCTCCCTCTCCTCCCTGCTTCTGCTGAATAATCATTAATTGCAAAGCTTATCTGCTCAGCTCAAACAACCCAGGAGGTATTTGGGGTGTGAAGCAAGGCAGCATCAGCCTCTCTCCTGGGCGGAAGGTGAAGGTGGCCACGGGGATCACTTGCTGCCTTGTCCCCGCTTGCACCACGTGGCCTGGCAGTAAAGCAGAAGCACCGGGAACGTCCTGTCACTGTGGCACCAAGTAGTTGTTTTTCTGGGTCACCTTGCGCAGCCAGGTCACCGGGAGGAAAACACGCCGCTACGCCAGCGTGCCGGGAGGAAGCCGAGGCAAACTGCGCCGCGGTCCCGGTGAGCGGAGGCGACCGCCCGGGGCTGCCGAGCCCATTGCACAAACCGCTCCGCACCTGGGCAGGTAGCAGCCGCTGCAGCTCCACCCTTCCTCCACGGGAAGGGGAGATTGCAACACAGCAAGAGGAGCTTCGGCGCAGAGTCTCTCCCCGGCGTGCCCTGGGAAAGCCTTCGGCGGTACGAGCATGAATGCAAGCTCTGTGCTCAACAACCCGGCACGGGTTACCAGCATTTTCCAGGCTGCCAGCATGGCACAGCGAAGGGAAAACAGCCGAAGCGCTCCAAGGGCCCCGGCGCTTGCCGGCGAGGTGGGGAGAGACACGGAGCAAGCGTGCAGACGGCGACGCGCTCCCCACTTTGCAAACAGTCAAGCGCCTCCGGACTCTTGCTGAGCTTTTGGCCAGGGTGAGATCTGGTGGCAGCGAGCTTCCCAGGCTGGTGGTGGTAATCCGGCATTTGTGTCGCTCGCTCCCCAAAGGGGAAATCACTGGTCACGGTGCTGCTCTCAGACAGACAGCCATCCCCCCCAAAAAAGCAGCGCAGAAATCTTTGCTTTGGCATTTCCTGATTTTTTTAAAGAGGCAAGATCAGCCATCAGCGAAGAGCTGCACTTATATAAGAGGGAAATAAAGCAAGAAGCAAACAAACCAGGGCAGGCAGATTATTAAGGAGCAAACCAGTCGCATCTGAGCTACGCCTTTCCGTGCATCCCTGCCTTCAGCCCTGCCTGCCATGAAGGCAGGCTGCCGGGTTTTGCGGCGTGGTGCAGCCGTGCCGTGTGCCAGCGCTACCCGCGAGGCGATCGCACACGGCGAAGAGCTTTGTCTGAGGCTGAGCAGCAGTTAAAGGCAGGGTTTTTTTTAAAACCGTTTCCCATCTTATGTTGATTAGCTGTGAAAGGTTCAGAGTTCAGCCGGGTTGAAGAATGCATGTGATTAAAAACATTCCTCTTTAATAAAAGGAAAAGGTCTTCTCCAGAGCCACGCACAAGTAACAAAAATTAGCTGGAGGGAATTTGTTCAAATTAAAAACACTTAAATAAGAAACCACACGAAAAGGACTATGTTGAAATAACATTAAGATCACAAAGCCAGAACTCGAGAAATAGGAAATCCCGGAGTCGGGGTACCTCGCATAACCTCGCCCTGGCCCCTGGGGTGTATGCACCAAGATGCTGGTTTTAATTATGGGACCAAACGCTATGCTCCCCTCAAAGACAAGCGAAAAAATGACAAAACCAGCATCACCCCGGTATCTCTGCCCAGCTACACCAGCAGCGGGGTCACAGGCACTGCCGTCGGGTCTCGCAGCTCTCGGGGGGATAGTGGGAACCCCAAGCCGGTGCTCCATGCACCTCTCTGCTCTCCCTACCTCCATCTGCTCACGCGTCCCCGGGGGGCTTCCTCGCAGGACCCCGTGAAATCTGAGCATTTGGGGCATTTTCCTCCGTCCTCGCCTTGCTGGGCGGCTGCCGGGGGAGCGCAGGGGAGCCGCCGTGCAGCTCCGGGGAATGCAGCTCCGGGGAAAGCCCTGCGCCGCCGCAGCTGTCCCCGAGCAGAGAGGCCGTACGCAGCGTCCCGCATGAGCCATAAGAGAACAGATGATGCTCAGGGAAGATGTAATGTTTGGAGCGGTCGGTTGCCAAATTCTGATAACTCTTTATGGAGCGTGTTAACTGGGAGTTTCAAGGGCTTTATGAATTGGCCAGATGTGGGTGGATCCCTCTCCTCCCTACCAGACATCAAATTCCTGCTCCAAAACAAGAAGAGGCTGATGCTTCTCTATGAAAAGCCCCCGAGAGTTTTTCCACAAGGGTAAAACCATATTTTTCTACTCTGATTCTTGCAAACTGTCTTCTGCAGAAAGTTTCCAGAAAAAATTTGAGACAGACGATGATTAAATTTTGGCAAAGTCGCACATGCATCACAAAACCCTTTCTGCAACCAGAGTCATGAACCAGGATTAAAAGCAACACACCTGAAACCACCCAGACTATGCACATACACCTGTGAGCAAAGCACATTATTTAGGTATTTCAAGCACATAAATCAGAAAATACTCTGTTCAAGCCTGTAAACGAGATCCACATCAGGCCTCGGGAAGTGGATCAGGGCGAGATACTTCCCCTGATTACTCTCCCTGGTTATTTGCGGCTCGTGACCTTTGAGTCAGAGGTTTAATAGCCCTCCTTGGAATTTTCTCCCCACAAATGTGCGCAGTTACATTTTGAAACTCATGACTCCGGGACCCAAAAATCTCACGGTGCACTGAGGCCAGCCTGCGCTACAGGGACACGGAGCAAAAAGCTTTGTACCTGCATCTGCTGCTATTTTTAATGCTCTGTGTTTCAACCCACACCCCAATATCGGTGTTCCCATCCAGGCTCGTCAAAGGCACGGGACCACGCTATACGTTCCCACAGCATCCATACAGAGCAGAAGGCAGGACTCCACTGCCAAAGGAAGAGGTATAGTGAACCCTTCAGGACTAAATAAAGCATTCATGGAAGCGGTCCAGCTGCGTCTGCAGTGGAAATACAGGTGCCTGTGCTCTCCCTGCACAGCGAGCCCCCTCCTCGCTGGCCCGGGTCTGCGTGCAGGCCCTGGGCTGCCCCACAGACGCAGACAGTGGGGCGAGCAGATCCACGCAGGTGGGTTTAGGTGCCTGTTTCAAGGCAGGTTTTCCACGTGCTCTCACATCTGCATGTTCAGATTGGCCTTGAAAGCATTTTGCCTGCAGGGCGAAGCTGGTCAAGAGGATCCCAAGGTAACCCTGCATCACGCTAAATTACCCCAAAGCCCCAACTTAACACTGGACCCAAATTTCACCGCAGGCAGTACTTAAACCACCAAACAACTTCCTTCATGCTCACGTACAGCTCCCAGAGGAGCTGGAGCAACTTGCAAACGTGCCAGGGGCTGAGCTCCCTGGATGCCGCCCCTCTCCCAAGGATGAGTTTTTAAAGCCTTCAAAGCACCCAACCGCGAATGTGCAGAGGCAAAACCTGCACAGCAAAACCTGGCCATAGGTTTCGAGTCTAAATTTGAGATCGTTGAGTCACAGGGACACACAGGTACTAAGCCACAGAGAGAGCTGGGCACAGGCAGGATTGAATCACGCCACAGGCAGGTAACACAGCGGCTGCAGTTTCACAAATAGCTGCTTACGATCCCAGTGTAAGGCATCCCCGTCCCTGCCGGCTGTTCCTCGGTCGCGCCCTGATATATGGCACCATCAGCCATGCCTACACAGGCAGGTATGTGTGTGCCTGTGCGCGTCCAAAGCAAGTAAGTAAATAGTGTTTTTACCAGTTTCTTTGCAGAAGGATCAGGTCCCCGCGCCACACAGTTTGAGCTGTGGGCAGCACGAGGTGCAAGGTGGGACTGAAGAGCTCATCTCCTGCAACCGCAGCTGGGACATGGGACCGGAGGGACAGCAAGTGGGCTCCATCCCCACCACGGCTCTGGCACAGCTGGAAACCTCTGGCAGTCATTTCCTGCCAGCAGTTGCATCCTCCCACCCCCACCAGTCGTAAACCCCATCCCAAATAGCAGCACAAGGCCCCTGGGGGAGGATGCTGTGCGGAGGAGTGCAAGGTATCCCCAGGAAACCTCGCAACAACCGCCATTTCCTCCGAAACAGAGGAAAATTCGTGACCAAAGGGCTCTGTTGAAGGAAAGCCAAGGTTGCCTGGCGGTGCCTCGTGCTCCCCACAACAGCGTAGGCAGCTTCTGCTCAGGGAAACTCCCGAGATTCAGGAAAAGTCCTCCCCTCCCAGAAGGGAAACATCCCCCATAGCGCAGCCCACTCCGTTGGATTCCTTCCCCTCCGACCACCCTCACCTGGTCGCAGAGCCCAGACAGGGTCTGCCGGCTACTCCCTGCTTGAGAGCCACCAGCGGCGGGTCAGCGTAGCCCCGCACATCATGCTATCCCGAGTCACACGAGGGAGAGGCAGTGCCGTTCCTCCTGGTCCTCCCCCGAAGCCTTTCTCCGCAGCGGGCTGACGCTGAGCTCCACCGCTCCTCTGGCCCCGTCAGCCCTGCAAAGGCACCCCGCGGAGGGCTGCTACGCATCTTCACCGCCCATGTCCTCTCCTTGCGGACGCAGCTACAGGAGCAGCCGGAGAAGGGGCGAGGGTTTGCAGTGTGCTCCTGAAACCTTAAATACTGCCAAGGCCCACAGGCAAAGACGAATGCGGATGACAGGCAGCATCTCCAGGCAAGCAAGTCCCCCCGCTCTGCCTGAACTGGAACAGCCTGGTGTCTTCTAACAGCTTCATCTTCTCCCTCGACCAGGCTTCTGGCAAGAGGCAACAGTCCAGTCTAGAGCCTCAGCATCATCTCCCTGCCTACTGCCAACACAGATCTTTTTTGGAGAGAGGCTTTAGCGCTGGTCCTGGCAAGATAAGCTCCTCCGGGTCTCTGTTCTCCAAGCAGGTAGATGCCAACAGAGGCAGAGCCCCGCAGCAGCCCCGCGGACGCAGCCAAGCGCTCCCAGGAAGCTAGCGAGCAACCTCTCAGCGCAGGACGCCTCGTCTTCCCGTGCCGGGTTTGATTACATCAGCACGAGAGGATGCAGCCTCCGTGCCAAGGGAAGCAGAGGAGAGATCAAACGATTATATGAACCTCTCCTCAATTACCAGCCGTTTGCATAAGCGGAGGAGAGCGTTCCCAACCGGTTTGAACAGCATGCCGATGGGTTCGTCAGCACCTCTGCCCTGCACCACGCTGCTGCCCGCAGCCCATCCGGGGGCCGCCACAGAGGGGTCCTCGCTGCTGTCACCCCCTGCACGCACGAAGCTGCTGTTCGGAGCATCCTGGCATGGCACGGAGCAATGCCTTCATCCCCTTGGCTCAAACCTACAACCTGCTTTGCCTCGCGCCGCCTGCGAAGGGTCACCACTGCACGGGGGCTGCTGTCACCAGCGCTACAGCTCAGCCTACATATTTATCTTTTTTAATTGCTGCGTGCAACACAGCAAGAGCCCAGCTTGACTCATAAGCCCCGGGGAAGAGCTCAGGGCTCCGAAGTGGTCTCTTGCTTGATCTGGAAGTGCCGAGACAAAAAGCTGGACTCCCACAATACTCACTCTCAGCGCGTGACTACTCGAGGGGACCTGCCCATTAATTGGAGCCTCTCTGTGTGCTGCAGAGAAGGAAATCCCTTTGGCAAACGCTGGCCGAGGTCCAAGGCTGCGCTGGAAGGCAGATTTGGTCATAAAAATAAAATTAAAAAAAAACCCCAAAACAACTCAGGCCCAACAATGCAGAGAGCAGGAGAACAAGGAGCTGGGAGAAACACCGGCAGCCCCAGCTCTTATGGGAACAAGATGCATCCCAGGGAAAGAGGCACAAACAAAATTCCCCATGCAGATCTACAGACTGCTCAACCACCATCAGCAAGGGCACAACTGGAGTTCACCCCAAACCTTGCTCCAGGGCTGACCATCAGGTGTTTGAGCAAGGAGGCTTTCAAAGCTGGGGACACCCAGCTTTGCCCTGTGAGGCCAGAGGACAGCACGTGGCGGTCCCCGACCACTGCCCGCCCCGTCTCAGCATCCCCTCCAGCCAGCGCTGGAGATCACCAGCATGCAGAGCGGAGACTCGGGTTTTAGGGCGAGAGCTATTTCTGTCAGAGGAAGGAAGCTGCAACATTTTCAGTTTCCTGCACAAATACACTTCTGGTATTCTTCACTGTGGGGCTGTCTGGCACTGCCTCCCATACCTGGGTGCTCACAGAGAAGCCAGGAAAGCACAACCTTTGGCTCAAAGTTGGCATCTCTGCAGCTGGGCAAGGTGCAGGCGTCAAATCCTTAATGCAAAGGAGACTAAAACATGCCTGGATCCAACAAGCCCTTCTGCCACACCATGGGGACACCAGTGACAGCCGCCCTGGGGGGTAAATCTGGGTTAGCGCTGGTGCATGCAAGCAGCTGGGGGAGACGCTGAGAAGAGATCCACGATGCTGAAGCCGGGGAATGCCACCAGGGCTGGAAAAGCTACAAGAAACGGCATGGCCAAGTCATCAGGCAGGATTTCTGGGTCTCCGTGAGAGCTGGGGGTGAAGAAATGCAAGGAGGACCCGGTGTCCTACATGCAGCCGGAGCCTGCCCGGGGAAAAGCAGGAGCAAACAGCAGTCGGCAGGGAGAAACCTCAGAGGAGGACGACGCAGGCCGGCTCCCAGCTGACGGCTGCAGAACACGCGTGCCCCGAGGCAGCCAAAGTGCCTGGCAGGGACGGAGGGTGCGGTGGGGTGTGTGCGCTCCGCACTCATGTAGCAACACTGCCCAGGGTGTTTAACCCAGAAAGCAGGGTTAATCCTGCCGCTGAGCCGCTCAAGCATGGGGGAAAAAAAGGAAAATATATAAACAAACCAACCCCCGGTGAGCCCAGCGCAGCAGTGTTAACCTCAGACACCGAGGAATCAGTGCACGTGTTGGGATTTGAGCCCTCAGCACCTCTCAAGATCAGACCTGGTGTCAACTCAGCAAAATCACATACCCATCCGGGACCCTAAAGCTCACTTGACAATCAAACACACAACAGCGCCTGGCTGGGTGCACCCTGCAGAGCTGAACTAGACCCAGCTCCAGAAGAAAGGATGCTCATGGCGCATCTAATACAAACCCATCTGTAACATCTGCAAGGGATATTTCCCATCCATTTGGCACGCTCACCTATAGATGTCATTGTGTCCCTCTGAGTCCTTGGGGGTCAAAGCGCCCGTAAAGCTCAGCTCTGCAACGTGGGCTGGGCTGATGGCATCGGGCGAGCGGCACAACGACCGGGGCGAAGGGTGGCGGGAGCTCTCAGATCTTTCCTCCCAGCAGTTGCAAAGCCAGGCGCGGCCACGCACCACACCCTTGCAGTTCTCACGGGCAAGTACGAACGCTGGCAAAGCCCTCGGCTTGCTGGCAGCCCATCAGACTCATTAAATGCAATTAAGCCAGAGTGGGTATTCCTCCCCTCCACCCCCATTTGGGGGATATTGCTTTTAGACAAAATAAACAGGGAGGCTTTGCGTGGGCTCGGGCAGGTTGCTGGCACCCAGGCCCCACGCAGCAGCAGGTGGAAACACCAAGGTCTTTGTTGGGGAAGCAAAAGCCACGGCAGAGCAGAGAGGCCGGTCCACGATGCCAGCCCTCCTCCCGCTCCCGCATGTGCCCACTCCACCTCCCTTCGCCGTGGCAGCTGCCGGAGACGAACACAAGACCCTCTCTGCTTTGCAAACGGGAACATGCAGTAAGATAGGCCATAACGAACCTCACACCCCAGCTTGCTCATATTTAAAAAAAACGGGGAAAAACCTCTGCCCCAGCCTAAAGTGGTATTTTACTGCATCAGCTCCTCCAGCATCATTTCTAAGCTGGTTTACAGAAGAATTGCTATTCTGCTGCGTTCTCCACGCTCACAGCCTCCCTACAACCACAACACCACGGAGGAAGAGACAACCGAATTACGCATCTCCTCCTCCTTCCATGCAACCTCTCCTCCCTCACGTACCCCCCGCTGCAGAGCGGACAACGCCAACACACACAACAGGACACGCATGGCCAAAACATCAGGAAGGCTTAAACCGTCGAGGACACGCAGGCGAGGTCGTTACCCCGACTGCCGGGGGACGAACAGTACTTTCACAAGCCTGCAGATCATTCGCGTTTTTCGCTAATGCAAAGAGCTGGCTCTGACGGCCGCCAAGTAATTGCTCCATCGCCCTGGCACTGCCGGACACCTCCTCTCAGTAGCAAAATCCAGGAGCTCCCGGTATTCCTGGCAGGTTATGCAGGCTGGCCCTGACCCTGGGCTTTGTCAGAAATGTTCGGCGGCTCCAAAGCGGAGTATGGAGGGCGTCCCTGAGAACGGCACGTGAGGGGTACCACGCACAGCGGATCCTGTTCGAGGAGGACAAAACAGCCACGCTGCGTCCCGATCCACTTTGGGACAAGCAAAGAAAAAAAAAGCCAGAAGGGATCCTTAAAGCTTTCTGCTCCCCTATGGAAAAATCAGCAGTGCTGCTAAGTCCTGGGGCTGTCCCAGGACAGACTCAACACCAGCACACGTGAGATGTGAATTTGGACTCTTCTGGCTGTCCCAAGATGATCCCAGCTGAGCTGGGATCCAATTCAGCAAGAGACGGGCTTTTCCCAGTTTGGCTGCTACCAGGAAGCGACAATCACCCCAGTAAAACTGGTAAAACTCTCCCATACCGTCAAACCCTCAGAGATGCGTCACGGGCGATTTCTCCACCTCTGAACGACGGGAGAGGTGTGGCTGCACTCTGACCAAGATCTTTGCTTCAAATGTTTGGGGTTTACTGGTGCTAAAGGGATTTAGCCAGAGCAAATTAAGATCATTTCCCATCTTAATTACTTCTGCTTTCACTTCCTGGCACATGGGAGCCTGGCCTTCTCTGGCGCAGCGAGGAGCCTTGACTTTGCACGGCCACAGCAGTTGGAGCTGTGCAGAAACACAGGAGGGACTTGGCAGCACTTCTTGGTCATCATCAGAGCCCTGTTCACAAGATGAAGAACTAAAAACATCCCCAAAAAAGCCAGAACCCCCTTTCACGGCCATATTTCTTCATCACAAAGCAAGAGGTGACCTTCCCCATTCCTTTTCCCCACCGCACACTTCTTCTAACGCTTTCAGAGGCACCTGAAACCATCCCCGCCGAGGGGCCAGGGATTATCCTCCCACCCCCTGCAGCCCCACCATGACACTTCCACGCACACGTCCCCACCGCGACGCGGCGCTCAGGGTATTTATAACATTACCATCCCACTTTGCCTTCCCAAAATATCTTACGTTGAGCGCCAGCAACCTCACAACAGCCTCACCCCACTGCTGGGAATAAGGGATGTGGGGGCAGCAGCATCTCCTCCGGCATTGCTGAGCACCACGAGTCCGGCCACATCTGCGTGTCAGTTAAAAGCCACGTTGCAGAAACATCTCCTCCGACGGATCTCCGAGCCCCCGCCTTGCACAGGAGGACACGCCTGAGCCCACTGGCTGCCAGTGGGGACACGGGATGAGATGCATCTCCACCGCCAAGACTGTGCAGAGGAGGGGAGACCTCGGGGATGTCTCAGGCCAAGATGCATCACCCCCTTGATCTGGGCGGAGCGGGACGGTGCTTCGAATAGCAGTAATTGTGCCTATTGCACAACTGCCAGCGAGAAAAATCCTCTCCCCTCCCCGCCCACCCCACATCCCTTTGAGGCAAAAAGGAAGAAGGCTGGAAACATCCTTCCTCTCCTCCGGACAATGCGATGGAAATAGCAAGGGAGGAGCGGCGGCGGAGGCAGCCTCGGCTCCGCAAGGATGCGGTGTCTGGCCAGCGGCAAGGAGCTGCGCGCAGCTCCCGGCTTCCTGCCATTGTCCCAGCCCGGGGCCGAGCCCCGCGCAGCTGCACACCCGGGACAGCAAAACCAAAATTGCCTCTTTGCCCCAAAGGGCCAGCCCTGAAACGCAAACCTGCTGGCCTGTCCAGAGGGATAGCTGCAGGCACAGACTCCACCTTCACCCAGGAGCCTCAGGCACAATGGCCAGGTCTCGGATTTAATCTGAAATCCACTGGCAGCCACCAGCTGCCGTGGAAACACGGCGATCACTGTGCGCGGTCCCGCAGAGGGGCTGGAAACCAGAGTCTTTGCAACAGGCGCAAACACAGCGATAAAATCCACTTGGGAGACTGGTGGGATTTTCCACTGCAGGGGAAAAAAAAAAACCAAAACAAGACAGAAGACACTTTCTCTGGACCCAGCCCGGAGGGTGAAACAAAGCCCCCAGGGAGCAAGTTCCACCCTAAATTCCTATTTTCTCCTCCAAATGGGAGGTGCACGTGTTCAGGCTCCTCCAGCACGCACGTCAGCAGCTGCAAAACCCTGCAAGGACCAATGCAAGCCCGTCCTGCCGGAGGACGGCTGCTGACGGCAGCTTCAGCAGATGAGGGTGGCAGAAGGACCTGGCCAGGGCAGAACCACTCAAAGTTATGAATCAGTCCCCAAACGTGGGATTGCAACTCAAGTCAGTGCCAGTTTTGTTATTCACCTCCTGTTTTGGAGGGCTTCGCAGGTTATCGCTTGCAGCCCTTTTTCACGATCAAGGTGGTGACAGAAACCGCTTTTCTTAAAACAAACAAACAAAAAACCAAACAAAAAATATATATATAAAAGGCTTGAGATGCTTTTAGGACCTGAGCTGGGATTTCAGGACTGGCACCACCCAAACGAGCATCACAGAGTCAGCAACACAGCCGGACCCACAAACCCTTCCACCTCCGCAGCCTTGAAGGGCCACAGCAGGGAGAGAAACAGGAGGAAGAGAAGGACGGACGATGCCACACATCCCTGCTCCTCCCCACCACCACCCAGCCCTGCGACCCCAGAGCACGGGCTTCGCTGATCCCACTGGAGCAGGGAGACCAGCCCTCTGCAGCCTGGCCTCTCTTTACCTGCCGAAAAGCGGGGCCAGGCACTCTCAAAGCCCGCGCTGCTCGCTGAGCTGCTGGCGTCGCTCCCGAAGCCCGGCCGTGCAGGCAGCACTACGAGCAGAGCTGCTCCGGTCCCTGAAGATTCCCAAGTGCATTTTTGTCCCGCTGATGTGTTAAAAATAGAAAGCATCAGTATTATTGTCCTGCAAGCAAATATAGAAAGATTACATCCTCACTGCTAAAAATCTATGCAACAGAGACTTACTCTAATAGAGACACATAGGAAAGCTCTATTTCTGGAGCAAGTAACTCGGGAAGTTAGCACAACATCCTTAAGAGTATTCGTTAAACTGACGCACTGCGGCATTAAACACCAGTGGTAAACTTGCCTTCCCCCTCCTCTCCTCGCTTCCCTGGGGTTTTTTTCAGGCTTTTACGCATCTGCCGCAGGCCGCCTGCCTGCGCTGGCCTCCGAGAAGGGTGCACAGGCTTGCACGACACTCCCACCGAAGAACATACTGCCCCGGTGCTGCCCTCGCAGATGGGAAAGCAAGCGTGATCCAATTTGGGAGTGGTCTTGTCACCGTCCTCACTTAACACTTTCCAGCTCTAAATGAGGCATTGCTGCAAGAAAGCGGGTAACGCCATCCCTACGGCAAGGGGAGAGGGGCTGCGCAGAGCGGGGAGCCAGAGGCAGCCGGACTCTCCATCCCAGCTCCGGTTCCCAACAGGTAAAAGCAGTTTGCCTGCTCCTTTTGCAAAAGCAGTTTGCATGCTTCCCCCTAAAGGGAAAAGCCACCGGTGACCTCAGTGACAGGAGACCTGCTGAGCTTCCCGGTCCCCCCTTCCCCGCTCCCGTCCGTCATCCCTGCTGACTCCGGAGGGAGGGGGGCCTCAGCCTGAACCTCATTCTTGGAAAGGGAAGATTTCTACACCAGCTCGGCCTTTCCATGAGTGTTTGTGCTAACGCACTGGGCCGCTCCCACCCAGCTGGGACTGGGCTCTAGATCCAATTTCATTTCTCAGAAAATCACACGGGAGATGAGAGGAATGTGTCGGGTCACTTCCAGCTCCAGGCGGGAACCCTGGCTTCTGCAAAAGCAGCCCTAGGAGAGAATAAAAAACCATCGGCAAGGGCATGTCTGTCCTTCCAGCAGCTCCCTGGAGAGGTGCCTAACATGGAGATGCACCAGAGGACCCACCATCCAACACCAAGCCGGCTCTGCAGGCCACCACGCTCCGGACTCGGCAAGCAGGAGCCGCAGCCGGCAATGCTCGCCCCTCGCCCCGCAGGCGCCCAGATGCTGACCGACGCGCAGCACCGCAGGCATTGCTTAAGGGATCACTCAACTCCCAAACAAAACAGCCTCAGGCTTCCAGCCTTCGCCCGCTTCGCCGGGGGCAGAAGCACCCTGCGGGAGAGCCTGGGAGGAGGCTGGGGTTGAGAGGTCACACCATCATCCCCAACGCACGGCAAACATCGCCCACTCATCACCACCAAGGCAGCGAGGCTGTAAATACACTCCTGCAGACGCAGCGAATAGACCAAGCATAACTCACTTCACCCCCTCCCCTTCTCCCCAAAACAAAACACACACCCAGAAACAGAAGGAAACCAGTCAGGAAAAACCCGACAGTAATTCAACAACTATTTCAAGCGTTTTCATTCCCAGGAGGCGGCTGCTCTGCCCTCTGCCGCATCCCCTCTGCCGTACCGGAGCTGCCCGGCGCCCCTTCGCCATCCCATGCCAGGTGCTGGTGGGCCAGCCTGCCGGGGCCATTCTCTCCTCATTTAATACCGTGCACATCTCGGCTGGCATTTCAGTGCGAAGGCAATGCCAGATTTCTCTCTGCTGAGCCAATGCACTTGGAAATGCATGACGACTTCAGCAGATTAATTGGAAACACAGCCTGGGTGTTGCAATCCCAGGAATGACTCCAATTTCAGGAACAAATGTTTTCATCTCTAACTGGGAGCAGTCACCCAAGTGGAAGGGTGCATTTTTGTTGCTGTAGCTCACCCCTCCCCTGGTGTGCGGGCGGTGGGAAGAGAGCTGCATCTCACCCCGACGGGGCCACCGCGCCGGCGCTTGCGTCACCGGGGAGCTGCTGCTGCAGGGATTCCTTACGCTCCCAGCCGGCACCGGAGAGGGACAGCCCAAGGTTTTCCTACGTCGATCTCCTTTTGCAGCACTGCATCGTTCCTGCCAGGGTCTGCAGCCTCCTCTGCCAACAGCAAGAGGTGGGAGAACAGGAGCGGACGTGAGGGTCCCCTGCTGCAGGTCATCAGCTCCCCAGGGATGGCCGTGGGGCCAGCGGAGCCGGCACCGCAGCTCTAGAGCTCAGCAGCCAGCTCCTCTGCAAGGTCCTGCTGTGACTCCGCACACCTCACAAGGGCACCGTTTCCAGCTCTTGCACAGGTGCTTTCCCAAAAGGCCTCTGCCCGTGCCCAAAGCCCCAGGAGGACCAGCTCTGCTGCTCCCCCCATCAAGGCTGGAAAAGATGTCCCTTTACTGCGTGACTCTTGCACCTTCCGTACTCGCACGTGGAAACTCTCACTCTGAAGAGTCCCGAACTCAGCTTCTGCTGGACATGGGCTTCGAAAGCTCAAGGATTCAATTTCTGTGCCTGCAATAGCTGGAGGTGACTCTTCTGCTCTACATCCAACGGGTGGTGACAGCCTGGGCCACCACACCACACACCTCAGCAGTGCTGGAGGAGACGCTGCCGGCCAGCTCAACTCAGCTCCCCAAAGTCAAACCCAGGAGTTTGAGGAAGAAAGGACCTATTCCCACAGCGAAAGTCCTGGACTGAACTTGCCAGAGGCTGAAGATAACTCCCCACAAGACCATTCGCTCCATCTAGTGGCAAGCCATTCCTGTGCTTCCATATTATTTTCCACCCCCTCTACAGCAACAACTCTCCCCTTTCCAGGAGTTTCAACATCAGTTTGCCATTTCTTTGCTCAGTCGTGTTTGCTGCCAACCTCCCATGCTCTCTTAGGTGGTCCCTCTGCAGCCATTGCAACTCTTGATGTTCTCCCTTTGCTGCCAAAACCAAAAAGCTCTTCCGCGGCTCGGCAGCTGTGCAGCGGCTTCCCCGCTCCCGAAGCTTAAGATGATAAGGGAAGGAGAAAAGCTGGTCTATCCACCCTCAGAGCCCTGGCAGGGAAGTCTGCTCTGATATCCTGCTGCCAGGGCTCCTGCAACCCAAGAAAAACTGTGTGGGCTGTGAAAGGGCATGTGGCTGCTGCTGGAGAAAAAAAAACTGGCAAGCTGGGAGCCCAGGGACAGGCTCAGGGAGCAGCCAGCTCGCTCGGCTCCGGCGAGCCTGCACATGTGGGTCAGCGAGCACCCAAAAGGGAAGGAGGGACTGGCTCTGGAAGTGCTGCGGCTGCTTTTACCGATCCTTGTCTCTGCTGCAGACAGACATGGAGCAATGCCTGGGTAAATTCCTGATTTGGCAGAGGTGCAGCAGGAGACTCTCCTGCAGCGAGCGGCAGGGATCTGGAGCTAACAGCGAGCAAGCACAGCCGCTGCCTTGCACAGCCTAGATGGAGGCCATTATTTCAGCTAGATAAAAAGTATTTTAATCTTCCCAGATAAATCAGCTCCTGCAGGCCTGATTTCTGCCAGCTTCACCTCCTCTCCCAGCTGTTTGGCCTCCCCCTTGAGCAAAGCCCTGCCAGAGCTGAAGCCTGACCCAGGAGCGGGTGCATCCAGCAGCACAGACAGACCTGAGCTGCACAAAACCTTCCTGCAACCCCCCTGCCCCGCTCCAGGCTTAAATCCACCGACCCCAGCCCCAAATCCGATTCCCTTCTTAGTCTTTGCCTCATACAGCATTTTTTTTCTGCATGAAAACCACAACTCCCAGCCAGGCCTTTGGGTCGTGATTTCTATTCCCTGCCATAAAGTTCCTAACCCCTTTCTTACTCAGTGAAATAAGAATTTCTAGACATGGAGGAGCTGCAAACGCTTTCACTAAGACACCACCGTCCCCTGCCTGCGACCGTAGGCACCGTGCGGTGCCGCGTGCTGCTCTCACCCAGGTCTCCTGCTTCCCACATCAGCCACCTTCCAGCCACGGCAATTTCATCGCATTCTTCAATTGAGACTCTTGAAGACAACATGTCAAATGGCTTCCTACAACACAAATCTGCTGGAAACTATTCACCCGTGACCAAACCTGGGCCTCAAAGTCATGTAAGTCATAGCCTTTCTGCCATTAATTTAGGTATTCTGGCAAAATAAAACCACCAGGTTTTGTAATGAGATGCCACTTAGGGAGCTTTGCTCATCCTAGAGCCTGCTGTGAGATCTTCATTTGGGGTATCCCTATCTCGCTAACTGGGAGATCTGTATGCTAATGCTAAGTACATCAGAAAAGCAACCAGCAGCATGTAACTGGGAACCTCTCTTCTGAACTGGGCTGTCGGTATCACACTGGTCAGTAGGTGGGTGAGCTCTGGCAAAGTCTTGTCTCTCATTCCCAGGGTCAGGAATGCGCAAGAGCTGCTGCGAGCAGATGAACATGGAAACCACATGGACAGAGGGGAAAGCCATGGGGTTTTGCAAGGATCTCCTCCAGCAGGCAGCACTGTTGGGAGGCCTCCCCCACCGAGCCAGAAGATAAGATGGCAGAAGGGAGGACATGCAGATTTGTGCAGATACAGCACACACCCAAGCTCAAACCAGGCCTAGCCCACAAATCCTTCTGCAAGTTTCTCTGTCCCACCTCCAGATGTGCCAGCACCCCATCCTACACCCTGCACCCCTCCCAGGCTTCTCCTCAGTCACACCCTCCACCTTCTTTGCTCGCTTGGCACATTGTCCCAGACACGTCCGCGTGGTGTGAAACGGCCTCTCCGTGCCAGCATCCCAACCCCGCCAGCAGGGAAGCAGCCAAGCGCTATCACTTGTTCCCATCGCCGTCACAGGCTATCATCCAGTCTGGGCTCCTACAGAAGAGAGAGCGAACCTCCACCCAACCAGCACAGTTACTCATGAGTAAGCTAGACCCAACAAGACATCCAACCCTGACAGCAAGGTCCCACCAAGGAAAAAAAAATAAAAATCCTCCCAGTTCCTTGATCTTGACAGATCGTTCAAGGGTTCGTCATCATCACTGTTACAAATCCACACCTCAAAACACAAACAAAAAATGGCAGCCAATAAAACTGACAGGAACCACAAACGAGACTTGTAGATATTTGGCCAGGGAAGGAGCAGACTCCAGACATTTCTCCGGGGACTCCATTCTGCTATGATCTGACACAAGGAGAGATCAGATGTGGCATTGCTAGGATTGTTCACATAAGATGGACAGGGCCAACACAGAAACCACAAGCTAACCTCTGCCTCCAACACATCGTTTTGGTCCATCAGCCAAAGGAGCTGATGCCTTGAGTCTCCTTTGCCGAGATAACCAGCCCGAGCTTCATCGTCATCTCTCCCTGCAAGGCAGATCCTACATTTTTGTAGTTTTGAGTCTTTTCCATTGAGTCACTGCCCTTTCTGAAGTAGGTAATGCTGTGGCCAGCACTGTACTAAGACCACTCAAAGAGTCATGAGCTACAGAGGCGATGACATCTCCTTACTCCTACTTGATGCTTCTTGGCATCACTCAAGAAGCACAGACTCAGTGGAGCCTTCAACCCTGTTCAGTTATTTTCAAGGACTCAAGCACAGCCACCATGGCATTGCCTGAGCAAGACCAGCATCATCTCTCTCCTGACAGCTCAGTTCCTGCTCACGGATATGGATGCTGTTGATCCATGACAAATAAACCTCTACTAGCAAAACCAGCAAGAAGTACACACAGTCCTGCACACGTAGGGAGACAGAGGGCAAAGGATGCCCAGTAGAGACAAGCTGCAGGCACATCTTTATTGCTCGGTTGCATCTACATCAGGAGCACTTTGCAGCTACAGACCACCAACACAGTGCTCCTAGTCTTCAAAGTCTAAAGACTAGTTTATACTCCCAAGGAAGAAGGTTAACATTCACCTGCAGTATTTACAAACAAAGATAACAAGAAGAACAGAGCTGATGTCTAGCTCCCCAACTCTCTGCAAGGCCCCCACCTGTCAGTACAGGGTTCCTCAGGTTGCTGCTCGCCCCAGAATGGGGGGTGCATTGCAGCAAGCCCTCTCGGTGACAGATGAGACACAGAACCACCACCCCCTGCTTGGTTACAACCCACTACTGGTTATTTATTTTAATCAGAGTAACTGCATGGTGCAATCGAAGCGCCAAAGCATGTCTCAAGAGCCCCTACAATTAGCATGGCAGGCTGGGGGCATCGGGGATCTTTTTCCGCAGTGCCTTTACCTGCAACTGTTCAGCATCTCTAAGCCTGCTCATGAAGTACTCCTAACCATATCGGAGATGAGCAGAGGGCTCGTGACACCTGCGAGCTTGTCCTTCAGGTTGTCCCGTAAACTGCAGTTGTACACTTGCATCGTTGCATTTCACAAGTCACACGCTGTAACAGCTGTTGGCCTGTTGGTTTCCCTGCTCCTAAAACAGCACAACTTGCACCAAACCATAGTTTTTCATGGTCTCAGTAGTCATTTTGCCACTAAACTTCCACTGAGAGACTCAGAAATGTTGCAGAAACGGCCCCTGCAGGATACGCTGGGAGGTGTCTGCAGAGAGCACATGCAGGGCTGACCATCACCAGAACTCCCCAGCCCCGCTTATCTCATCTGGGATACACATGACGGTGCCCTCACTATTTCCCAGTCAGTCCTGAAAAATAAAACTCTGGAGTCCGACTTCAGGGTGAGATCCAAATCCACCAGCTACAGCTGTGATTCATCTGCCAGAGTCGACATTTCAGTGCAGATGGCTGAGCTGGCTGCAGAGGCACCAGCAATAATCCCATCATGGACATTCTAAAACGGTGCGGTTTGTCTGCCCCAGCAGCTCTTCTGCCTGCCCAGAGCGTGGCAACGTGTGGTTCAGGCTCAGACGTAAATGCCATCGCTGCAGACACCTAAAACTCGCGGAGTTAAACCAGATGCATGCCGCTCCCAAGAAGCGAGTGGCAGCTCTGTCGGCTGCACGGATCTGCTCTCCTCTGAATCTAAGTGGAGCCCAGATGACCGGTTCAGCTCCCTTTACAGGAGTCAGAAAGCAGGGTCCCCGAAACGTGTGTTGAAATCCCCCACAAAGCATTCCCTCTGCAGCGAGGCCGTGCCAGGGACAGTTTCATTTGTGCCAATTTCACAACTTCTCCGAGACACGAGGAGTTTAACAAAAACCCTTCCCGCAATTTAAAGGAGCTTTTTAAGGCTCCATGTTGCAAACGGAGGCTACCCAAGAGCTACTAGAAAACTGAATTCACAGCCTAAAGATGACAGTATCCTCCAGGCATGCGAAACCTGGGGTGTAACAGCGCTTTGGGGTCTACGTTGCTCTGAGCATCTTTGAAAGCTGCAGCCAGCTCAACCCACAGATGACACCAAACTCCGCCTGTTCTCTCTCCCTGAGCATCCCCAGATTTTGGGACGCTGCACAGCCCTACACGTGATTTTCTACCACAGAACCAGGGCCAGTGCTGGTCCAGTGAGTGCCGAGCACCCGCCTGGCTCAGGTGTGCCATCCCGGGAGGACGGGCACAGCCGCGCGGTGGGTGTTTGCAGGTGCTCCGTGTCCATACAGGTGTACGACTTGGATGTTTGCCTTCCTGGGTGTTTATCTGCGGGCTGTGTCTGCACACAAACTTATCTCCGAGGGGAGGGGTGTGTTGTTCCTGCACACACTGTTATCTCGATGGATGTGGGCCTTCCTCCGAGGCAAACGCCGCGTGGGTGAGCTTACCCGCAGGCCCCGCAGCTCGGTACCCGCACCGGCCTTGGCTCCTCGGCTGCCTGCAGCGGTGCTGGGGCCCGCAGGAGCGCTCCTGCTCCTCTCCATCCCTCCTGCCCTCTCCCTAGCTCAGCCCCAGTCCCTTTTTCACCACCCAAGCGGGTGGCAGTGAAAAATGCAGCAGCTCTTACAGGGAGAGAAAGGGAGGGAGATGTGGGAAGGGCAGAGCAGGGAGGACGGAGGGATGGTGGGGTCCCAACGGAGGAGCGCTGACCCATCTGGACTTGTTTGGGATCTCCCCACAACTTCTCTTGACAGAATGACCTCAGGAAGAGCCCCAATTTCTACGTAAGCACCTCATCTCTTACCATCTCACTCCAGCTCTCTAGTTCACAGAGGGGACAATTAACTCGGCCATTTCTAATGTTCATCTAACGTGGACAAACCTTCCAGAGAAACCTCCCAGCACATCCTCACCACTGGACCCGTCCTGGCCCAGAGACGAGGTCTGTCTGCTGCAGTCCAAGGCCATCACCTGTCCTGGGAAGGAAATAACTTGCCCTCACATCACCACAGCATCATTTGGAGACCTCCATCTCAGTCTCCTGTGCGCGCACTGGCACTGCCTGGCTCCATGGGGTCCAGACCTACCAGACGTGTCTGTGGGCACTTCTCAATCACTTCGTACCTTTCCAAAACACCCAGAACAAGCCGCAGCGGAGGCTCCTGCAGCACAGCGGGGGGAAGGATGGCTCTGAGCCTTCCAGACAGTGCTCTCGGCAGTGCCCCGGGACATTTGCTTTTTTCACAACACCAGGATATTGAGTCACGGTCAGCCTCCCTGTAGCCTGCGCTCGCCCATGCAATCACCCGGCTGCTGGGGTGCGCGACGTTACCCAAGACACGGCTCAGTCTCCAGGCTCCCTGCGCACACTCGACCCTCTCCCTGAGCTCGGCAGCTCTGAACCTGCCGAAACGAGGAAGCTGGGAAACTCCTCTTCTGGCAGAGCTCCTGAGCGAACACAGCTTGTGTATTTGTTGCCTCGGATCTACCCAGTCTCCTCTAATTTGCCCAAGAGCCCTTGGCTTCTTATGCCCGCAAGTTCAGCTGTCACGGGCTGTGGGAAACCTCAGCTTTGGAAATGCGGCATTTACAGTGATGCAACTCGGGAGACATTCGTTGTTCAAAGTTGTTTTTAAGGCGGCGAGGTGGATTAACCAGCCTGGTTTAGGAATTGACCCTTGATGCAGACGGCAGTGGCCAACTGCCTGCCTTGCAGCCTACATGAGCTGTAACCTTACCTCCCTTCCTCTCCCTCCCCCACAGCCCCGGTCCCTTTGCTCACACGGTTCCTGCAATTCCTGGCCCTCGGCTTCGATGCATTGCACAGCATCCGCCACCATCTGGGCTCCATTTAGGGGAGCTGATGTTTTTCACAGGGCTGTAATCTAAACTTTGGTATTAAGTTTACATCTTGCATACCAGCGTCTCACCACTGAGCCTGGCCACGCAGAAGGGGTGTCTCGGCTGCCAGGCTCTGTCCTACCGCGGGAGGATGCGGCATGTCGGCGGCTCCGCGTACCTGGGAATTGGGCTGCCATGAATGCAGAAGACTGAGAATCAGGGATCCATACGCACAAACCACCTATAGATCCAGTGAGGCACTGACCCTGCCAGCGGGTGCGAGCTGGGAGAGCCCAACAAGCTGGGAATCAGGTCAGCTTCCCCCAGGAGCCCAGGGAGGCTGCAGGTGGGAGTCAAAGCCCTAAATCGGCATTATCCAGGCTCCGTATCTAGCAGCAGGAAATTCTCCTAATTTTTGGCCTTAAACCCTACCCTTATCTCCATCCAGACACTGCAGAGTCTTTTAGAAGAGTCAGGTCCTGCAAGTGGTGATGGAGGTTGCTCTTTGGAGGGGGGCTTCTTTTGTGGAGGCAGGGAACAGACACCAAGAGCCTTTGGGAGCAGACGAGCATCCAGTGTAGCATCACAGGCCTGCTGCTGCTCTGCTTGACCCACACTGAGCAGATACAGCCTTTGAAGCCAAGTTCTACCTCTATCTCCACCAGCAGCAATCCCAGACTGCCCACAGTCTGCTGCCTGAGCCCCTGCAAGCCATGCCTGTGGAGCAAGCAAGGAAGATGAGACACAAAGGGACGGTCATTCCCACCACCAGCTCTGGCCAGCTGGCAGAGTCCAGCTTTGAGCTTGCCCTTTTGACGCACAGGCACACTTGTCCTCTCCAGCTGCAAATGGACAACCTAAACCATGGCTCCTAACCTCTTCTGAAGCAAAGTTTGATTATAAATTTGGCCGAGTTAAAGAGGTTTGAAAAAGCACGAGTGTCCCCCAGTTAGGCATCACATCAGATCATGCTATGAGCAAGCCAATTGTGTTAGAGCAAACATCACCTACCTCTTCACTGGGAGATGGAGGCTGGACATCCCCTTGCCACTGCCAGCTCCCAGCATCCTGCCTCCTCTCCCCATCATGATTTCTCACCTCCCATACCACAGGCTCCTCAGCTCTGTCCCTACAGCCCTAGCCAGACAGCAGGAGTCCAGGCTGATGCTGAGCTCCTGTGGGTCCCAAGTCTCACTTGCTGAGGCAGCTGGACCCCTGCACCATCTCTAAGGGCTGGAGCTTATGGAGGAGGAGAGCAGACATCCATTTTATGTTATCTCTGCTGGTCAGCTGGGAAACCAAGTTTTGCAAGGGCTATTCTGGGTGGAGAAGAAGAGGGGTACACCTGGGAAAGGCTAGGGAGCTGGAGATGTGAGCATAGGAAGCAGAAGCAAGTCAGGCGGCAGGGATGCACAGTGGCTTATGCACTGCCTGGTCCACCACTGCTTGCATTCAAAACACAGCACAGATGCAATCAGACCAAGCAGGCCATGAGCTGCTGCGCTGTTCAGAGAAGGAAGGAGTCTCTGCTGGGCCAGGGCCCAGAGCCAGGGGTCTTTCAGCAATGCAACATGCAACACCGCTGAGTTTGCAGGCACCTGCTCTCGCAGCAGCCTATACTGCAGAGGTGAGACATGCTGGTTGTTTTGGGCAGCAAGATCTGCGCTCCCAGGAGCATGCCAGGACACCTAGTTAGACTGGGCTACTACCAGACTGCTCTCCACCCTCTTAGGCTCCTGCTCCAGCGTATATTAAACAGACATCAAAATGCACAAAGAGTCTCTAGCACGGAGCTGCTCAGAGCTCTCCTTTCCCAGACCAGTGCCCTATTAAACATCAGCGTCTCCCATCTCATATCCACCTATTCCCTAAGAACCGATAGCAGAGTCGATCAGCCAGGCTGTGA
Source organism: Gymnogyps californianus (assembly GCF_018139145.2). Lineage (NCBI taxonomy): Eukaryota > Metazoa > Chordata > Aves > Accipitriformes > Cathartidae > Gymnogyps > Gymnogyps californianus. Next base: position 1,026,294 of record NW_026114202.1, on the reverse strand, counting down.
CGGGATGACAGGCCCACCACATGGTTTCACAAGGCTCCTGACCCAGCTCCAGACAGGCAGGGCTGCCTGCAAGCAGGCGACGACCGGCCACTGTCCCAACACAGGATGTCGGAGCAGCAAGCAAATGAGGGCAGCACACAGAAACCCCAGCTGCATGCAGGCTCCCGCCATGGAAGTGCACACGAAAGAAAAGCCAGCTTAAAAGCCAGAAAACGCAGGCAAGGTGCTGCATTTGCACAGGGGCTGGCACAACAGCTCCTCTACGAGACACCGGCCCGGCTCTCCAGCCCCCACAGTTATTTATGAACTGCGAGGGCTTGCAGCCGCAGCACCGCCTCTCCAGCCCTCCTGCCAACACACTTTGCCAACGGGCACAACAATTTTTGCAAGAGTGCTGCTAGCTGATCCCGGGCTGTAAGGCTGGTCCGAGCACTGCTGGGGCAGCGGCAGCCCCCAGGCACACCCCCCCGCACCCCAGGCCCCCGCCTGCCCCCCGATATGTCCGCACCAGCCTTCCTCCACCCTCCTCCGCCAGCTGCAAGGTAGGCAGAGCCCCAGCCAGCATCCAGAGGGGCGGCTCTGCTATCCCGCCAGGCAGCCAAGATGGCTCGATCCCAGCAATCCACGAGGCTCAGCCAAAACCAAAAAATAATGTTTTCATACTTTGACTTTTCAGGCAGGATTTAGTCATTTGTGGACACGAGGGCTTGGCAGGACTGCGCTGCCTCCACTTACCTACTCCAGTAAGCAGCTGTTTACGACGGCAGAGCCTTGACGATGGAAGGGAAGAGGAGACTTGTGATTTAATCCAGGTGAATTACTCCTGCTCCCCTTACGGAGCATGCAGCTGATGAGGAAGGGGGGATTCAGCATCCACGCATGCCCGTCGCATCCGGTGCATGGCCAGGGACGGACCCGCCGCACGAGACAAGGCGTCGCAACGCAACCCACCTCCAACAGCTCCGCAATGAGCCACTTGCATAAATCCAGCAGGGACTTTTGCCCCGTCTACCTAATGGCTAAAAAATTAGTTATAGGCAGAAAAGCCAAACCCTCTCTGAGTACACTTGCTTTAAAGAGGCAGAGTGGCTGCGACCTGGTCTGTCATACTAGAAAAGCAGGTTCCAGCCCCAGCTTTGTAAGGGCTGTACAAGCCCTGTTTGCTTACCCCTGCACTGGGGCACTCGGAGTCTGCCTGACATGGGCAGGCAGACCAGAAGGGAAGCGATAATCGATACAGGCTCGTGGTGGCTAGCTGGGGGCATCCCTCAGAAATTCTCCGTGCGTGGATCCAAGGGTTTGGCCTCCAACTGCCCCAGCCTGGGCCTGACAGGCGGGTTACAGAGCCAGCCTCATGCATAGGAAGCTTTCAGAAAGACCGAAAAACATTTTTAAAAAGAAACTGTGTTGGCTGAGGAGTGGGTGCTGCTGTGTCCCCCTGCCCTGGCTTTCCCTTCTCCGGCACCACGTGCTGAGTGCCACCTTTGTGCTCTCCTCCTCCATGATGCAGCTCTTTGGGCTCAGAGCAAGACCTCCCCATGTCCCGGGAGCCACTCTTTGTGTTCGCAATAGCGATGTTTGCCTCTCTACCCCAATTTCAAGACCCCTCTCCCACCGAGTCCCTGGGTCGCCCATCCTGTGCTGGAAACCAAAGCACAGAAGAGGAGCCTCCTGCCGATGACCGAGCTTGACGTGCCACCTCGACGCCAGACAAAGATACAGGTAATAGCCAAGCTCATCATACACAGCGTGGCTGTCTCATCTCAGCATCCTGTAGACCCCCTTCAAAATTCCGTATTTAAGGTGGAAAGGGTCTCCGGGTTATTCTTCCCAACCCAAGATACGCAGTGCTGCATCTCCCCACTCTCCTGCAGCTCCCAGACCAGGTCACAAGCACAGCCAGGTGCCTCCAAGCTCCGGAGAAGAAAGGGATGCAGTTTATTGATCAGGGTTTGCAGGAAAAGAGCTCATGCAGAACTAAGGAAACAGCTTCTGCGACCACGCAACCTTATTCTGCCACCACCGTTATGAGCACCTGTTTGGTTCCTCACCCAGGACCTTACCTTAGTCCTAAAATCACCTTACAAGCATCCCAAGAGCCTTGGCCATCACTGCTTCAGAGCAAGCCCAGCTCCAGGGAGCCCTAGGGAAGTCACCGACAAGGCAGGAGAACACCTTGCTGACAACCCCAGCCCTCTGTACACCTCAATACACTCTGCAGGAGCTACAAGCCCAGCTCGGAGCAGCCAGGACAGCCTGTGGATCTTCTATAGAGGAGTCAAAGTGCCAAGAGCCCTTGCACTCAGGAGCCAAGGTCCGCTTTAATCCCCTAATTCTTCTTCTCGAGTCAACAGCAAGGTTTGCCCTTGCTACCATGCAAAAGATAGAGCCATCTTCACCTCCCAAGGCCTGGCCCATGGGAAAGGATGGATTTCTGTCTTGCAAAGGTGTCCTCAATGCCTTACAGTACCCAAGCCACCATGTCCCTCTCTTAGTCTCATCACAAGGCCTTGGGCGTGGGATCAGACAAACTGGGAAGGCAGGTTACGAATGCACGAAGGAAGCTCCACCAACACCTCCAGTTTGCGAGAGCGTGGTGGATCCCAGCATCGTAACAAGCAAATGGTTTATCCAGCCGCAGAGCCAAAACCTCCCTACAGCATCTGCAGACGGTGCAGAGAGACAGGCAGGCTCTGCGGCACATATTCTCTGAGGAATTTAAAAAAAAAAAAAAAAAAAAAAAGGGAAATTGCAAGAAGCTACGAGGAGTCTGCCACCACTGCGTCATGTGTCTAAGCCTGCTTCTTCTTCTGATGAGCTCTGACGACCGGAGGATGCGAGCTGGGAGAAGGACTAGGCTGCAGGAGGGCGGGCAGGGCTTGCCGTGCGCCAGCACTTCCTCCGAACCTCTAAACAACACCAGATCTGTTGGCGAGACCTTCATGACGGTTAGACAGGCTGCCTCTCTGCATAGAAAGAGGATAAACCAAGTCTAATCTAGAGTGCCAGAAGACGAGGACAACAGGAGGAAGGGAGAAAAAACTGTCCCATTCATCTCAGCAAAATATTAGCTCTGGTGCAACTCCCCACCTTAGTATCAGATTAAAACTTTTCAGGCACGAGCCCAAGGCTTATCTGCTGCTCCCCTCCCTTCTCCCACATTCCTGTTATTAAATCAACTAACGCTACTTATCTACAAATCCTGCCTCTTAAACCAGCAAAGCCACACCACGGTTCCTGCAGTGTTGACACTCCGCCGTGTCCCTTTGCTTAAGCGGAGAGCCCAAGGGGATGCCAACAGCTCACTCCCCACAAACCATGCTCTCTCTGCCTTCAAAGCTTATCCACTACGCAGGTCCCACCACGATGTGGTTCCCACCGTGATGCTCTGCAGCCAGCATCTCCATTTTCACCCAGTGATCAAACCACTCAAAGCATCCCAAAGGCTGAATTTCCACAGGAGCCTATAGCAAAGTCGGCGTGGAGCAAGTCTTCAAGGAAAGGGAGTTATTCCAGAGTCGTGCTTCGTAACCAAGCGTGGGATAAAGCTCAGAGGCACACAGAAGAATTCACTGAGGCAGTGCATGGATCAGCAGCACAAACCCATTAAGCCCCGGCCACTGGCAGGAGAAGTTTTTCACCGAGGAGCCTCTGTGCCCTCCAGGCAGACTCCACGCAGAAGTTGTACAGCTGTCCCGAATTTGAAAGACAGATAAGGCTCAAATGATTCATTCAGTGTAAACCTTTATTTGTTCTTGCTTACCCAGAAGGAGCCAGCAGCTGCTAATGCTAAACTGGGCCAGCTCCCAAGCGCAGACAAAGGCCTGCAAAAATGGGTTTAAGGAGGAACTGATTGTTTAAAAAGCAATCCTAGAAGAGGGAGTTAGAAAGAGGGAGTGCAGCGCAGCGCAGGAGGAAGAGGAAGCCAGAGAGCACCTAAAAATAAATTTTAAAAAAAGCAGTCAGGCACAGGACAAAGGCCTCGTCTGCACGTGACCGTTACCCGCAGCGTAGGCAGGATGCGAACTTGGTACACAACACTCACTCCCCAGCAACCCCACGTACAGAGCCTCAACCACCTCCCAGCACGCAGCAAAAGCCACGGCCAGCACCTTTCGCCTCCAGGACAGGCTCGTTTCTACTGTGCCATAAATCCCTCAGGTGCAGGATGCTGCTCCTGCCCGTGCCCTAACCCCAGCACGCTGTGCCTGATCCGCCCCTGGGTGGAAATCCATCTAAGCCCAGCAGAGCTGGCATCAGACAGCTTCAACAATAGTCTGGAAAAGTTAAAGGAATTTAAATGTAGTCTGGAAAACAAGATCTCTCCCAAAACGCACTCTCAAAAATAGCTAAGTCCTGCTGAAGGACTAGCGAGGGGTCCCTCTGCATCCATCTCAGCAGCACCTTCATCAAATCTGAGCAAGAGCTGGCGGGTAAATGGTGAGTTCCCAATGAAACAGCCAGAAAAGGCAGAGCAGGTAACAGATGAGCCTGTCTTGTGTTTGCTGGTGCAACTGGGACTGATGCTGTCTGCTCCCCTCCTGTGGCTACAAGGCTGCGGAAAGCTCCCACGTAGGCACCGAGCTGGGCCCCTGCGTACAGGCAATCAAAACCTCAAAGCCCTTAACCTGTCCGAGCGGTGGCTGTGTCCACCAGACGCAGATTAGAGCTTCAGTTCAGGCCCACGTGTGAAACGTTTTCCATGTGCCGTACAGAAGGATGCTCCCGTGTACACCTTTACCCAGCCCACCCGACTAGTCAGGATTCACAGCCGTGCAAGGAAGGAAAAAATCCCCCAGGGATGGGAAAGGCACTTACAGGACGGGCTGAACATCACCAGCGCAGCAGATATCTTCAGCCTCGGTGCAACACTCTGAGAACATCCAGCTAGTTCCGCTCCCGGGAAGCCACCGCTCCGCATCCCACATTCACTTCTGCTTCGCTCCTGCCAGGCGCGTATCTGGTCATCAGTGCAGCAGTAAGACAAATCTGATAAGGCTGCTCGTAGATGGGTCAGATGCAATAAGGCCACTTAACAGACTCTCGCATACTGAGTCATCCCGTCTCCTGAGCCGTCTGCCTCCTCCGGAGTATGTACCGGCTCCAGCAACTCTTATTTCATACTCACATAAGCGTGGCTCTCTTTTTGAGCATGCAAGTACGAGGCTGCTGAGTAGGGCTCTGCCCAAGCCGTCCCTTCAAAGCTGCCATGAAATGCAAACAAAACTCCTGCATGGCATAAGTTTGCTAGTCTTTACCCTACGGTCCTTGAACTCATGACTACTGAGTAACGCGGCTTGCTCAGCTAACCAGCAAGCTAAGAATAGAGACCTTGAAGTGAAACCTACTGGGATTGGCAGCTATTTTGAGCGCACTCAGCCGGCGGGGCAGCGTGACATAAGAGGATATAAAGAGGAAACTCTGCACAACAACTCTCACCTCACCAAGAAAGATTCGGGTAACAGAAGGTAGAGCCACCACGCGTGCTTTTGAGGCACAGCAAACGCTGTGACGAATCCCCAGGGCCATCTCCTACTTTGCCAGCTCATTCCTCAAAACCCAAGCCACGGCACCTGTGTTTGCAGCAGTGTGATACCAAGCGGGTTGTCCCCGGGCACAGCACCAGCCCCGCGGTGCCCTGAGCATCCCCAGGACCGGCTGAGCCCACCAAGAACTGCACAGCTGGACCCCAACGGGCAGCAGCCCAGTGTGGCCATTGCTTCTCCCCGCCTGGGATCCAGCAAAACCCCAGCAAACCGCCTCCCGTGCTGCCCGCACCTCCGCTGCGCAGCCCACGTCGAGCAGAGCGCGTTGCCGCAGGTTCAGCCTTGCCCAGGCACCTTCGTGGAGCAGGGCTGCCAGAGATCCTGCTGCAACCAAGCGCTCACACACGGCCGAGCCGAGCCTCAAAGGGAGCTGACATGACCAAAGCAACCAGACAGAGCACCCACAAACCCCAAACCTCGTCTTTGCTTTCCAACCTCAAGCAGACCCTTGCAGCTCTTCAGCGTAGCACACCCTTAGAAGAAAGGGTTGTGATTGTGCCCAGTCGCCAGATGTGTTTAGGAAAGATCTGGTCTCGGTTAGCAACCAACATTAAGATTAATGTAGGGAAATTTAAATGGCAATACTCAGAGTGTATTTGATTTCAACCCTTAGATACTGGGAAAACAAACATACAAGCTATGGTTTCTGGAAATCAAACTCACCACCTGAAACCAGTCCCTGCAGCAGCTCTCTGCTAGTTCATAGCGTGTCCGTCTCGTCAGCATGTGCGTTTGAATACTCGTGATGCCAGTATATTCTGCCAGCTTACTCAAAACCGAGAAATGTATTTTCTACTGGTGTTTGGACAGGAGTAAGTCATAAGCAGGGATTGACAGAGTCTACAGTGCTAAATAATTGAATTCCCCAAACCCACCAGCTTAGTCTGTTATAAAAACATCCTCCAAAACTTACACAGGGCATCCGAGGGAACACAGCACCTCCAATTCCAGTCGTCATCCAGACAGCAACTGCTTATTAAGGCCTCTGTCAAACCGCCTGTATTAAACCACGGTTTCAAAGAGGCTGAGCACTCTGAATAAAGATCACAAGCCGCAGATTTGCTTAACACTGCAGTTCAATTATTACAGTGGCGTGAGCCGGCGCTGCTGTCCTCTCTGCCCGCCCCATGCCAGCAGGTGACAGCCACGTGGCTGCAGGGACCCAGACAAAACCCAGCCACCCTGGCACTGTGGCAGGGACTGTCCCCCCAGCTTGGGGAACCCCTCTTCTGGGACACTGCCACCTCCGGCTGGTGGCAGCTCTGTTCTCCAACTGTGCTGTGGGGATAGAAGTGCCACCAAGGACAAGGAGGATCCAGCCCGTCTCAGCCCCAGCGCAGAGGGGAGCAGCAAGGCCACGAAGGGGGCTGACCACGGGCACACGAGGAGTGCCCGGTAGTTTCATCAGGCTTCGATGAGTCCCTGAGCCATGGTGAACTGTGCCTGCTCTCAGGCTTGGTCTCTGTGGAAGCAATTTTCAAGGCAAATGGACCACACTGCAAGTCTGCCCACCAGCACCTCTACACCCTCACTTGGGGACCCCTCTACCGCTGCAGCGAGGTGTTGGTGCAGTCTTGGAAGAAGGAAAAGAAGGAGGCAGGCATGATCCTGAGCTCAGCAGAAGCCAGGAGATGAGCCCCAAGAGAAGCAGAGGCTCCTGCATCCAGGTGCTCTGCAGTGTCTGCAGAAATAGTCAACCCTCCATCCTCGACATCCCTGGGACAGCAAGGAGCCATGTGCCGGTCCCTGCCTCAGCCCTGGGACAAGGACAGAGAGGCCAGAGGACCAAGAGTGAGCCCACACGGATGGCAAAAAGGACGCAACAAAACCTGTGGCTGAGCAAGGCAAGGGAAGTGGGAGAATGGTGCTTCTCCTCTGCGCCAGGCTGTCAGAGGGAGGGAGGGAGCAGGGACACACTCCCACCTCAGAGACAGCCTCTCTGCTGTGAATATTCCCACTCTACAGCCACTAGAAGGTAATACTGGAAAGCAGGCGCTTTCACTGGCCTCTTAAGTGTTGCTGAAGGCAGCTAGATGAAGAAAAGAGTCTATGGCAGGAACAGAAGAGACTGTTTTCACTTGGTAGTTGCACCCCCAGGCTATGTATGGAAACATATCCTCTGCAACGTAAGTGCATCAAGCCGTGAGCAAACCTGGAGAATTTACATAAGCCTTGAAGTTTAGGATACGCATAAAGGAAGAAATTCAGAGAGCAATCCTCACTTTGTCTTGAGCGATTGCTAGGAAGTGACGTTCTCCACATTTTCTGTGCTGCCCAAGGCTTCGCTCTTACGCAACAGCGGCTTTTGAAAAAGCAGCCTCAGCATCAACACTGTTTTCCCCTCCCTTGCGTAAGAGATTCTCTTTCCGCGAAGGCTCAAGAACATCCCCCGGTGAACCGCTCCCAGCACCACTTCCCGACTCCCTCCTGCAGCATCAGGGAGTCCACTCCTCCGCAGAGGCTGCCCCGGTGCCCTGCTTCCACCCTCCACCGAGTCGAACTCCAAGGCACTCGCAGGACCGCAGCATGCTCTGGAGGCTCCTTGGACACGCTGCTCTCTGTCGGAGAAGCAGATGACCCAAGTGACAGGCTGACATCTTTCCAGCGACAACTGGAACACAAACTGGATCAGGACACCTTCCCGTTTTATTTCTATAAATGCCTACCACACTCCTTGCAGGGGGGGAGTTGCCGGAGAACTGGGTGTACTCGAGTAAAAGGTAAGGTGGAGAAAGGGAATAAAAGAGGCAAAGCAGGAGAGGAAGGTGGGAGAGCAGATGGACGAAAAGTCCAGGATCACCTAACGGGACCCAATGAATCAGTACAGGCGAGAGCAATCTTGTCAAGAAACCCAAATGCACCGAGAAGCCCTACCTGCTTATTTCATGCCTTATAACATCAACTGAGTCATTTCTAAAATAAGCAAAGGTTTGGGTCTTGGTTTTGAGGTATGACTTTAGGATAGCTACAGTAAACGGGTAGAGTTTTTTTGGATCCTACGTTACACACTGCGGGGCACACACAGCCCAGAAGAGCTATCAGCTAACAGTGCCAAAAGCTAGGAGCCACAGATGGCCAGCAGCAACTCCCGCTCCTGTTCTACTCGCCGAGTAACCGCTGGGAGGATGCTCCAGGCAAGCACCGCTGACAGGGACACCCTGCACATGTAAAAAATTTCTCCATCAAGAGAAATGAGTCTCTTCTGGAGGCCAGTGTGAGATACTCTCAGTTTCCAGCTCTTCCCCCAACTACTGTATCTCCTTCCCCCTGTTCCCTACCTTTAGCACCCACCTTTCCGGCGCAGAGCCTCCGTCCCGCTGAAGCACATGCCGTCATTTACTGTGGCACAGAGAGGCCGCGGGGTGAGCGCAACCGCGTGCCAGACCAGCAGCAGTGTTTGTTTTGCACTGATGTGAGCAGTACTTTGATCCAACTGTGCAATGCAGCGCTGTGGAAGAGCTAATTCTCCTGCTGGCATGCGTTCCTACTCCTGGATACAAACACCTCACGGGACGAAGCCCAACGTATCCGCCTGCAAGTGAGCGATGTGGTTTGTTGCTGTGCTGAGGTGCAAAAAGCAAGCCAGCCAGCCACCGAGCAAGACTCCAGCCTCAGAGGCACCTTTGTTATTCTTGCATTGACAGAGAGCCCCAGCCACCACACTTTGCCTTGAACAGGGATGGACTAAACGTTTAGGATGAGGGAAGAGAAACAGATACACGTGAGGGACGTGCTAAGGCGCTGAAGCGTAACAGCCGCTATCTTTGCTCCAGCCTCTCCTTGGGGCCAGGACCTCCATGGAGATCCTCACTTTACGACATTCCCTCCCTGCTGAAGACCTCTCTGGGTGACAGCGTAGCACTGACTCAAGGCTCTTTCCTCAGCATCCTCAGATATTGCCCAACAGGGACCACAGTGACACGGACGTATGGCACTCATACCAACTCTGCCACCTCATCGACTCGCTTACGGGTACTTCTGCATCATGCTGAGCATTCACCGCCGTCAGCCCCACTCTGCCAAGGGCTGATGTGCCTTGGCACGAATTCCTCCTCCAAGGTGAGTCTGGGAAATTTCCAACGTCAGTTCAACAAGGGCTTGGGCTCCGTTTGCTATTTATAGTTTGGCAACTGGGACAATGCCACCCAAGCATACCAGCTTCGCTTGTTCTGGCTAAACTCAAACCCAAACGACTAAATCCTGCACAACATACAGCAGCCTCAGAGCTGCCTAAATTCAGCACGCATTCATTCAGTGTTAGCAACTGCTGCTATATCTGGAAGACAGTTTCAAGGGAAGATGGAGCTCTGCAAGGCAGAGAAAGAAAACAAATCCTTTGCCTACATTCTGCAGGACAGCACTGCTCTCCTAAACTTCCCCGGCTTGGCTTAACAAGACCCAAGTTTTTCTGCTAAAAAGTTAACATTAACAGCATTAGCAACTCACACCGCACCCCACCAGCCCCCGCACGCCTCCTGAACTCTGTACACCCCCTTGAAAGCTTCATGACACCATCACATCATACAGCAAATGTACCAACTCAGACCTTCTTTGAGTGACAGCATTGTCTCTAACATACTCCAGGCCCAGCCCCGCTCTTCTTGGAACGCAATTCAGCAGAGCAGCCCGCATACATCCGAAGAGGTGGGAGCAAGGTGACCAGAAAGAAACCACATACGTTAAGGCACCAACAAAGGCAGGAAAACCTTACAGCCGTTCAGCGAGGCTGCTAGGCTGCAAGCAGCAGGGGTTTCTGCAGTATTTTTAGGGCAGTCAGAGCAGCAGACGAGAGACCAGCCGTGCCAGCCAGGAGCTGAACCATGCGGGACTCTCAAAGCCTCGGTCACAGAGGGCTGCTCAAGTCTGACACAAGCCCACCCAGCTGCAACCAGACTGTTCAGACTCAGCAAGGCCAGGACACGCTTCTCTGGCCGTCTGTCATCTCCCTCATTTTACCAACGACACAAAAGTCAGCAAAGAAGCTGCTAATAGGAAGCCAGCCGGCAAAGCCTGAACTGGGGAAGGATGCATTCCTGCCTTCAGGGAGCATAGCAAGGTAATGAGACACAGACATCGGGAAGGACTCCGCAGCTCGCAGGACTGACTCACCTACCCATCCTGTGCTGTCCCGTCCCTCTGTAGCAGAGCGCAGCTACGGGGCTGGATGGAGATCAAAAGGTAATAAATCAGATCAGAAAAACTAAGGTCTTGATGTCTGAACCAGAGATCGAAGAGGAGATTCGCACACCTCCCCTGCGAGAGTCAGGCAATGGAGCAGAAGGAGCTGCCTTGTTCCGGAGCGTTGCCAACACACTTGTTTGGTTTTTCCCCTCCCCAAGGTCCCAGCTGTTAAATACATGATTGCAGGATCTCACAGACTCTCTTAAAAAAGCACGTATACTACTGCATCCCACTATTTGAACAGGAAAAAGCCTGAAAATCTGAGCCACAAAGACTCCAAATACACAACATCTCCTTATTACTGACATTTTCAAACCTCATTTTTCCTTCAACAGCTTCTAAATGGTTAGGGTTTTGCAGCACCGGCTTTCAGCCTCCCAAAAGTTGTTTCTATCCCAGTGCCCCATGGTGGGAGAACTGTTTGGCTTAAGCCACGAATCCCAAAGCTATCAGTGCTGCCACTCACACCCCTACAGTCACCTGCCTCAAAAGACTTTGAGCAAGCAGCCTCCGTTCCCACCACCCGATATAACCTGGGTCTTTACTCCAATCCACAGCCCAGTGAAGTGTCAACACAGAAACCAGGGCCAGAGTCGTGACATGCACGCTCCAGCCACCGCAGGCCTGAATTCCCCATCTCTGCCAGAGGCACAACACACATCCAGACCCACAGTCTCACGAGGACACCAAGTTTATCACTTTGCTAGTCCGGATACAATGCTGTGTCGCATTGAAACGCCTCTACCAGCTCAGAACTGCGCTGGGCAGCACTCAGCACCAACCCAAAGCAGGAGCCTCTCCCCGCCCTGGGGAGGTTCCCGTCCGAACCCCAGCAGGATGCAACAAAGCTGTTTAATAAACTGCAGGAAAAGACACACTCACATGCACCCGTCCACACTCACCTCCGTCCTCCTGCTACACCGTCCCAGGACGAGATACACGCTTGCACAGACCGGCCCTAACGTTGTGACTTGTCCATTCCCAAATGACACGTCCAAAAAGTTTAGGACCCTGTTCAGGACAGGTCTAACCTCATTACCATCCCACGCGCTTACGCCCGCTGAGCTTCCAGCCTCGCTGCAAGCACTTTTACTGCCATTTTCATGCTCCCACTTCCTGCTCACATCAGGCAGCCGAGTAGGAAGTGCTGAAATCCTCCGATCCTCGCTGCAAACCAGGAAGCGCCGGAGATCTCCTGAGAAAGGCTGTGATTTCCAGGCTGAAATCCTCTGCAAACATCTGGTCAGAGGTATCGCATCCGGACCCTCAGAGGGTGAGGCCCACCCTCCCCATCCTCCCAGAGCGTGCTGCTTTGACCGTCTGCTAGAACAAACTCAGGGCAGAAACCACTTACAGATCATCCAGTTGGGCAAAAACTACTGCACAGTCCAAATCCTCAGGCCATTCGCTTCCCTTCCTCTCCCACGGCAAGCGACACCTCGTCTCTCCTGCACACTCGCCACCGAGCCAAGTCCAGTACATCTCAACACCGCCTCTGCAGGAGCCTCCCAACATCCCATTACTCAGCAGAGCCTTGTAACATGTCCAAACCCTGGATAATACCTTTACCATGGAAAAAGGTGTGGGAAGATCTGCTTTTTGGGAGCCTGGGGATTGCCAGCAAAGGGCAAATCTTGGACGACTCACAGATCTGTGGGCTGCATTGGCTCGTATGCTCAGTCTCCAGACAGATCTAGGCTACTCGGGGCATTGACAGCTCTTTTCCCAGTGCAGCTGCTCAGATCTTTTCTCCACAAGGTATTCAGAGAGAAAGAGAGATGTCATTTCAGTAAATACACTCAAGGAGGATGCAACCCAGCAGAGCTGTTAGTGCTGTCGCTCCTCTGCCCTTAAAGCCTCGCTCCCTGCAAGCGCCAGCTGGCCTTCAGAAGGGAAAGGCGACAGGATTAGAACAAAAACGTTCCAGCAAACAACAGGCTTGGGTTTACCATATCTAAACACCCGCTCTCGAAGGCGGCCCCAGGTCCGCGGACCTCGTTCGACCCAATGAGTCGGGGACTCATGAGCCTGAAGTCTCTCCCTCGGCTCTGGCAGTTTGTCCAGGCTTACACCCAAAGCCACCCGCATGCATTCACATGGGACACCGTCTCCTCCCGGGGTGGATCAGCTGCTCACGAAGCCACCATCACACCTGATGCTTCCCCAGGCACCAGCACCAGCCCAGCCTCTCCGCTGCAGCCGGGGCCATCCACATGCCGGGCTGTCGGATGCTCCCTCGCCCAGAACCTGGGATGCCACACACCAGCTCGTGCTATGTACTCCAATACTGGAGGTGACAGCACTGCCAGCAACTCTCCATCGATATGGGGTGCACCACCACCCCCAGCCCAGCCCTGGCTGGAGGCTGCGGACCCTGAGGCAGGCGCTGCAGGGCTCCATCACCCCCGGGGAGGGAGACACCCCCTCCCAATCCAGACCAGCCAGCTCCCTGCTGCGGAGAGGGCTCATCGATCCCGGTGCAATGCAGGGCCCGGCTTCAGGGCACCCCTTCACCAGAGCCTGCCAGCCCCACGGGGAATTTGGGGAGCAGGGGGTGCAAGGCCTGGGGAGGGGGGGGTGAGCAGAGCCCTTCAGGGGGCTTGACCGGGGCTGCCCCGGGGGGAGGTGGGGTGTGGGGGAAACGGGGCCAGGCCTGGCCCAGGGGAGGCCTCTCCTGCATGGGGATGGGGTCTCGGCCCTGGGGAGGCCTCCTGCCCCTCGGGATGGGGGGCCCGGCCCGGGAGAGGCCTCTTATCCCCCCCCCCTCCCGGGGGTGACAGACCCGCGCCCACCCCAGGCCGCGGTGGAAACGTCCCCGCCGCCGCCGCCCCGGTGCCTACCTCGGGCGGGAGCCGGGCTGAGGCCGGCGGCGGGGCCAGGCGGGGACAAAGGCGAGGCCGGTACGTCCGCGGGCTCAGGCGGCGGCGGCGGCGGGGCGGGGGCAGCCCCCGGCCGGGCCGCGCTGGGCGGCGGGGCGCGGGGCTCCATGGGCTGGGCGGCGGGGGGGGGCTCCGCTGGCGGTTCGGCTCCACCTGCGCCGCCGCCGCCGCCGCACCGGAACCGGGCGGGGAGGAGCGGAGCGGAGCGGCCCGGCCCACGGCGCGTTGTCTGCGGGCGGCGCCGCCCCGCGGCCGCGGCCAATGGCGCCGCCGCCGCCACCGCCCCCGGGCCGGGCCGAACCGCGCCTCGCCGCCCGGCATCGCCCCCCGGGACCGCCGAGACGCGCCCGGGGGGCCGAACCGGGGGCGGGGGGGGGGCGGAACGGGTCCGTGCAGCTGGGAACTGGGGTGCACGCGTGGGGCAAAGGCGGGGGGGGGGGGGGGGGGGGTGCGTGCAGCCGGGACCAGCCTGGGTTCAAACGCTTAGGACCAGCCTGGGGGTTGGAGCTCCTGGACCAACCTGGGGCTCCTGCGCTGCTGGGCAGAAGCGGGATTCACCAGCTTGAGCCAAAGCGGGGCTCCCTGAGGTGTCCTCTGCAGCCTGGCGTGGGCGTGCGGAGCCCCTCAGCCGGTCCCGCTGCACAGCGGGGCTGGAGAAGCACCCCCTGGGCACCGAGATCCCCACGGCCTCGGCCTTGCGCCAGATCCGGGCGCTGCCGCTCATCACGGCGCTGTGGGATGCTGCGTGGTCCCCGGCCACTGCCGTTCCCACGGCCAGCCGGGCACCCACAGCCTTCCCCGGCGCTTCTCCCGCGGTGCCGGATGCGCACGCATGGACAGGGCAGGTGCCATCGCACAGCGCGGCAAGCTGATGCCGAGCAAACGCACGTTCCTGCGCCACGAGGAACAGCAGTGCCGAGCCCCAGCGATAGCCCAGCGGGATGCAAAACCCACCACCAAAATGCCTAAAAGCGTTTGCAGGTGGCAGCTTTAACTGCTGGGGCTGCTGCCTTTGGCGGGTCGCTCTGTCTGAGCTGTGTTTTGCTTGGACGTGTGATGCCATCCTTGGTTTACATGCTCGCTTCAAATGGAGATTATTTCAGCTCTATCTTAACATCTTATTTTTTTTTTAACATCATAGAAAAGTCACACAGTAAGGTGCTTGCTGAATTTAACCTCCACAGGTTCAATGGCTCCTCCTTGCCAACCGTACCATGTTCAGTCCTACCAAACCGATCCCGCTGAGATCAGTCAGCCACAGAGAAGCTTTGCTACAGCTTGTAAATCCCAGACACAGAAAATGTAAGGGTCAGGTTGGTTACATGCAGGAACTTAAGAAACTCACCTCTTGCAGCAAGAGCTCTTCGGTAAGAAGCTCTGCCGTTACTGCAGCTTTTTACGTCGCTTCCCAAACCCGCCAGCTCGGGCAGGACACTGCTCTTTGCTCGAGAGAGTCCGGTACGATTCACAGACACATTTAAAGAGGAAAAACTAGGAATTGCACATTTAAAATCTCTTGCAGCTGGACCCTGAGCCCAGACTTAATCTCTTAATTAAGTTTTGGAAAAGACTCTTCCACCACAGATTTACTTGCAGAATCTGAAATCCAGCAAAGACTGCAGTGAGAGCTGTACGGCAGCGCAGAGGACGCAAAGCCGAAAACACAGGGCTGTCTTTGGCAGATTGGTGCCATTTCCTGCCCGTTTCCCTGGGACTCGGTCACCAACGACAAGTCCTTTCAAGTGGCCACATCATGTGGATTTGATGCATCCGGCTGGTAAAAATAAGGGTGGCTCCAGAAAGATACGGGATGTGCAAGCAGGAAGGAGCCATGAAGCTTGCCAGCCTTTTCTACTGCTATTTATATTAGTCTTAAGTGTATTCTTTTTGAAAATTAAATACTATTAATTCAGAATATTATGCGGATCACAGTCTGCCTTAAATTTAAAGAGGATAGCAGCTCTTTAATTGAAGTTAAGCCAAACATTCCTTTTCAGAGCAGTATTTTCAGGTGCTCTAAAATCCACATGAATATTTAGGTTGTCTTTCAAACATCCAGCATGTAGCATCCCGGGTTTTTGACACTCCGGTCAGGCTGCAGCACCTTCTGTCTCTGCGTCCCATTGGGACTGGGTGATGTTTTCTTTTTAAAACGCCAGTCCTATAGCCACCCTGGGACAGACAGATGTCTCAGGGGCTGGACTGCCGGTGGGAAGGGACCTCTGGAGGCTCCAGTCCTGCCTCCTGCTCAGAGCAGCACCCTCCCCACCACCACAGCAGGGCGGTCGTGGCTTTGCCTTGCTCAGGCTGGTCACCTCCAAGGATGGAGACCTTCCACCTCTCTGCATGCCCACCCCAAGGCTGCGAAACATCTCCGCTTGTCCAGCCAGTACCAGCCAACCGCAAAACTCTCCTTTTGTTGTAACATGTGGCACCGCTGGGAAGAGGCTGACGCTGCTGTCTTGTGCTTGCCCTCCGGTTGTGGTAGGCTGTGGTTAGACCTCACCTTCACCTCCTCTTCCCCACCCTAAAACACAGCAACTCCCCTCACCTCTCCTTGTAGCCCCCTTGCTCTCGACCCTGACCATCTCAGCAGCTGTACTGCAAATGCCGTAACCGTTAGAGCAACACCCAAAACTCAGGTTGCTCACCCATGGGAGCACCCTCATCTCCAGGAGGAGGGAACCACATTGTCTCATACCCAATAAATACATTATTATATAGAGCAGACCTGCTTCAACAGGAGGGACCGCAAGCAGCTTGTTCCAGCAATCCCTCAGCCGAGTGGTTAGAAAGACCCAGGGCAAGCGGGAATACGGTTCAAATCCTTGTTGCTAGAAGCCAAACCTGACCCTGAGTCCCCTCCATCCTAGGTGAATGTCCAGGCCACCAAACTGCTGAGAAAAGGGGCAGCAAACACGGTGGCAGAAGGCCCTAACCTGAGGAGAGCTTTGCAAACCTAATTGGAGATAGGCACTTCCACACAGCCCTGAGTAAAACTCCTAAATTGCATAAAATTGCAGGCTTAAGGCACACCTTTCTCCTGCATGTTTCCCAGTGACTTGCTCTGCTCTCGGGGCTCTCCCACCACCCCGCTGCCGGAGCTCGCCCACGGACCCTCTCAGGGATACGGGGGCCGGGATGGGGCAGCTCCCGTTGCAGCCGGACACAACGGGGCGAGGAGGGGATGAGCTGAGGGCAAGGACAGCGGAGGCATCCCCACGCAGCACACGGGGGGGACCTAGCACCTCCAAGAAAGAAAACGAGCCAAGTTCAGAGCGAAGGAGGTGGTGCTCAGGGGCTTCAAATCCCGTTTAAAGGCACAGTGATATCGCCCGAGATTTCCTTACTGACCACGGAGTGAACAGCCTGTGACGGCGGTTATTTGGCCGCAGCTCCTCTGCAGGAGGACAGCTGCATTTCCAGGAAATCCAAAGCACGGGGGATTCTCTGACCACTGAATTACACTTCTCTTTTCCAAAGAAGAAATCACTTTGGATGCAGAGCAAAACCCTGCCTCGTCCCAGAGCGAGGAGACCTGGAGGAGCCGCTGCTCAGCTGCAGCACCCTGCGTCTCCGGAGGTCAATCGGTGCAGATGCAGCGAGATAAACACCGAAACACGAGTAGGCAGTGGCTGTGTTTTTGCTGAGCTATTTTGCTCGCTTTTACGATACCAGAACAGAATATGGGAAGTTACATATCAAGCATGCATGCATGCACACAGGCTGGCACACAGTTGTAAGCCCCAGTTACCAAGCGGTTATTTTTGGCACTCTCTGAAGCTGGGAGGCTCAAACTGCAGCCGCTCACGGTGCATCTCACCTTTGGGGCTTTCTCTTTCCCTTTCATTTACACCAGTTTTCTTCTGGATCGGCCTTTCCATCCCTTTCCAAACTCTCAAAACCTCATTGATCCACAGTTAGCTCATCTGAGGAGATGCACAACCCTTGAACAGCCCCCGATAGCGGTTCAGTCCGTAGCAAGGACAGAAGGAGGGGACAAAGGCTTTTTTTACTAACTCATAATTACAGAGGTTACACTTAATGCCTCTCTGATTTGCAAAATAACACCAGAACAGAAGTGCTAGTCATTTAAGATGGTTGCAAATGAATCCCAGACTGAAGCTGGGGGAGATAATAGGGAAACCTCAGCGTCGGTGTCAGTGGAGGAAGCTGACCGGCACGGAAAGAAGAGTTGACGTCCTTGATTTCGTGAGCTGCAAAAGCGCTGGCTGTTTCCCAGGCTGGTGAAGAAGCCAGCGCAGGGCTGGGGGCTGCTGGAGGCTCAGACCCCCGCCGGGAAGGGGGTCCACGTATGCACCAGCCTGGGCTGTGCTTTGGGACCGGACCACACCGCAAAGCAATGACAAGAGGGACACAATGAGGTGCAAAGCCTCTCCAGATGCATGAGCAACGGGAAACCAGGAATACGGGGTGGATGAGCTGCCTTGAACCCACTGGGAAGCACCAAGGGGACCCACAGACATCCCAGGGCTGCGAGGACTCACCTGAGCATCACCTGCCCGGCCGGGGGGTCTGCGCTTCAAGCCCATTCTGACCTCGCCTCGGGCAGCCTCACGGGGTGGGACGTTGACGTTCTCCCAGAGCCCCAACAACAGCAAAATTACCATGACAATGTTTTTATGACTAACAGCTCATTCTGAGAACAGTCAATAACTTCGCAACGTAAGTCCCAGTAGGCCCCACTCTGCATAAATTTGCATATTACTCAGAGCCAACCAAAGGTGTGATTGGTGGGGACCGTTCTCTATGGTTTACGTTGGGCAGCAGCAGGAAAAAGGGTTTCATCCTCCCCATCTAGCTCTTTCTCCTGTTCAGTGCCCTGAATTCCCTTAAATTCCTCCTTCGAAAAGGCTCAAACAGCTCGGGAAGGGCAAGCTGGGGGTTGGTCCTGAGCTCAGCCAGCCCCTTCGTCCCTGCAGGTTGCTCCCCATTCCAGAATAACCCATGGGAATCTACCCCGGGGCATCCTGGAGGAAGCTGGTGTTTTTCTCTTACAAAATAACAGCTCAAATAAAAGGTCAGATTCGGGGCGGGCTGGAAAACCAGAGTTTTTCTGGTCTTCGTATTCGGCTTTGAAATTTGTGAATTTTTTTTCACGTTCACATTTTGAAAGAGAAGCAGCAGCCTGGCTTCTCCCGTTACAACCCCATTCAAAAACTACCTGCACACGAAGAGCAAAACCTACCTCCAATAGCAAAAAGATCCCACCGAGACCTTCCTCCATCCAGGTGGCCAAAGCTCGGACTGAAGTTATTGGGGAATTGAACCAGCCGGCAGCCTTGGAGCATGGGGTCATTGAAACCAAGATTATTTTGGAAGCGCAGCCAGTATTTTTAGCCTGGAAAGCAAGGCACCGCTTCCCTTTCTTGAGTCTCTCCTCCCTTACAGACCACTGCCAGCAAGGCTGGGGCTCTGCTGCGGCTGGGTGGGGGGACATGTGCAGAACCCGCTGCCGGTTGTGAAAGAAACGTGCTATTTTGATCGGCGGAGATGAATGCGTTTCACCCCCACACGTTGTGCAACCCTCAGACTGCTGGCGAAGGAGACAAAGACGCTCAAGGCTGCCCAGGCTCGTCCAAGCTCCCCCGGAGCCGGCTCACAGCAAGCGGGAAGGCTTCCCGCAGCATCCCCACGCAGGCTCAGCCCCGACGCTCGGGGTGGAGGAGAGCCAGAAAAAGGTCTTGGTCTGCCTGGGAGGGGGAAGGAAGGTGGGCAATGGTGGCGGTTCCCCACCAAAGCCTTGGCTGAGCGGCTGGATGTGCTTTTCTAGTGCCCACCCATCACACCGTGCTCCCAAGTCACGCAGCAAGCCAGAGAGCTGGAAAACGCGAGAATAAGGCTGGGAAGGTCTCCGGGGCTGGGGGTGCACTCCTGGCCCCCCAAATAGCAGAAGCCACAAGGCTGGGCATATGCCCCGGGAAGGCCTGGGCACAGGGGGCACACCAGCCCTATTCTGGGCAGCTCTCCCAGCCTCCGTCCCCCATTCAGGGGCATCGCGGAGACCCCCAGCTGCCACCTCCTGCCCGCCTGAGCTCAGGACCGCCGCGCTCCCCTTCCCACGCCTGCTGCCTGCGGCCTCTCTGCCCGCTGCAAGCGGGAACGTCTGGAACAGCACGAGGCCACGCAGGCGGTGGCTGGGGCAGGTGAGGAGTGACTGCGGTTTCGATCAGACGAGAGCAATGCTCCCTGGAGGAGCGCGTCCTCTGACGTGTGCTCACCTTCCCCGGCCCGCCCCGGTTTATGGAGCCACGCTGGGAACCTGGGCTGCAGCCAGCTTTCTCCTGGCATGGGGCTGTCCTAACCGGAGCCCTGGGAACAGAAAGCTGCTTGGTACCTCCACGGTGGCGTGCAGTGGCGACCGGGCGAACGCCTGGCTGTTGCCAGCATGGGGAGGGCTGTGTTCAAGCGTGGGGATCCTGCTGATCACAGGGAAGGATCTAGTAAAATTAGGGAACAGCAGCCAGCAGTCCCTTGCCAGGACTGATTGCATCCCCATGGCTCCGTAATTACCTGAGCAAAACAAGGGCTGTGTGAGCATAAGAGGGGAGTGCAGAGAGCTGCAGGGGGGACCCACAGCCTCGGGGACAGCCCAGCACCCTCTGCCCTGGCTTTGTGCTGATCTGTGTCCGCCTCCCTCCATCCACACGCTCTCCATCCCGAACACACAGCTCCTCCACCTGCCTGTCCTGCAACCACAAAGCTCTGCTCTCATTAGGGCTGGTCCCAGGCTGTGCGTGGTCTGGACCTCCCACCGTCACCTGTGGGCCTCACAAAATATGAAAAAATGAAGGTTTCTTCTGCTTTCCAGGGGAAAATGGCATTGTACTTGTTTCAGATATATTTTGGCCTCCCTGGGCTGCAGCAGGAACTCACAGTCTGGCAGTAGAATGCTTTAGCCCCATTATAAGATGCTGAAAATCACTGTTTGCTCTCACTCAGTAGCTGCGGATCTCCTGCTAATGCTCCAGCACACAGCATCTGCTCCAAGCACACCTATGGACCAAGGCAGGGACGTTACCTGCCCCACCGGGGTGCGTGGCGGGGGAGATAAAGCTGCCTCTGCTCCCCGCATCCGCACAAGCCCTGTCACGCCAGAGCGGGGCCACAGCTAACGCGGCACCCAAGGCAGTGTGTCTCGGCACTGGCAGGTTTGGAGATGCGACTGGGAGGGAAACCTGCTCCGTTTCCTCAGATCCTGTCTAAAAACCTCCCTCCTGCTGGCCTCAACTCCAGCCTCATGCCGGTGACACCGGAGAGCCCTGCATGGCGCTACCTGGCATCCCTCTGCAAACGGCTTGACCAAAGCAGCCTGCGCCTGCAAACGCAGGAGGGAGCCCGCTTGGTGCACGAGCGGGGATTAAAGCATTCCTCCCAACCCCTGCCTTTCCGTCACAGACTTTCTCCTTTTTTTCCCCTGCCATTTCTTCTTTGCTGGGGATCAAATTTGGGATGCTTGGGAGGGTTTGAGGCCAACCTGTTGAGCCTGCCAGCAGCAGCAGCGGGACTGGCTGACCCAGCAAGCAGGTGGGCGAGTTGCTGACTTGGGCACAAGAGTGCTTGATGCCTTTTTTTATTTGCTGACGTACGATACGAGAGCAGCAACTCACACCCTGCATTGGGCAACGCGCAGCTGGGCTGGGAAGGAGGCGCCGAGCGGTGCTTTGGGTAAACAGGCACCGAGCGGTGGGCGACGGATCGGGTCTTCGGGATGTGTCCTACGCACTGACGGGTTTGTGTTTCATATCTCAGGGTCTCAGCAGTACAAGTGAAGGAAGCGGAGCCAGAGCAGGGCCTGAGCAGGTCCTGGCCACGCTGGGCAAGCGTTAGCCCACTCCTGGTGCGGTTTTGGCCCCAGTTGCATCCCGCCTGGAAACGCTGGGCACAGCTGAAGCAGCTCGGCAGAGCTACTGCTCAGCATTTAAACTTCTTGACTTTCATTCAGTAAATGTAAAACTATTCATATTTAAATGCAAAACGCTGGGAGCGTGCAGACACTCTGCATACAGGAACTTGTATAATAAATAGTTTTTCTCCTCCACAGGCCCTTGTCTTGCACCGCCTCTGTGTACGCCACTGTGGGTCCACCCTCCGTATGGATTCAGCTGGGACTTGGGCTCCAAGGACCCTCAGAGACTTCACAGCACCCGCCAGACAGCCAAAGCGGCAGAAGCCCTCAAGAGGCTGCCACCAGCCGACCCATTTCCCCGCGAGCCCCATCCTCCGCCTGTGCTTTTAACTGAACAATGACATTGGCTTGGCAGCCCAAAAGTTTGTTTTAAATAGACACTCCTTGAATAAGACCTACAAAAATACCTTCACCGTCCTGCTGCTGAGCATGAAACCGCAGCACAGTAAAGAGGAACCATCGACTTAAAAAAAATTTAAAAAATAAAAAATAATCACTTCTGCCTGCCTCTTTCACCCTCCCGTCACTGTTAGCACTACCGTGCATTGCGCAAAGCGAACGGCAACGGGAGGGAAGGGGCGATGCTGGCGGGTGGGTTTGCTCCAGGTCTGCAGCCCCCGGGCGCAGCGCAGCCCTGCGGCCACCTTCCCCTCCTGCTCTTGTGGGGCTTTCGTAGAGCCCCAGGGGAGAGAAAAACATTTGTTTGAAAAACAGGAAAATGTGATTGTAAAACCACAACAATGGGCTGGGGAAGGAGCCGGAGCAGCTCTGAATTTAGCTTTCGAAACAGCCTTCGAGTTGACTAAATGTTTCTGTAGCAAACCCCGTCCGGGGCCCCGCACCGCACGCCCTCTCCCGACTCCGGGAGCAAATGCAAGAACTCGGTGGCTTTGTCGTCTGCCTTACGGCTGGGTGCCAAATCTGCACCTCCAATTTCAAGCCTCTCCGATGGGATTTGCGAGCACAGGGACAACCCAGTGGGTTCCTCACTGCACGTTCCCTGCGAAGCAAGGCACAGCCCAACTTACAGAGGAGTTTCTATAGACTTCTGCCTTTTTAATATACCCTTAAAAGCAACTCTGATATGGCAATCACATGAAAGCCCATCGCACATATACGTCGACCGCTACCTGCTCTTCTTTGCCTTTTTCATTAGAGAAGCTCAGGCCAAACAGTTTCACAGAAAGGGGCCGTATAAGTTTACGGCAGTTTGCAAATGTCACCACCTGAGTGGCTGGAAATTGTTTATTTCCCTTTAAAATGCCCAGAGGGTTTGTATCCAGATAAAGAAATAATAGCCGGCAAAACTGTGTTTTCCTAAACACCAGGAGAATGAACAAAAGCCTCTGGCACGCTCTGGGCACTGCTCTGAGCTGCCGGGAACGTTGGCATCAGAGGCTGTAACCCCCACATTATGGCACGACCTCCTTGGCCGCCAGTCCAGAGCCCACCCTGGGTCCCCGCTGCCAGCCTGCCCTGCACCTACAGCAAAAACCTGGCTCTTCTGCTGCCCTCAGGGTGGGTTTGGGGACCACCCAAGCATCCTGTGCTCTAAAGGTTAAAGCATGGGCTTGCTCGGGGGTTAAAGCCAGCTGGGAAGGGTTCGGGGTCCCACTGCTGCCGGTCCTGCCCTTCCCAGCTCCCCTGGGCCCTGCCACCCACGTGCCCCCCACAAACCAGGGGGTTCCCCAGCAGAGAGGGGCTTTGCGTGGCTCACGAGGGTCTGCGGGTGGCTTTTCGTCTCCAAAGCTTTCAGGCATGTAAAGCAGATCTTTGACTATCAGGGCACAAAAAAAAAAAAGACAGTTGCACCTCATCTTCAAGCTCTTCAGAGCCACCCTGGGCACCGGAACCACTCGAGTTTAAGTCAACTCGGCAGTGACTGCTAAAAGAGAAACTGCAGTTTCTTAACCTGACCCAGGCAGTTGTGATTTTCTCATTAAGCCAGTTAGAAAAAGGAAATATTGATCTGAAGCTAGCAGCTTGCCATAGGTTGGCTGATAGAAAACACAACCGAACTGACCTAGGAGGGCA
Organism: Gymnogyps californianus; assembly: GCF_018139145.2. Lineage (NCBI taxonomy): Eukaryota > Metazoa > Chordata > Aves > Accipitriformes > Cathartidae > Gymnogyps > Gymnogyps californianus. The sequence continues at coordinate 1,002,724 of NW_026114202.1, read as the reverse complement.
ACTTGCCGTGGGCACTGTATCAGTCACACAAGCGAAAAACCACACGTGAAATCCCTGGGCAGAGCAGGTACAGTTCATCTCCAAAATAGCCCAGATGACTCATGCCCTAGAAAAGCTGCTCCCCTGTCGATTTTAAAGTGATGCTCAGGTGAAGACATCTAAAGGTAGGCGAGATGAATTCACGCCTTCAGGAAAGTCCCACTGTCAAATCTACATGCTTGGCTCCTCCAAAGCCTAACACACCTCTGGAGGCACAAGGACGGACCCTGGCTCTGGCATCTGCCCTTGAAGAAGGGCGGTAAAACATCACCGCAGGTCAGTAAAGATTCAGAGTCCGTATGTCCTGCCGCGTAACGAGAGGCTGAAGAGCGCTGTGTGCATCCAGGGGAAGGTTGTGGGATGAATGCACTGCGATCAGAGGTATTTGCAAACGGCAATATTTCTCAGCACAGAAGGATCTTTCTTGTCCAACAGCAGAGCAAGAACCGAATGGAGATAAACAGATTTCAATGAGAAATAAGGAGCATTTAAGGGGTGTTATAATCCATCCAGGGGCAAGGTACCTTCTCCATCAATTCAACAGCTTGAATCAATACCTGCTCTCTTATTAATAAGAATGCAGAGCTCACCCAAGCACTCCAGTCCTGGGATAGGAAACACTGTGAGATTGGATTGGGCTAGAGAGGGAAGACCAGTATGTTTTAAAGCTTCATGACAGCAATCGCACTGTCCCCTTCCTGGACAAGGTCTACCTGAATGGCCAGAGAGCTGTCTCCAGACTTAGCAAAGCAGCCGTGCCACCAGACTAGGCGGGTCTGCAGGGGAAGGTGGATTCCTGCCTTTCAAAAAGGCTCAGAAAACGCATCAGGAACAACCGTGCTACTAAATCTTTCCACCCAGCAAGCTATGACCTCAGCTCCCAGCCTGCCTGTAGAGGCCGGAGGCAACGCTCAGCTCCTTGGTGCCGATTCACCGGCGAACGCGTTGGCAGCGCAAACGGGCGACGTGGAACGGATTGTATCATGCTCGGAGCCTGCTGAGAGAGACACACTGAGAAAGCCAGGAGCTGGACACCCTCATGGTCAGGGAGGTGGGTGGGAGTACAACATGCCGGCTGCTGTCAGCAGATGGGTTGAGATGTGAGAGCATAAGCAGCAAAGTTCCTACTACGGCCAGAAGAGTTCTCATACAATAATTCAAGTTGGAAGGGACTTCTGGAGGTCTCTAGTTCAACCTCCTGCTTGAAACGTGGACAGCTATGAGATCAGAGTAAGTTGCTTGGGGCTTTGGTCTTGAAAACCTCAAGGATGGAGCCTGCACAACCTATTCCAATGCTTGACCATCCTCAAAGGGAAAAAGTTCCTCTTCATATCCAGCCAGAACCTCTCTTACTTCAACTCATGCTCATGGCTCCTCCTGCCATGCACCATGGGTGAAGAGCCTGGCTGCAGCCACACAGCGCAGGTACCCCGAGCATCACCCACTACGGCTGACGCCAGGTCACTCCCTGCAGCATCCCCTAATCTGAGGATCTGAAAGCATCTTCCAAAAGCGAGTCAGGCACCTCACCCGCAGGACCCAAGGCAGACACAGTGCCACCAAGTGGACACAGACACAGGTACAGATGCCCTTGCAGCTTGCTCGGAAACATCCAGAGCTCACGGTCCCTGGCAGAGAACGTGAAGAGAAGTGCCTGAAGATTAATTCAGCAAGGCAAATAAACCCACCAGCTCCTGACAGCCTGGGTACCCCAGGGCGTGCTTTCACCCAACCAGTCCACCTTCTGAAGTCAGTTTAGGCACCAGTTCTCCTCCTCTTCTCCCCTCAGTCCCACAAGGTCTGACAGCAAAACTTTTGCCAATGCCTCAGCACCTCTGAAAGCCACAGAGGAGCCCAAACTGACTTCTGACAACTGCAGAACGAGCACATTCAGAGAGCGAAAGATGACAACCAAAGAGGAATATATAATGAGTTGTGAGGATGGAGATGTCTAAAACCCCTGGGCAACGATGTGCCCAAAGGCTGCTGAGCAACCACATCCTACCCACAGCCAGGCCAGTCCTGGTGGCTTCTGCTTTTAAACTCACCCAGATGTCCCTTGTGAGGGAGACTGTTGAGAAGAACGGATCAGGCTGGCCAACGCGGCACTGGAGCGAGCCTCCTGGCATCGCAAGCTCCCCGGGGCCACCCCGAGCGGGGCCGAGGTGGCAGCCCGGCCAGCAGCCTCGCTGCAGAAGTGGCCAGACCTCCAAGCGAAGGGGAGTTTTGCTCTCAGGCTGAGGTCATGTTTCCATTTCGCGCTTGGCAGCGCTGCTGGCAGCCTTTCCACTGTCTCCCAGCCCTCTGGATGCCACGGCAGATGGGTCAGGTCTGCCGGGGACTCCCTGGCCGGCTCGCAGCCTGCTCCAGGCTGCCTCCTCGGCTCAGCCCTCCCTTCTCCCAGGACATGCCCATGTCGCTGCCATCCCAAAGGAGACCTTCTCCGCTGTGACATTGCTCAAAGCAGCTTCCAGCAGTGGTAGACAGTGGGTGCAAAGGCAAAACCTCTGAGTGTTGGGACATCCCTTATGGCTTGGGTTTCCTCCTGGAGCTGGGACATGGGCCAGCTGTGGCAGGAGCAGAGAGGATTTCTGGGTGCAGCTACACAAAGTGTTCTGGAGGTGCTGGTGAACCCCCCCCCCCCCCCCCCCCCGTGATGGGGTAGGATGGAGGAAGATGCCAGCAGAGCCAAGGGGAGCAAGCCAGGATGTCTAGATGAGCAACCCAGCCCTGCTCACATGACAGGTCACAGAAATCCCGAGAAAGCGAGGGGACAACCCAAGACGCGCGTGTGCCCCGGCCAGGGGGCTGACAGGGAGGGTGGCCAGGAGACGGCCGAGGCTGCTCTGCAGCGGCTGGCAGGGACCCAAGCCTGCCTCTGGCCAGCTCCCTTCCTCCCAGAGAGTTTCCGGGACAGACTTTAACACTTTGCTGGCTAAGCCGTGGCTTTGGTTGCGGTTGATGGCATCTTTGAAACGGAGCTAATAACTCTGACAGGTTTTTATCTTACGAGGGAGGTAAATAGAAGTTGGAGGAAGGAGGCTCTGGGAGAGGCATCACAGCCAGATGCCTATGAATTTTTCTTGGGACAGACATCAGCTGGATCCCACCAAAAAGCTCCTCATGGTTCACACCAGCCTCCTCAAGGGCCACCTTCCCTTACAGGACAAAACAGGGAGGTCTCAGCCCAGCTCGGAGTTACTCGCCTTGGGAGCAGCTCCGGGGCTGTAGCCCCGCGCTGCCTACTCACGCTTCCCACTGCTGCTGCCCACACCCCGAGCCCTTCGTAGCCTCTTCGGCTTTGATTCAGTGTCCGTTTCCTCTCCACCTCCTCCTGCCAAGAGCTGAAGGTTTCTTTCCCTCTCCTACAGAGCTATCCCCAAAACAAGGAGCAGAAAATCCTACCCATGCACGCTCCCATTTCCAACACCCCCCCCGGATTTTCTCTCCCGACCTCCTCTGCTGCAATTGCCCACGATGGATATGAATGTTTCCAATAGAGCTATTTTTAAAAACCAATGCTTATACAATGAAGCCGTCTAGTTTGAGGTTTCATTGAGCAACGTTTCAGCACATTGTGATCCCCATTACATGAGTGCTGCCCTCGCGTGAGCTTTGAACACGACACCCGACAATTTTTAAGGCTTCCTTTTAACAATTGTAACCTCACCATCCCCATGACCGCGTGATTACTCATCCTTCAGATTCAAAGTAATCGGTTGGAAATCATCCTGTTTTGATTTGAAAAAGCCCCCCCCAACATCCTAACAACGAGATGTGGCTCATTCTCTACCATTGCTACAGGGTTTGGCTCTGCCTGCGATTGCAGGGCAAGGAGTTGGGTTCGCCAGCGAGGCTTTTTCTAAACACCAAGAACAATTTATCCAAAACCATCGTATCCTTATTTCCCAGGGAACGCAGAGAAAGACCAGGTGAACGTGGACTGAGCGTAAAGTTCTGAAATTGCCACCAAAGCAGCTTTTATTTGTCAAGTCTGCACCTTTTCAGGTTTTCTTTGCCCAATGTCAGCTCAAGGCTCTAAGCTCATGCTCAGCCCTAGAAGGGCTCTCTCTGACACATGGGGTATCAGCCTGTCAAAACCAGTAAGAGATACCTTTTGCCCTTTTTATCCTACCAGTAGGGATCCTTCAGGTGTTCGATACAGAGCTCACAAACACCCGTGGTAAGAATGACCCCGTCCGTGTGGTGCTTTAACCACCGGGCTTCCTCGCTTTACTTCTGTAAGTAAAGTGGTTTTAATAACATGAAGTACAACAGCCTAGCCACTGTGCATAGCTGTGCCTTCAACAGCTCTGTGAATTAACCCTCTTCAGCACGCAGAATAGGTAAATTCTGCTTCTTTTAGGTATTTTCAGGCATTAGTTGAAAGCATTTGAAGTTTTCCTCCCTGTGAAGGCAGCAGCTCCGCCATGGGTGCCTGCGCTTTCTACTGCTGCGTGAAGCCTTCCCGGCCACTTCTTATCAACCCCCTGTTTGCATTTTCACAGTCCCATCCCTGAAGTTTTCACCTTTTCCTCATTTTTCTCATCTCGGGCTGTCACTTACAGGCCGCTCGCCCAGTGGCATTGCCTCGATTGCCCGCCAAAGCCCGAGACCCGGCCAGTTCTCTCTTGTCCCCACTCAGAGTTTTATTGCTTGAATCAAGACTCTCCCACAAGGTTTTTTTCCACAAGGTCTCATCTCTGGTCCCCATTACTGTCAGGCCATGAACTATAGAGTTCACAAGCCCTCCAGAATTGCCCATCGGGCTCAGCACAATCAAAACTGTTATAAATGCCACAAAAGAGCCTCTTTTTTTGAGTTCTTACCTGAAACCAGTATCCTTCAAAAGTTTCAGTCCTTCTAGGACTGCACTGTTATCCAAGGGTTTGCACCAGCATCTGATAACTCAAGTGCAGCCTGTTAAAAAAAGCTTATGACCTCTCGTACAGAAGGATTTTTAAGCAGCTATCTTTTGCTCCTTTTTTCCCCTGCAGATTTCCGTGAAGCCTTCAATTGCCCTGGAGCATCCTCAGTGGCTTGGTGCACTTTGGCACTTGCCTTGCAAGCATCTCTAGCTGCTTTTCTCACTCAGTTCCTTCCCTCTCTCCTCCAAAGAAGCATTTGGCCTCACTGCCGTAGGCGGGGAACAAAGACAACCCCAAACCAGAGCTCATAACTGATGAAGCTTTAATACAGGAGGAAAGCAACAGAGGAAAGAGTGGGTGAAAGAGGAGAGGGTCTGCTGCATCTCTCTCCCGCTCCTTGCTAACGACTGTAATTGACTCTAATTTGCACTAATTGTTGACCATGATCAGATGGTGCTGTCTCCAGCTGTAGAGAACAGCCCTGAAGGTGCTTTCTTGGCCTAGAAGGGGTTGTAGGAACCCTGGGATTGAAAGCCTTCCTCCTGCCTGAGGTCTACGAAGTTCCTCCACTTTCTTCCCCACTTCTCAACAGCATCCCATCATGTGTAGGGCTCAATTTTCCTTAGTGCTGTGTCCTCTGCCTCTCCTTGCTTTCTCACGATCCCCCTCAAAGCCAGGAGATGAGGTGCTTGAAACACAGTTGTTGTGCTGCCAAGGTCAACCATCCAAAAGTCACGTCAGATGCCTACAGATCATAAGATTTAGCTTTAAGGGTCCTGATACTTTAAAAGTGCCAGCTCTTCCAATTTGTGTCCTGGTTTCTGAAACATCTAGGGCACCCTGAGCATGCGCTCAGCTTTCTCTACAGCCCAGAGAACCAAAACCAGTTGGTTTTAGTTGGAAATTCCCAGGCTGGGGTGTGGGAGCATTATACCAGTTTCAGCATTTTTGAGGTAGGACAAAACTCAACAAGTTCTTCCATCACAGCTTCCCTCCTCCTAACCGTGGTGTCATGACCTGCACATTTCTATCTTGATGCAATTTCCCAACCTATTCACGGAAAGAGAGCAAGGAAGTGCCAGGGGGGTGGCAAGAGAAGAAAGAAGAGCTGTAATACCTGTCTTGGGATGAAGAAAGTGGAGAGATGCTCCCCATGTCCTGGCTCCAGTCACTTGGTCCAGGCCAGGGCTCTGCAAGGCGAATACTGGTGTATGGAGAGAAAGTCGTTCATGTAATGTAAGCAAATGCTGCAGCTATTGTGTATCGTTGTGATTTAGCACCACAGAGCCAGAGTCTCGGGTCAGCTCATGTCCAATAAAGCCGTCCATGCTGTGGGTCATACGGCAACACAGTGTCCACAGTGCAGTGCACACAGGAGGGTCTTGAGGAGCAGCAATGAGAACTTCATGCTTGGAAGGTGAAAACCTGTAACTGAGCATCTGGCCTGGAAGTTGGAGAGCTCTGGCGTCCCGCAAGAGCCAGTGCTGCTTTCTACCGTGCTACACCTAACGCAACGCCTTTCTCACCCGAAAGAGGGGAGCTATCCCCACCTGCTAGGAGATTGTCACGTGCTGTGTGGTGAGCAACCGATAGTGAACGTGAGCAAGAACTACCTGCCCTGCCAGCCATTCCCTTCCTGGCTGATGTCCACCAGAAGATCCTCTCTATTAAGCCCCGGACAGCCCGTCCGTCAGAGCATCTCTCAGCTACTTAAAATACAAGAGGCTGTAGCAGCTGACGGGCTGGAGCTGCTGACCCAGGGCTATCCAGGCAAGAGCAGTCAGGAATAACACAGTACGCACCACACAAAAATGGGTCAACCGAACTAAAAATCCCTAACGCCCTGCGTGCTCTTGGGCAGGGTATGGTCTGGGTCACAAGGTGCCGGAGCGACGAACGCAGCACACACCGACCGTATTTCCTGATAAACGCTACCCAGGCTCTTGAGCAGGCTGGCAGCTCGCTCGGCAGTAAACAAGATGCAAACGCAAGCTTCAACAACCGATCGGAGCCTCCTCTTCTCTGTACCTTGCCATTCACTCCCCTCCACCTCCACATCTCCTCGTCCTCCCGAGCAGCTCAGGCCAGGGGATGCCTAAAACCACCCATGCAGCGACGGTGGCAATCACAGCAACACGACAGAGATGTTCAGCAAAGAGCAGAGGATAAAGAAAGCCCAAAGACACATTTAAACACAAAAGACGGGTTGGACGAGAGTAGCCCGGCGAGGACGAGAGTACCTTTGTTGTCAGTGCTCATCTGCCCGGTCAGAGCTGCCTGCTGCCCTTTAGGTTTCCGTCTCTCTTTTGCCCCAGTGCATGTGACAGTCCCCAGGCAGAGCAGCTCTTTAGTGTGGTCTGCACCGTGTGTGGCGAGAAGCCCGAGCCCTGCTCTCTAGCTTTCTTCTCGGTGCAGTTTCCATGCTCGGTTTCAGAATGACGACCTCTGATGCTGCGCTGCCTCGGGCAGCAGCTCACTCTCTCGCACAAGTGGGTTTATCTCGCATCCTTTCATTTTACTCTCACACCCAGCTGGGGGCCAACCGGTTTCAAAATAAAATGAAGCTGCCAGAAGCTCTTGGGACTCTACCAACCTTTTGCAAACACTTTGAGCTGTCGCAGAAAATGGCCTGTTTCCATGAATGCTCCCGCTGGCATAATTGGTCACCCGGGGATTCCCGGACAATGAATATCCCGGGAGCAGATGCAGCAAGATGCCCAGTTTTATATCTGGGTGGTGCGGGGAGACTAAAACTGGAGCAGCTTTGGAGCTACCCACACTCACCCAGGAAGGGAAAAATCCTTCCCTTCGAGAATTTACAACCTAAAGCTCAGATTTCCAAATGGCAGCAGACGCCCACGCGAACGAAGGGCCGGTCCCAATTAACAAGACAGCCGAAAAGAGAAAGGAGACGCTGTCCCCCCAGTTCTGCAAGAAGGGCGAGCCGATGCCCAAGCGTAATGGGCTTGCTCAAGGGCACTGGGGGAGGCTATAACGAAAGCAGGAATTGCCCTAACTCTCCGTTGGGCATCGCAGAGCACCAATATCATCCTCCCTGCGCTTGGCAGCCTGTCCCTCCAGCGCAATATTTACTTGAGCTGGCTGTTTCCGCAGTCATCCCTGCCGGGCTGCGGCTCTGCTTCTGCGCTGGTCGAGAGCAGATGGAGGAGCCTGGTCCTCCACTGAGCAAATGAAGCTTTTTACACGGGCGGCTGTCGATGGAAAGGCCTGGAGGTATTGCTGATGCCGTAGCAGCGAGACAGCCCGTGGCGGGACTCCAAGAAGGAGGCCGAGAACAAGAGGTCGAGTTCACAAACTATCGTCATTCGAAATAGCTGGAGGCAGAGAACCTGGACTCGTTCTTCTGCTGGGAAGGACACCGCCGCTCAGACAATGTAGCAGTGTCTTTCCCCCACCACGCTGGTGGAAATTAGTTTTCTCCCTGTAATTGTCCTTCTGTTCACAAATCGCTAATGTGCGCTTTTAGTCTAAACAACTTTAATTTTAGGTTAAAGGCAAATGGCAAATCAGGAGAGAGCCCAAGTGAAGTTTCCATGAGGCAGAAGACTTGTCTGTCTCTCCTGCCATGAAATGAATTGACTCCCACTAAGTGACAGCTCTTACCTAGGAAGGACCATGGGACTGGAAGTGGTCCCCAGGGCCATTAAGTCCAGGGCCAACGTCTCCATGAACTAAGTAACATGGTGCAAAATTGTCCACAGCAGTCCACTCCCCACGTCCCCACTCCTGGAGTATTCCCCACCGCAGTAGTTATTGCTTAAGAGCAAAAGCCACCAACTATAACTTGGTACATGAGGAGAGCAGGAGAAATTGAGGGCACATGCAGCAACGGAGCCTCTGTTATTTTTAGGGGGGGATACAAATAGCAAGGAAAAGTGGGCAGTCCCCTGGGTAAAGCTCAGGAAGACCCAAATCCAACACTGCCTCTGAGAAAACTTGGGGATTCACTCTCATGAGTAAGATAACCTGAGCCATATAATTTTCCTTGTCTTTACATCGTCAAGGTATCAGGCATGCGAGAGGCGGATAAAAGAGTAGATGTTCCCCAACAGAAAAAGTTTATAAGAAATACAGAGTCAAATTATCTTCTTATGCAACACCCCTGCAACTTATAAAATCTAAAGCTGTAGGACATAAATCAACCACTAACTGCCTGGGGTTAAAGAGAAACTTCCTCTCGTAGCAACCTGTTGCATAAGTGTCTTTTAACGGGAGCTCCTATCTTCTGAAATCTCTGTGAGAAAGAGGTTGACTGGACTACAGGGCTGTTGGGCTGAGTCTTTATGATCCTTTTTGTTCCCTTTTGCTCTGATCCATCTTATTGTCTCTTCCTCAAGCCGGCGAGCATCGGGGAGGAGGTGCAAAGCCGGCAGCTCCCTGCTTTGTGCTGGGGCTACCGCAACGTGCAGCTCAGCTCAGGCTGAGGTTGGTCCCACCACCATCGCGTCCCCATTTTCTGAGCCCCGCTCTAAGGACCAGGGACTTTAGCACCTTCCCCTTCCCTAGCTCTGACTCGGGTCCTGGCAAATTTCATAAGGGATTAGTGAGCGCTGTCGACTCTTTTTCACGTGCAATCTGTTCCTGCCAGCCACTTCGTTGGTGCTGTCCCAGAGAAAGGCTGGAAAAGGCTCTCGGGTCGGGCACTCGCTTACCCTGGGGATGCAAGTGGGAAACCGCAGCAGGACCCTGCTCAGAAACACGCAGCAGCGTTACTGGGACCAGCCTGCAGCTGCCACCGCTCCACCGTCCACGGAGAGCTGAGCGGTGCCGCAGGGCTGCTTCCCCCCCGGCTGTTGGGAGCATTTGCTATAAAAACCCCTGTGAGCCTGAGGAGGGGGTCCCAGTGGGAGACGTGTTCCCAGTACAGACATGGGATGAGAAGCAGGAGCTCACGCGGCTCCTCGAGGCTGTTCAGCATCCCCCGGAGCCGGCTGCGATGACACATGCCCACCCAGCCGCTGAACGCCAGCTCCAGGTCCGGAGCCGGCCAGCAAAGCCCCCATCCTCGCAGAGGCTGTTCCTGCTTCGCTTCCCATCCTCCACGGCTTCCCCCAGCCCATCAGCAGGCTAAACTGATTTCCACCAGCCATTTCTGGCTGAAACTCGTTCTATTTCTATTTTAACCCTTGCCTTACTCCCCCCTTCCACTAAATAAACCAGAAACAAAGAGAAATCACTGCAAGTGGCAGCCACCAGCTTTTGTAGCACCACGTTATGCCAGAAAAAGCCCGTGAGGGTAGGGAAAGCCAGCGCTTTCGGTGCCCCCCCCCGCCTGCCGCTCCCCCCGTGCCGTGGGATACGTGAGAGCTCGGTGCCGGGGCTGGTGTTTAACGCGCTGTTTGTTTGGTGACTGTTCTGCTACGGTTATTTTTAGCCGGTGACGCCTGGGGTATTTCGCTTCAGGATGTCCGGTCTGAGCCTCTTTCTGGGAATCCCATGTTCTCTAATTGTAAACAGCCCCATTCAGTTGCTTGCAAGCGCGAGAGGCCCCGACTTATGCAGCGGGGCTGTCAGGTGTGAGTCAAACAGGAAGCCGCCGCTGCGCAGGCGAGCGAGGTATTAGCCATGAAAAAGTGCCCTCGATTAACTCGCGGGACCTGGCCCCGCAGCCCACCCCTGGGGCAAGCCGATTTACCCGGCCGGTGCGAAGCCGGGGCATTCGAGATGCTGCCCGTGGGATGCTGCCCGTGCTGGGGTTTGGCTCCGCAGCTCCTCCGCATCAAGGTTTATTTGGAGGCTCGGTGTTGCCTGTGCCACCCCCTCTGAAAAACGAGGTTTGGGTAATTTTGAGGCCCCAGCTGCTGGTTTTGAAAATGTTGTCACCGTGGGAAAAGGGCTCCAGAGCATCAGAAACCTCCTTGTGCGCAGATGCGTCGCTTCAGGGACACAAAGGCATCGGGGTCCGGGTGGTGCCGGGAGTCTCTGGGTGCCTGGGATGGGACTCAGGAGGTGTGGGGGCACAGGAGGGGAAAGGCTGCAGCCGGGGGGGGGGGGGGTTCAGCCCTGTCCCCCTCCCCGCGGGGCTGAGACAAGGCACTCCATCAACATGACCTCACAAACCCTGCAACCGAGTGATCTGGTCTTTTGCTCAAAGCGGCAGCACGCTGCTGTCCTTGTGCACGATAACCAGCCTGGGGTGACCGAAACACACGGCCCACGTGTCTCAACACCGGGGCAGAGGCTGCAGCTAAGTCTCCATCACCCCCAGGGAAGCCGGTACCGGGCAGAGTGCAACACGGGGTCGGTGTGACCGAGACGAGCCTGTAACCTCATGAAAACACGGGCCAGTGCCTTGATGACTGTCGAGAGACGGTGGAAAGGCAAGGGACACAAAGACAGCGTCCCATGCCTTAACATTCAGGCATCACTGGATGATGCACATCAACAGAGGTCCTAAAAGCGGCACCGAAAAGGTGCCGGTTCGTTCCCAGCGGCGCCGGTCAGCCCTCCCCGCGGCGTGGTGCCGGCAGGCTCCGAGCGCCTGGGTTGGACACACAGGTCTCACTGGATTTCCCTTTCGGCAAACAGCAGTAATGACGCTGTGCGGCTCCCCAGGGATGGAGCAGCTCTCCTCCCTTTACAGCTGCTAGAAAGGTCTCAAATGTTAGCAATATAACGGCGGTCGCAAGCGCTCTGTTTATCCCATTAGCGGTTTATCCCTATTTTCCACCCTCTTACATTTGGGAGCCCAAGAAAACCTTGCAACAGTAGTTTTGTTCATGCAACCAGACCTTACCAGTGCTCGTTCAGCTGAAAGAACCTGGGACCCCCCCCAGCATTTCCAGACCACAGACTTCGCTACCTGCAAACCCGCCCTGCATGTGGGAGCCCAGCTGCCTGGGGAACAGGGACAGCGACATCCTCGGGGACAGCAAAATCCTCACTCGTGCTTCTCTAGAATCCAAGGATTATGGAGCTCAAGTTATGTGACCTCCACATCAGAAGTGATTTTTTTGCACGTGGTAGAAAAGTTGGGGTGACGCCTGCCCGGCCCTGCGAGGTGCAGTTGCACCCCAGGCGGCTGGGGTGCCAGCGGAGGCTGGTGCCTTGCAGCCATGCGGATCCGCTCAGGACACCCGTGCTCCCCTGCTACCCCTTTGCGTGAGCTCAAAATAGGAGTAGGAATTGAGCCAGGTTAGAAAATAACTCTTTCATGGCTGAGGCACGACGGATTGATGGCAGAGAGCAATGTTTTCAAAAGGGGCTGAGGGTAGGATGCTGTAAAGTATCTAAATCTGGTAGGAACATGAGTCATACCGAGCATCCATAGGGACTGCGGCTTCCGAGGCACCTCAGCGTGTAGAAAAAGTTCCCCGGAACGGCCCGTGCGCGGAGCAGCATTGCCGGCACCGGTGAAGTAGGGCATGTGCACAGTTGTGCCCATCTCTTATCTGACTCATTTCAGTGTCTCAGGGGAAACCCTGGCATTGATAAACAGCTCTCTGCTCCCTGCCTCCGCATTTACTAACCGAAATCTGGAGTCTATTTTTAACCCCGAAACACCCACTGCAGGCGGGGGGAGCCTGCAGTGCGGTGCAGCGGGTCGGCCGGCACCGTTGGGTCGGGACTGTGTCACTGCCAGCCCCGTTTCTGAGTCTGAGCTGGCTCATGCTGTTGTTTACCGGGGTAATTTGACTGTGGCATTGGCAAGTTATCAAGCAAAGCGAGACCAAAACAAGTCACGCAGGCACTTTCCATGCTCAATGCCGGCACCGTGCCCCCGGATGGGGTATGCAAAACCAAAAGGCTCCAACTTTTTATTTTCCAGCACATCCCCCGAACGAGCGTGCTGTTTAACCAGCTCATCACCGCTGTTTTCTGGGGACCTGGTTCAAGGTGGCAGCGTGGCAGAGGGGCGAGTGAGCTGGAAAAAGCCTCCGGGTTCGAGACAAGCTTGCACTAGGGAGTGGAAACCAGATTCAGGCCACGCTGTTGTCTGAGGGTCATTTTCTTCTTGTTCTTTTACTTGCCTCATGCTCAGGGCTACGGTGTACGCGGGCACACACCAACCACACATCAAGCAGGACTAACGCAGGCATGCACAGCGGTGCACACGTGTGCAGACACACACATGCCTGCGCGTACCGCCCAGCGCAGCGGCGGGATGCGGCAACGTGAAATGGCGAGACCTCAAGGCTCTTTGGGTCTCAGACTCTCACGTTACAGCTCGTCCGTCCGGAGACGCTCAGCCGCTCTGTCTGGAAACAGCAAGAGAAGCAGCATTTTCGTTTCCCAGCCAAAGTGAGAGCAGGAAGGGCAGGGGCAAGACAAACTGTGTCAAAGCCCAAGCTGCTGCAGAGCCGTTGCATCCGAGGTGACGCACATCTGAGCCCGGGTGACGATGTGAAGGCTGGCCCTGCCGCGAATTTGGAAGGGAAGTCGAAGCCAGGGTTGGCAAAGCCACCGGCTGCTTCAGGTGTTCACGGGAGCTTTTTATGCTCCTTCTGCGTGGAGGGAGCGGATCCAGCCTGGCTTTGCGGTCAGGGCAGGACACCTCGTGCTTTCTCTGGCCTGGTCTCGGAGAATCCAGGGGTAAGGCTTCCAGCCCTCCCTCAGGGAAACACCTCCACTCCCAAACATTGCGGGAGAGAAAAAAGAGTCTGGTTGTAATTCCTGCCTAAACAAAGGCTGCCTTTAACAGCGGCGTCCCATCCCTGCCACGGGACGACACCTGACGTTTCCTTTCCAAAGCCCCCACGCTGTTTGCGAGGTCTTTGGTAATCGTCAATTCTGGGACAGTTTTTTCAGGCTTTAGGAAAATTTCTGTGGCCAAGGCTCCCAAACGCCTTTGCTCTTCTCCCTGCACATCGCAGCCCCCCCGAAGGCAGCATGAGCCTGCAGCTCAGGCGGGAGACGTGTTCGATCGCCTCCAACTGCTCCACCCGGCCAGGAGCCCCTGCGCACCATTTTCTCCCATTTTCTGCCACTGCTCGGTCTGGTGCAGACTTTCTGCCTTCTCCCTGGGCACCGGCTTAAACACTTGAGGTTGCCTCTCCTCCGGGGCGTTTTACACCAAAGCAGAAAGCTCAGCAGCCCCGAAATAACTCAGGAGACATAAATTAGCCTTGCAACCTCAAGAAATAGGTCCCCATTTCCCCGTCGGAGAGACCCCCGGGGGGTCGCACGCTGGGCAGCCCGTGACGAGGGTGGGTTGTGCGCCCGTCCCCGGGCTGCGGTTCCTGCTCCGGCTGTTTCTGCTCCATTGCAGAGATGTACTGTAAAACCTTCATTTCCTGACACACATGGGATGAGGCCAAGGGGTCGTGTTTTGGACAACCTGGCTTTTCCATGGCAACCGGCAATGATGTCATCGACGTGCAATGATCGGAAGGGGCCTGGGGAATGGAGAGCTCTCCAGGAACGAGGCGGGAGAGGAGGCTGAGATGATGGGGGACACGCTTGCAGAGGGCCGGGGCCACACGAGAGCAGCCCGGGCAATGTTTTCCTTGGATGGCCCCGAGCACGAGCCATGACCGAACTGCATGGGGGCTGGAGCACGGCGCAGTGGCTGCAGCAAAGACCATCCTGCCCTCTCCTTCCTCCTCCTCCCGCTCCCATCCCTCTGTGCATCCCCCCCCGGGTGTTTCATCCCCCTGCAGCCGAACGGCCCCAGCCAGCTGCTCTTGCGCAACACTGGCTAAAACCTCCAGCCATCTTCTCTCTCCGGTGCGTGGGCATTCGCAGGATTAATCCCTCCCGCCCTTCGCCTCGGGGGCTGTGAGCTGCTCTGCTCCGCCTTCCCCTGCCATTTCTCTCCCCCCTTTGTTCCTACAGCCGCTCTTCTTCCCATCACAAATTCCCTCCCTGCAGGGGAGCCCCTTTACGACAGCAAAATAATTAAAAACTCGGGCAGACAAGTATGCGCGGCACTGACGGTCGGCATCTGTTGCCGTGGGGCAGTTTGAAAGCTCTCATGCAGCGGTGTCCGTCTGTCTGTCCGGGTTTCCTGTGGCTGGAGCCATCTGATACTGCAGTGCTTCACCTCTGGGCATCGCGCTGCAGTGAAGCCCTATCTGGGTTAGCTCCTAGATGCTACCAGGATAAACACGCTGAGTAAAAACATCCCCACGTGCACGGAGCTGCCAAGGAACTGCTGTTCCGCCTGTTTGTGATAGGACAGTAAAGCCAAAGCATCTCTTTTCCACCCCAGAAACACCTATGCAGGTGTGAAGCATCGGCTCGAACCCCATCCTTGACTCCTCTTCGATGCTTCCCGGGACTGACCTGGACACACGGTTGTAACCAAGGAGGGAACAAGGCCGGCAGGGTATTGCGGAGATGAGAAATGAGCTGCCTGCGCTCACAAAGGAGCTGGGAAATACCATCCATTTGTGCCACGGTGGGCAGAGACTGGGAACAGCAATCCATCACAGATTTAATTGGTAATGGGCAATAAAATTTTCACCTGCTGCATCCTCAAAGTGTTCATCTGCCTAAAGGTCCTTCTAGCACAGCAAGCAAACAGGCAGGCAAACCTGGCAGATTTGATCCAGGTCTCCGTTTTAACTCCTTGCTCATGTGCCGAGTCTTTATGTGATACCGGGCAAGTCGTTGAAACGACCTGTTA
This sequence comes from Gymnogyps californianus, assembly GCF_018139145.2. Taxonomy (NCBI): domain Eukaryota; kingdom Metazoa; phylum Chordata; class Aves; order Accipitriformes; family Cathartidae; genus Gymnogyps; species Gymnogyps californianus. The sequence continues at coordinate 987,229 of NW_026114202.1, read as the reverse complement.
CAAATACACCTTCCTTGACAGTAAATGAAATAGCGTCCCATAAAAAAAAAAAAAAAAAAAATTCACTACAAGGCACACATCAACAAAAGAGCAGTGAGAGACCGGCGAGCCTTGCAAAGCAATCGGGTGCTTGTGGATGGGGACCCGCACTGAGCGGGGTCCACAAAAGCACGAGGAAGACACACTTGCGCTGCCTGCGGTAACACATAGCTATTGTCAAATAACTGTCAAAACCAAATGTGTTCAGTAGCAGGAGGCTTGGCGGTGCTGTGAATACAGCACAGCGACTGTCTTCCCTGCCTTTTGGACCTCACCAAACGATTGCAGCCTAAATGGAACCATTTTCAGCAAACAGCATCATCCAGCATGCTCAGCTCGGCGTGTGTTGACTCGGGGCTGTCTCTACGCATCCTTCCTACGGAGACCCAACATCACCAGCACGACTTGCGGGGACGGAGGGGCGGGGGGGACTGGAGGGGGGGAAGAGAAAACAAAACAACACGAAAGACCTTCCAAAAATGTTGCACGAAAAGTGAACACTCAGCAGAGCAAGGTTTCCTGCGCAGTGAGAGTTGGCCAGCGAACGAACAGGAAATCACTGCTTCCTGCCTGCAGAGGAAGCGCCTATCTAATGCCTGTGATCAAAAACAAACAGCACTTCAATTAAACAAACAAAGGACCTAAAACTTCAACAGCTCGCTGCCTGGGTCAGCTCCAGTGGTAGGGAAACGCGTCCAAAAATAAGAGGCTTGTAACCTTGAAAAAGGCCCTTATCCTCTTCCCCTTGCAGTGACGCCGCTCACGCTGCATGTGCGGAAAGCAGAAGGGATTAGGCAACCTCCTGGCCGCGGCCCTGGGTGGGTGCTGCCATCCCAGGAACCAGCCGCCCCGGGGAAGCGGAAGAGGTGGCCTCCAGCGATGTCCCCGACTCTTGGGTTTGGTGAAGGACCACTGCCGACAGCCAGAGCTACATCTGAGCTCAGTCCCACGCGTCCCCGGCGCCCGATGCTGCAGGTGAGGCAGGAATCCCAACTTCATTAAAAAAACCCTTCTGCTCCAGCCTTACGGCTCTGAAGAAAAGTTCGAGAAGCATTTGCTCAAGGACAGCAGCAGTAGCTCAGTGCCCTCTGACCCTGCACAGGCGATGGGAACCAACCTCACATCTCCCACAGCCTTAGGGGCTGTTTAAATCACTAAGCTGGCAGATAGCACCTTCATCCTGCCCAAGAGCCATCTCAGATGCCTGTGACTTCATATGGCTTTAAGCCAGGTCCCTGTGTCTGGTCTTTACTTGGCTTGTCTCAGTTTTGGTTTGAGATTTAGTTTCATGTATAGGAATGTTTCCTTTCTGATCTGCTACAGAGATTTTCTTTTTGTTCTAATGCAGATTCACTTGTCTTAAATATAATGAATTCAGGAAATGGGAAGAGGGATCCTTTATTACATCTGAGCAGAGCAGGATTTATAGTCCCTGGACTATAAATCATTGCTCGGAGTCGCACAGCAATATGATCTTGAGCCTCTCATAATGTCAGGGTTTCACCTCCATAAAGGGGCCAGAGGATGCCGAGGGCTGTGAAATGCCCAGGAATCTCGCAGTGTTTTTCCAACTTGCTGAAAACCTTTTGTCTAGACAAATCACAGTGAAGAGATCGATCGGAAAAGCCAGCAGGATTCAACAGCCAGGTCCTCCCCGTCCCGGTGCGTACCGTCAGCGCTCAGATCAGCCTCTGTGCCAGGACAAGCGGACTCTGCTGCAGTATTTATCAAGTGAGTTATAGGGTCTGGGTCTCACCAAATGAGTGACCAAAACTGAACACGTGCTGTTTACCAGATTTAAAGCACAGGCACAAAGAGATGGAGGAAATAGTTTTGCTGCAAACCCGAAGCCTCAGGATATCTCCAGCTCAAAATCCATCTCTGGAAAGCCTATATTCCCTTCAAATCCATGCTCTGTCCCCAAAACCCAGAACGACCCCTTTCCTCCCCTGTGAGACTATCTGCCTGCTTACGGGTCCTCCAGCCTGGTGTCTGTCCATCCAGCCCACTCTCCGTCCATCCAGCCCACTGTCCGTCTATCCAGCCCAGGGTGCTCCCGGCTGAGCCCTGAAGCTCCGGCATTGCTCATTCTGCACATGTCCGGTGCTCTGGGCTTTTCCAAAGCCAGGCTGGCTGGAAAAACTGCTCTCCCAGCATGAAAGCAAGCACAGAAAAAAAGAAACAAAAAGGCCGGGGTTGTCCTGGGACTTTGTGTTTGAAAGGGAGTGCTTTTCTCCGTCTCGCTGAGCGCGCTTGACGACGTGGTGAGAAATAGGGTTCAAGAACAAAGGATGGCAAGCAGTTACCAGGGAGGAGCAGGCTGGCGTGAAAAAAAAGAAAAAAAAAAAGACTAAAGCAGGCTGAACCGCGGTGTTACCTGTCTCCCAGCCTGCTGGGGACCAGCAGAAGCCACAGACTGGCAGCCCAGGGTTGCAGCAGCACTGGAGGGACCTGGTGATCTGGAGAGAGGCTCCATCTCCTCCTATTCCACCCTCCATTCCAGGCGTGCAAGCCGCAGCACCTCGAGTCCCGACACACGCACCCTGCTGTAGGTTTGCACCAGTGCTGCAAAGCTCAGGATGGGTTTTACAGACCCGCACGCGTCTGCCAGACGTAGCACAAAGCAGAGCACAAGGATTTTTTCTTCGGTGCATTTTGCATTTGAAAGATGCCAAAGCAACAGCAAACTAGATCCAACTACGGGCTGATGGAATAACTATTCCAGAGTCACTGATAGCCCCATGACGGTCTTGGACAGCAAATTTCAAGGGTGGGGGAATGTGTGTGGCCACAGGGTCTTCCTGTGTGGCCACCGCACAAACCCCCGTTATTTAGCAGTTAGCCTGCTGATATCATAACCATCAGGTGCAGCCATCACAGATTTGCTAAATGCTTGCGGCTCAGGCAAGATTTTTTTTTGCCTCACCCGCCTGGTTTGTTCGGGGGAAAAAAAAAGTTTACCTGCTTCCTGGCATTATAGCTGCTCGCTGGTTTTATTTGCTTTTAAAGTAAACTTCCTGATGAATTAACCAAGCCCAATTAATATATATTTAAAGTGCATCTTCCTGATGACGCAAACAATGCATTGGCTGTGTCTGTCCAGGAGAGATACCAAGGGGCAAGTGTCGCTGGCAATAAGGTCGCAGCTGGGGACCTGTCACCTCCTACCCCTGTGCACCACGAGATGGTCAAACACATTGCATCGCCTCACTCCCCATTTACCAACTGTTCCAGGCGGCCATTTCTAGGCGCTGTGTCCCAGTTTCCCTGCCACGTGTGACAGCCCCCGCTGAGCGACCCCAAGCTCAGCTTCACCGAGGGAACGGGGCCATAAAGCCAGAATGAGGAACGCCAAAATCTCTGCTAGTCCGTCAAGATGCCAAGAAGCTACATCAAGTGGGACAAGTGTCTCCAGAGCCGCGCTGCCATCCCACCGGTCCCTCCCTCCTTTGCCCAGTCTGCCCATTTGCCTGCTGGTGTGACACTGGGGCTGTCAGAGGGAACGGCTGGGGTGGGGTGCAGCGCCGGTGATGGCAGCAATCACCGTGCCTTGCCAAAACGTCCCTGCTGGGACAATACGCGAGGGCCAAGCGCCAGGACACGGTCTGAATACAGAGCTCCTGTGCTGAAGGAATGGCCTCTCTGGGCGTTTGCACTCTGAAAGCTCTCGTCTGAGTCTTTTTAAACAACGTCTGGTCCTTCCTACTGCAGAATTGCAGTCCTGGCCCGGCGGATAAAAGGGTTGCTGATGCTGTTCCATCCCTTGCTGGAAAATACATGCAACATCCCTGGAAAGTTGATTGCTAATATGGAAATGCTGGCCAATTTCCTCATTGTGTAAGTGCCAAGAACACAGATGAACTCCTGGAGGCTGCTATGGAGGGGACTACGGGCACAGAGGTGGGGAAGCCTTTCAGTGGCAGAAGTGGCAGTACAGTTTTCATCTCTTCCCGAAAATCGAGGGAACACAATTACGCCTCTGAAAAGCTCCATTAAATCTGAAGGTTTCATCTACGTTTATATTAACACATGTCAGCTCCTGCTGGAAAAATGCCTGTCCCAGGCAGTAGCACAACAGCTTTGGAGGTTTCCTCCTGCTGCAGACCTGAGATCTGTTCAATATCAAGTCTGGAGATGCTCGTTTCACCTCCCTCATTCTGCTACTTTAAAGCCCAATTTAACCAACTCCTTCAACTTAGTCAATGGGATCTAAGGTGAACGTGACTGCTTCCCTTAGGTTGATAGCCTCGGAGCCTCCCTGGAGTAGAGTAATCCTATTCATGTCCATCCTAGTCCAGCGTCCATTCCTGAGCCATCTCCACCCACAACTCCTAGTCCATTTTCAGAGATACCGGAGTGCTGCCCAAAGTTTCTGGATTTAGTAGAGGTCTCTGGCTAAGAGCAAATGGCACAAACGCAGCTGCACCGGGATAAAAGGAAAACACCTGACGTTGTGTTGGGCTAGAAATGTGATTTTTAAGGAGAGAAAAGCTCAAAAATGTATCTAGCCTACTCTGAATTTCCACATAACGGACTACACAGGCTCTCTAGATGATTTTTGCACAAGCCACAAGTTCTGCAGGTCTCCTAGAAAACTTCCAGTCATGTTTTGAACAGTTTATATGTTGCAGAATACAGGACAACTTTTAGGTTGTTTATAGCATAAGAACATGCCATGCTCAACAGCTACCTGAACCGACGCAGAACCCCAGGCAGTCTCAGTAATGCTTTAATGAGTAATAAAAGTGTTCTTTTATACCTCCTTTGATCATTCCCTGTTTATAAGGCCCAAGATCACACTTGTTTTTTTCAACTGCCATATTATACCAGAACCAGTACCAGTAGGTTTCTTCTTTCGAAGCCTCCTGTAGCCTCTTCAAGGCATTGCTTCCTAAAATACAGCTCCCCATTGCAAATACGCCCTACATCTACAATGGGCAGCATCAACATTGCTATTTTCCAAAAGAATCAACTCCAGTCAGATTAAAACATAGTCAGGAGACAGCTGTTAGCTTTATCTGCCTGGGTATCACATTGGGCCTTACGGGAGAAGCGGGGCATGTCCTCCTGATTACCCAGAGTGGTGGCCAAATCCTGTCCAGAGTGGGTTTCCTAGAATAGATCCAGCAGTCAGCATCTGACCTACTTTCTCTGCTCTCAGATGTAGTCTTCCAGTGTTTTCTAGCACAAAATCACATTGTTTGCATGTTAATCTGAATTTCCCTTTATCAGCTGTCTTTCCTCTGTCTGTTTTTCCTGTCTTTTCCATGTCCAAGTCATCAGCTGCTTCTCCTAAAGCTGCTACCAGAAGGATTCAACTTACCCAGATTAGAAGTGCACGTCAAATATCTACTTTTAGCTGAGATGAACCGTCCCCAGAAGAGCCGCCGCCTCCTCCCCTCTGCCTGCAAAGGGAGCCAAGGCTGAGCAGCTCGGCTGCGCTTGTCCACCTTAACTTGGATCAAGGCCACCCGACAAGCCTATACATGGGATGAAGGAGACCAATAAAGCCATTGGAAACCTTCCTAATTGTAGTTATCCCAGCCTTTCTTTCCTGTTCTGGGGCAGAAGGCAGAAATTTGGGAAACTCACCTGTCATAAAGCTTTTAGGAGAATTTATCTGAGGATCAGTCATTATGGCATGGAGGCTTGCTATGGACTTTCAGGGACCGATCTTTTCCATGCCCCATCCCACGGACCTCAGATACCCTGTGGTATTTCCTAGCCTAAGATACTATTTCCTATGAATCATATTTCAGCGCAGACAGCAGATACTGGTGACAGATGGAGATGAAGAGGAGAAACTCAAAGCGGGGGTACTGAGACACGGGGTCATTAGATAACAGCATCTGGGCTGTATTTAGTTGCATGCAATCGACGACTCAGCCTGGGCGTCATCCCACTTCACGGTGTCTTTGGCAATGAAGCCTTAAGGACTTCCCACCCAGGCCATTTGATCCCACCAGCACATCCCAGTTCACAGCCCCTCTCAGCGGCAGCGCTACTATCGCTTGTGGCGTTGCGTTGTTAACCAGATCACTGAGCTAACATCGAGCAACTGAGGTTAAAAATAAACCTTTAGGGCCCAGTTTAACCACACTGCAATCACACCAGTTCAGTGGCAGAAGTGAAGGGGCAGCTGAGAGCCGGGAAAAGTGGCAGAACCGCTGGAGCACCTTCCCTCCCAGAAGCAGCTACGGCTGCATCTCGCCGGTTTTCCCTCCTCTGCTTTTTCAAACTCCGGTGGTTACCAGTCTAAGGCACATGCCATAACACAGCAACATTTCTCTTAAGCGTGCAGTAGTTCCCATTTGCCAAAGTACATCTCGTGCTGCTGTCCTTAGCCCATATCGTTCTGCAGGTTCCCGCACCGCCGTGCAGCCCACATGCATCACCTGGACCACGCATCACCAACGGTTTTCCCCCAGTTCCCCTAAGTTACATGGAGGTAGGGAACACATTGCAAGCTATTCAGCAAATAGAGGAGCCGCTACAAGTGAGAGAGGGGACTTTTTGACCTCAGACATCCTTCAGACTCATGCTCCCTGCTCCTTTGTTCCCGTTGTCACCTAGGCACTGCAAGCAAAATAAGTTTGCCTTAACGGTGGAGGCAAAGCGAGGGACTGCTACACCAGTGAGTACCTCAGAGCGTGCGAGAGCTCAGGGAGTGCAAACACCTTGAAAGGAAGATTTCATGAGATGAGCGTATTTTAGCTGTTTGCAAAGGCCTGCCAGAAAGAGCAGCGGGGAAGTGCCCGGAACACAGAGCTGTTTTGGTGCACATCGAACGGAGCAAGTGTCCTGGGAAGCTGCTCTGGAGGAGGAGCTGGCAGGTTTACAACGTGCTTTTTTGCGGCGTGCAATCCCTTGGGAAGATCTTAAAGATTTATCTGGGATAGGCCTTCTTGTCTGTCACAGTCTCCCATGTGAATCAGTTACAGTTTCCTGGGAGGATAAGACTGGGACCCCATATTGGAAGTTGCACATTAGGCAGCAGCTTCGTCGCTTGTCCCAAATTCCCTTAATTAAACATTCACCACACTGCTGCTGAGATGTCCTGCATTTTGCCTCCTGCTTTTTATGCATGAAACAATCTAAACAGATCACTCGGGCAAAACTAGACTCCAGACAACACTCTTTACAACGACACCACACGCCGCGCCTCTGCCTGCTTTCTGCGGTCCCCAGCACGGACTGCAGCGAGCCCCGCCGGCCGCTCTCTGCCTGGGATGCGGCGGTTGCGAGTCGCCGATCCCCTGCGCCGAGCAGAAGTTCCCCTGTGCTCCAGCTCATCTCTTGCTTCGCCATTTAAAACAGACTGGAAAATTCCTACGAGGCTATTGAAGGCAAGCGAGCAGAAATGCCACGGACACCGGCAGGAAGGTCCGCAGCATCCGCACGACGCAGCCCTTGCCTCCGAAACCGAGCGCCCCTGGATCGTGGAGGTGTCTCCCACCCGGTGCCTTTCCAAGCTCCTCTTTTAGTGTCACCCCAGGATTCCACAGCCCCAAAGCTGCGGGGAAGGTCTCCCTCCCGCAGCCCAGCTCAGAGTCACACTTGATTGCATCATATTTGTTTTTCTTTGCTTTTGAGATCAGGATTCCTCCCACCTTGCTGAGAGCCAGGCTTTGCCCAGTCTCACAAGGAGGGGAGCCAGCGGGTGACCCAAATCCAGGCACACAGCTGGGTGGCAAAGCCTTCTCCAGCGCGCCTGTCCGACGGGGACAGCGTCAGCCCTTTCTCGGGCAGCGCTGGTTGGGTTTCGAGAGTTTTAATATTTACAGCATCTGCTCTTGTGCTATACGATACCTCCGCAGCCTGAGCGTGGCGAGAGGACCCCGGCGCTGCGGGGATGGACGCGAGCACCCACCGGGAACGGCCGCGTTTGCAGATGCAGTGACCAGCAGAGTCACTAGCAGGCTACTCACCCTGGCTTTGTCCTTGCATCCAGAGGAATTAAAGCCCTTGGAGATGAGGTCTCATTGTTCAAGATGTGCTTAAGGGAGGCAGCTGCTTTCTTTATATCTCAAGATTCACTAAAGTTCAGGAAGAGAGAGAGAGAAAGAGAGGGGACGGCGAAAGGGGAGGGACTGAGAGAAGGGCCCAGAGGCCGTATAGAATGACAATGGAAGGAAATGCTTTATCAAACCTAGAAAGCCAACCCTGTCCTGGGAACACAGAGGGAGAAAAAAAAAAAAAAAACCTTGCAGAAGAAAAGCGAGTTCAGCTGCCCTGGGTTCCTCCCTTGGCAGCGCAAGCCCTCCTCCCCCAGCCCCTCTCTCCCAAACACAATGCAAGCCGGTGAAAGCCGTCAGGCTCAAACACTTTTTTTTCATTAAACAGAGAGAAGTTTCAGTTCTTTTTTTTTTTTTTCTTTTTTTTTTTTTTTAGGGGGGGTGGGGGGGGGAAGAGAAATCCAACAACCAAACCCTGCCCGGGAATGGGAATGTGACGCTCTTCCCCCTCCCCCGGCTCCAGCCTTCCAAGTTTCTATGAGTCAAACGTTTGCAATGTGTTACCGAAATGTTACCAAGCTGGAATGCGGCATCTGAGAGGGTTTAGCTAATAAAACTTTTGTTTGTTGGCTGGGAGAAAGTGTCACCGGCAGAGAATTCGGTGGTTCTTCTTTTGTCTTTCCCATCTATGTCTTAGCCGGAGAGGGTTAACTGGTTGTGCAATGCCGACACCCTGCGAGGGTGGCATTAACCCAGCGCTCCCTGTCCCAAGCGAAAAGGGAAATTGCACTCTCGAGTGAGAGACCGAGGGAAACAGTCCTTCTGATAGAGCAGGTGGGAAACAGAGGGCCAGAGAGAAACTAAATTGTACAGACATCCTCGGGCACAGCTAGAGACAGACCTCAGCTACTGGAGCACGACTTCTCAGACACGGGCTCGGGGATTTGGGGGTCACAAAAGCACTATCTCCTCATCTGACAGTCCTCAGGTTTGTCCCAAGATAGGAACTTTCATCCGAGACAACCAGTCACTGGGCCCAACATCTATAGTGTCTTCCAGAAGCATCTGCTCTGGATTTGCACACATCGAGCTTCTCAATTTTTTCCTCAATAATTTAACAGCCTAACAAGGAACATTTTTTTAATGATGTTAAGTCACCACCAAAACCAGTGTCTTTTTTCTTGTTTGACTGCGCCTGGCTTTGACTCCTGGAAATTGATTATTGTTATGCATTTTATCACTTTCAAATCTAGTCAAATCCAGTATTTTCCAGTGTCACTAAACACACAGTGGAATAATGGATTGAGAGGCTGTTGGGTTTTGATGTACTGAACAGATTAAGTTCCTTCAATAGCTTACTGCAAGTCACGCTCTCTCCTGTTCCCACTCCTGTGGGACGAGCTGATCTCTGCCCTGCCTGAAGCCATCCTTCCTTTCAAGGATTTGTCTACAGAAAAACATAGGGCTTTCAAATGTGAAGTCAGCTGCAATCAGGGAAAAAAGGACCAGTCTGAGGATTTTATTTTGAATTTGTTCAGAAAAGTTAAGCCAGCTGCACTCTAAGGTGCTAAACCCTGTTGTAATGCTGGGTGAAAGCGTCAAAAGCACAGAACTCATTTAGATGCCCATTATCTAATTTTCACTGAAGTTTTCAGCACTTGTAAAGAAAAGTTATAGGAGCTGAAGAGAGGGCTTCCTCTCTGGTCACTCAAGAGAAGGTCTCCAGGGTGAGATTTTGTTGTATGCCTGTTCCTGGCTCCATTCCCACTGCTGTCCCCCCGGATCCTCGAGGATCTTGGCCACATCATTACCTGCCCCTTCACTCCTCATTTCTTCTCTTTGAGGAGAAACCACTGGTGTTATATGCAAAAGGCCAGTGGGGCCTCCTACATGCTGAGGGACGCCGATGTGGCGTCTTCCACTAGATCTGTAGGGAATTTGCGCCATAGCACAATAGTTTTGCAGCTCTGAGCTTTTGAGCATCTCACTCTCATGGTGGGAGCACAACCTAGTCCGAGAAGAGTTCATGAGGATGAGCACAAGAAGGAAAGCAGGAGAGTGGGGGAGCTGCTGAGGGACTGTCCTCCTTCAGTGCTTGCAAGCCTTAGTCTTTCCAGGAGGTGGCTCCTTCCACCTGGGATTCCCAACCCCAAACCATTTCCAAGGCTTGTAGCCTTCACCTTTCTGAAGGACCTTGTCTTCAGGGTTCAGCTCCAGGAGGAAGATAGTAATGCTCTTCCTGCCTCACCCGTTGCCACCCCAAGTGTCCCTTTCAATAATAGCAGTTGGCCTAACGTAGGACGCCTGGCTTCAGGTTTTGCCTCTGTCCGAGGGAAGGAAAGTCTCCAGCAGCCAGGAGAATCCTCCCAGGAGCCTTGCAAAGGGATGGACTCCACCTCTTCCGCTGAAGTTGCCCTGCTTTGTGCAGAGAGCACACAAACTCTCAGGAGAGCGGAGTCTGGGCTCCCTGCCCCGCTCCTGGATTGGAGAATCACAGTCAACCTGTCCTGGCTATTTCTAGCCCAAGCGCAAATTATCCTTTAATGCCAACTGGAACAACGTCAGTGGAAAAGAGGGAGCATGGTCGTCCTTCTCCCACCTCTAAAAACCAAGCGATGCCAGTCCTGCTCTAGCAGGTAGATGTGAATTCCTGAGAGCAGAAACAGCCGAAGTCTTCTCAAACGCAAAAGTTTCGTTTCGCTGTCACAAGGATGAAGGAGAAAATTGCTTACTTGTGTCCTCACAATTGGGAGCAGCAAAATTCACATTCATGGCAACAGCAGGGCAAGTTCTGGCAGGGATCCATCAGACTGCAGAAAGCTGTGGTGGAGGGCTGCTTTCTCCCCCAAATGACAAGTCACATCCTGGGGTGTCCCAGGCAGTCCTGTCCTGGAGAAGCCCCACAGGTAAAAAAACTGTTCTTGGGATTTTTCTGACTGTTCTCAGATAAAAGAACCTGATAACCTGAAAGAGGAAAAAAGGAAAAATAAAAATAAGGATCATGGGGAAAGATCTGAGGGGAAAGGAAATGGCCGTGGTAAAGATGTGCTTAGGAGAGAGTCCGGCAATCAGCCACGCAGAACTGAGTGCCCCCAACCAGGGTCACTCCTGCTCCGGGTCTGAGCCAAGTTTTTATAACGAGTTACAACTTTTACCTAGTTGGATATTTGCATCATTCGCATGTTAGGTGTAAGGACACAGAAGGAATTGCCAAAAGCAGAGTTGTTTAAAGGCCAGGCAGAGATAAGAGATACTGCCTTGTTTAACAAAGAGACATTTCCATATCTAAGGAAGTGAGGCAATCCTGTCTAATTAAGAAGACTGACCAAAGTCTCCCAGGAGGAAGAAAGAGGGTGAAAGATTAAAACCTTTGTGTTTCAAAGGCAGAGGAGACCAGCCAGGAAAGCTCATGTTCTACCAACTGGAGAACCCAAAAGATGTTGTGTGGCAAGCTTGAGCACTGGAAGTGGTTATGATGGTGGACCTGAGGAGGTTCCTGAAGGTGTTCGTGATAGGACATGTGTCTGAAGGGTTTGGGATGGCCACCCAAAATAAGTTCTGTCCCAAAGAAGTTCTGTCTCTATCAGAGGCACCTGAGGCCAAAGGCAAACTCTGAACACTACCCTGGAGGACAGACAGACAGACAGTCAGCTGGATAAGACAGAGAAGGATTTTGTGCACGTCTGCACCCCAGCAGTCAGAGGGAGCATTCCCCACAGTTGCTGGTTGGAAGGACCCTTGTCTGAGGACCTGAGGTGCGCATGGCTGCTTTGGCACAGGAGCAGCTGGAGTCTCCTGGAAGGGTCAGTTCTGCCCTGAAAGAAGAACACGGGCGGTCAGGGAGAGCAGGAGGAAACAGAGGCCATACAGAGCTTTTGGGGTAGACTAGCTGTGGTATGTCTGCGTGCATGGGGCTGGGAGCACGCATAGACACCCCTTACTGCAAATGTGGGCGGTGGGTTCGTGCTGTAGAAGCTGGAAAGCGGCACCCAGTGGACTTTGAGGTGGGAACGCAGAGACCCAGGGATGGAGCAGGCAGTGAGCAGGGCTTTCAGAAACCGTGCCGTGACCCGTCTTCTGAAGGAAAGCATATGCCTAGCTCCTTTGAACTTCCACAGTTGTGCAAATGCTAAGCCTCAGTGCTCTAATCTGTGCTGGCATTTTCCAAGAGCACTTCTTCAAGGCTTTATCACGAAAAAAACCAAACCTCTAGACATTCCAGTGGGCTCCTGAAATCCCTAGCTATGTACACAGCTCTCTCAAAGGGAAATCTTCACGTAGTCCACAGCACTTATTTGCCATTCATACAGCTGCCTTCTGGGTACGCCCTGCTGCATTTAGGGATGTACATGGCAAGGAGGAATTTCAAAATTTCAGGACATTTCACAGGAACTGTAGGCTAGCACAGAGGAACGTAAAGACATACGTGGAGAACACTCACACCATGTGGGAATGATGTTCCAGGACACTCCTAGAAGATGCTGTGCATACGCCCAGGCAGCCTGCAAGCTTTCTGCAAACTTGCGATCTGCACAGCAGGTTGCTTTGGGACCGGGAATGAAACAGCTCTGGAGGGACTACTTTGGCCTTGTTCTGTGCTGTCCCTCTTTTCTGCAGATGACGGTCCCAGTTAAGCCTGGGATGCCTCCTCTCGGAGTACACCTGACGCTGACAGTCCCCTTCCTGAGCCCTGCATGGCCCAGCACACCAGGCGTGGTGGCTCAGCATGGACTAATCTGTGCAGTTCTCCTTCAATGCAAGATTTCCCCTCGCTGCCATCCCCCTGATGCTGGACAGCAGCCCACTAAAGAAGTCCCAATGTCCCCATCAGCGGGAGATTTGGGGGCACGGCAGAAAGGCATGGGGCACGGCCGTGCCACATTGCCTTCTGGGGTTGCGTGGCAGAAGACCTGAGCAGCTCCAGCAGCAGTGTTTGTTGGCGGATGCCATGATATCTGCCAGCACTGTCTTCTCCCCCAGTGTCCACTCAAGTGTGGCACGGTCACATCAGTGTGGACAGGCAGTTCATTTAGGGCTGGGAAAGCTGAGGCAGCATAGGGAGGAGAGGAAGGGTTCTTTAAATTGCATAGATACAGCCAGGTATTTCAGCAGCCTTGTCATCCAGAAACTACTCAAAGGATGAAAAGCATCCCCTCTATACGCTGGGGAACTCCAGGCTGCTATTTCTGTAACTAATGAGGCCAGTGCAAGTCTGAGATGGTGTTTCGCAGTAGAAAGGGGCAGATGGATTTTGAAAAGCCTTTGGGTAACAAACAGTATGAGCTTTGCTGAAAATCCTACTAGGTGCCTGTATCTCTTTGTGTGTTGAACATGCCTTCAGGACCTCATCTCTTCCACTCAAAGCACAAAGACCTAAGCTGTGCTGCTGGGTCCCAGGGTCTTAAGCTAAGTCAGATGCGTCCCACCTGCCCTGGCATGCTTACAAAAGCTTGGTCTTTGCTTCCAGCAGCCACGAGCCTGCTCTTACATCACCCAAGATCCACCTCCTTGCCTGAAAGGTGAGCGGAGAAGGGGACTGCCAGAATTGCCCTTAGACACTAAGCAGGCCATCAGCAGCTTAAGCGGGAGGAGTAGCAGTGTGGGTGCAGGCAGTGGACGTGCGAGGCAGGGGGAGGAGAGCTGCCGGGAGCCGCATCTCTCCATAGAAGGCAGGAAACGAGCAGGTTTGTTTCTTCAGGAGGAGAAGAGTTATGCCTGCAAGGCACACTGGCTAAAAATACTCTGAGCTGTTGAGGACCAGGGTGTACGAGAGAGATTGCTTGAGACAGCACGCCGCAGGGTGCTGGGTGCCCTGCATCCGGAGGGAAGGTGGCAATGCCACATCTGTGGCACTCTGGCCTCCTTACAGCCTCTGCAGGGGAGACCCTAGGGTGACGTTCAGCATACCCAAGGGGCAGGATTGGGGTGTCCGAGACCCACAAAACTGGATGCTCTCTGAATCCTGCCCACATACTTTGGCCCTCATTTTAGGCTCTGAAGTGAACACAGCATCCTGGCTCAGCCTGTTTGTTAACAATTAGTACACAAAGTAATTTGAGCCCCAGCTACGCTCTGCAAGTTCTTTGCATCAATATTGGGATTGTGCAGGGAACAGAGATATGAACCCCCCAGGCAGGTCACCCCAGGGGGACTCAGTGCCCCTGCACAGCACAGAGCAGCACCCAACACAGGGGACACCAACGAGGCTAAAAGCCCTCAGGCAAGGGGACAGCTGTACCCGCTCTGTCCGTGTGACAAACAGGCAAGATATCCAACGCCAAGAACATTCTGGACACCTGACACAAAATGGGGAGGGGACACAGAACCCTCCCACCTCTAATCCCAGGGCAGACCTTCCCACCGGGATGCGCTTATTGACTGAGAGCAACTCTAACAACCATATTCCTCGTGGGGTATTTCCATGAGCAACTGCTCAGCCACCACAAGCCCCAGCGAAGAACAAGGGCCAGGTTAAACTCACCCATTCTCCGAGCTCCGAAGGATGGAGAAGGTGGCACATCAGCACGCATAGTGCCCCTCTGCCTCACACCAGCACCTCCCTGGAGACCTCATCCAACAGCAGACCTGCCGAATCATTTCACATCTTCTCGAGTTTCAGCTAGCAAAAAGGCATTTCAAATAATTTTTCCCCTTTTGAAAAGGCTGGTCCCTTGCGGACAACTCCGCAGCAAGGGCGTGAGGAGGAACTTGCCTGGCCTCGGTCCCAGTAAATCACAGTTCAGAGACAGCTGAACTCCATTTTGTGATTATTAACCCCAGCCCTGCTCCATTTGTTTGGCCTGTCTGAGGCTATATATAGTGATGGGAGCAGGCACGGCCAGGGGAGAATTGTGTGCAGCTGTAAGTGCAGCCCCCCACCTTCCCCCCTCAAAAGAAAGAAAAAAAAAAAAAAATTCCAGCAAAACAGGAAGACTATGGCTGGGAAATGAGAAGCAGCTGTGAAGAGGAGGGATGAGATGTCATAAAGGGAGGCCTGACTTCAAAACTTGCAGAAAACTTATGAGAAATTTCACAGCCACTTTTCCAATCCATCATCCCACCCCTGTCCCATGGTGGCCCTTGGCTCCGGTGGCAGACTGTGAGTGCCAGAGGTAGGAGCATCTCCAGGGCGGGCTCAGCAGGAAGACCTACAAAAATGGCTGTTTGCTCTCGTATTGCCATCAACAATCTCTTGCTGTGCCTTCGTGACAGATCCTCATCACTGCAGATAGATTAAATGTCAAGAACAGGCAGGTGCTGAATCAAGGGAGCTCCGATGTTGATTCTGTGCATACCTGGTAATGAAAAGCTTAGAACAGTAGTGGTGAAAAACTCTGAACATACACATACCTAATACATAACCTAGGTGCTAAGGGAGTGAAGGAGAGGATCAGGATGAAAAAGTAGAGGTGGAGAAACGTGGAGGTGCCTTGCTGCGACCACTGTCCTCTTCCTGCACTCTCACGAGCCAGTGGCCTTTTGGCATGGATCAGCAGAAGATGCTGCTGTTCCTCATTGTGGTTCATTTTGGAGCTGCCAAAGAGGTATACGCCAGGCAAGATGATGCTGCGTTAGCAGTCGGCACACAAAAGCTTCCCTTTGGCCTCTGCATCAGCCTGAAAAACACCTAATGATTAAAAAGAAACACTTATAGTAGCATCCAGGGCTCTGAACTTTTAGTGTCAGGCATAGGAAAGTTGCTTCTCAGTGTGCACATGCAGCAGAAACCTGCCGGAGCTGTAGATGCATTTAGTTTGGATAGGTCCTGCTCTTACAGCAGTGCCAGCGTTTTTACAGAAGTATAACCTGCCTGGCTTTTGCTGGGTGCATGTTTCCTTAGGCATTTGTACTATTTAATATCAATTTATTTAAACTGATCGTTTTCCCCTCTAGATTTTCCCTGGGCAGGTATTTCCACAGTCAAGTGTATCTCACTGCAAAACAGCTTTTCTCTGACTCGGTTACATTTCCCTGGGCACATGCTTGCTCCTGTCCTCTTTCCACCAACGCACAGATAGACAATCCCTGTCTCCTGTGACAACAGATTGCAATAAGGGAGCCTCGCAGACTTGAGCCTGAACCCCCTTAGCCGGGGGCGTGACAAGGTGGCCATCCCTCCTAGATGGACTTATTCCATGTTCCTGGAGGAGTTCAGTGGTGGAAAGAGCGTTGTGGGGGAGGAAAGACCTTCCCTCTCCAAGGGAGGATGACTTACTCTGAAGACCTGGTACCAGCTAGTGTGGGACTGGCATGGAGGAGACTCTTTGCTGGCCACTAATCCCTTGGCTCTTCATCAGTTTTTCTCCCTGGCTATAACGGCAGCTCTGGCAACAGCCGCTCGCACCTGAACTGCTGCTCTGGCAGATGGTGCATCAGTTTAACGTTTCATCGGAAGACAAAGTTCAGGGAGGGGAATGCAAGTGCTCGACTCGTCCCCTGTTTTGGATACAGATGTCAGTGTATCAGCTGGCCAGGTAAACCAGATGCATGTGTTTACCTGGAAAGCATTTCTTTCACTTCACTGCAGGTGGTGTCTGGGGTATGCTCCTGGTGTTACCCAAGAGCCCATAAACTTGCTCTTCCACCCTTGCTCGTAGCTTCCTGTTTGCCAGGAGAGTTTAGGGTGAGAACAGCCTGATTCAGTTTTGTTTTCATGCAGCACAGCTTTCTCTTGAGCAAGGGAGAGGAAGGCTGGCTTCATTCAAGCTGTGGTTTCGGCAGCTGCTGGCACCAGGCACCCCGCAGTCAGGTGTGCTGCTCTCGAGCGACCGCACAGGGCTGATCTGGTGAGAAGGAGAAGAGGGGGGAGCTGAGATCAAGGTGTTCATCTGCAAAGGAAGGAGCTTCCAACTGAAGTGCTGCCTGCGTGGTAGGCTTGTGGCTAGCTAGCTCACCCCTCCCTGTCGAGGCTCGGAGAACTTCAAACTCGACCTGCCGCTCTTGTTCTGCACCTGCTGCCGCTGAACTGCTCACCCCACGGAGAGGTCTCTTTTGCTTCTTTTCAGTGAAACGCAGGCAGAGGTCTGGGATGGAAATGGGAGAGCAGTATCTCTCTTTAGAACGTGTCTCAGGCTTACCACATTTTTCACTCTTCCAGGATGGCAGGAACTGTCAGTCCCCCTCCCGTGGGCCCTAGGGAAAGGGTGCTGCAGTCCAGGTAGAGCTCATGAAGGCTGTGCCTCCTGCCCACATCTCTAGCCAGGACTCCAGTGTCCTGCTTTGAGTCTCTAAGTCCAGATGATTTTCCTAAAGAGGAAGGGACGAGCAGAACACTCAGAAAATCACTGACCCCGTGCAAGGATGTTTCATGCTCTTTGATCTGTTCACTCCATCCCTCTTGACGTGCTGCTCAGACACAGCACAGAGCAGTTCATTGGAAAACAACCCAGAGAAGATAATTCAGGCAGGAGAGCTGCCAGGAATTCCTGAAAATTACCCCCTTCACACTCAATTTTGCCCCTGGCTTTATTGTGCCAGTTTTAAGACAAGTGCTGTATCCCATCAGAGCTGCTCAGTCCAACATGCCAGAGAACGAAGCTTCTCAAGCTTGCTTCTACCAGCAACCTCTGCTCTCACCAAACCATTGAGCCAATCCCATCATAACTTCCTGCTCCAAAAATGACTAATTCCTCTTGTGAAACCAGGAGAATGGGGACTCTTCTGAGCATCTTCATCACCCACAGGGGAAGCTTCATGCCTGTCGGGTCATTGGATGGCTTGGTAATGGGACATTGCTCTTTTGAAACCTCAAGTCCTGTACCACGGACTCTCTGCACAGGGGGCATTAAACTTCTCTCCCTGTTCTGCCTGCTTCAGTAACGGACGTTTTTCCAGCTTCCTCTGAGTCCTGAGAGCTGCCACATCGGCACAGGCATCTAGTGGGATGCAGAAAATATAGGTCAAAACCTGGGTGGTAGCAGGAATGTAGACACAACAGAAGGAGTGAGAGGGCAGAGAAAGGGAAGGCTCTCGGGAGAGGTCTCCATGAGGTCCTGGTGGACCCAATGCTCCCTGAGGGGCACTGATTTTGATCATTCGCAGATTGAAATCTGACCATTAATAGCTCATATTTTCCCTATCAACCACCACTTCTTCAGGGCTCATTTTCTGCCAGCAGCTCTTCATCCATCTCAGCCAGGCCCTTGGAGAGCCGGGACAGCGGCACAGACCTTGAGAAGCCCTGGCTTTGTGCAAATCCATTTGAAACCCAGAACTTCTTTTCCCGGTCCCCAATTTGCACCAGCCAGTAGGGATTTAACCCCTTGTTGTTTGGTCGCTTCCACCTCGATCCTGCGTGCAGGCAGGAGAGGGAGAATGGGGGGAGAGCGTCTGATTGATTGTGCAAATCCCTAGTCAGGAGAAGAAGTTTGATTTACTGAGGCCAGAGGTACTAAAGAGCTTGGACAGGAATTTGCACTAAACCTTTGACACACAAGACATTTCCCTTTCTGGCCAAGACAAACAAAGGAAGGAAGTGTCTGGGACTTTTAAAGCAACCTAGTGGAGACAGGTAAGGGCAGATAAGGGCTGAAGGAAGAGTGGGTTGGGTAAGGGAAGTATCTAGTTTTAAAGATTTGTTTGAGTCCTTAGTATTCTGCAAATCAGACTTAGGGGAGGCGAAGCTGCCCGAGGAAGAACTGCTTGCAATGGGAGAAACAGGCTAAACATCCCTGAAGTGCTGAGTCCAGGGTTTCTGTGTACAGGGTTTCTATTCGCCCTCCACTTTTTCTCTTTTTCCACATACTTTGCAAAGTTCTCGTGTCCAATGCTTATCCCATGACTAAGGCTTACAGGATTTCGGTGCTTATTAGCTGACCACCATCAGGCTCTGTAAAGTCTCCTGTCAAACGATGCTGGGCTCAGGTGCCTGGGTGACGTCTGCCTGTACCATTCCTGTAGGATCCTACGATTTCTCAGCTTTATTGCTTGGTGTAAAAGAGTATTTGCCCCTTTCCAGCACCTGTTCAGATCCTCTAATAAACTGAACCGCTGGAGCTGTTCCTGCCCTGCAAAAGGGAGAAAAACACTAAATGATGGAGGGATTGGAAAAAACCCACATGATTAATGGAAGGATCAGCTCTTCATGAATGCTGTTCTCTGTCCCCATACCACTTGTATGGGGACACAGGGGATCCTCATGTTTCCAGTGCTGGGAATGGGACCAGCAAGGAGTCTTCTGTGGGACAGCAGTCAGGATGAGGCCTGGCTCCTCCTTAGCCATGGCATCTCTGCCTGGCTCCGAGAGGGCATCCTGCACCGCTGGCTGCTATGGGAAGCCAGGCATCTCTCCAGCCTAGAAGCAAACAGTAACTACCTTTCCCAATTTAACATCACTGATTCCTCATCCCTGCAGCAAATGTTTGCTAGAAGACTGTCCCTGCTGACAGACTTAAAATGCAAGGGCTAACCTTGCCCGCATAGGGTTAATTTTCCTCTCAGGGTTTCAGTTTCTCCTTGGAGTTACCTGTACGGTGACTGCACAGGTCCCCTGCATGAATCCCTCCATTAACAGCTTGCTCTTTGACCTCAGCTCTTTCCATTCTCCACAAAACTGCTCCAGTTTCTTTTTAACCCTTTTTCTCACTCAGGATGCAACACAGCAATATCGAGTCACAGCACGGGGAGGCCGCTGCTGTTTCTCTCTACGGTACTGCAAAACACAGTATGGATGGAGGATATATTTTGGCAAGATCCAGGGGCCAGAGGGAGCAGGAAGGTCCTCAGTGCCGTGCCCACAGCACTCCCGTGCCACAGAGTCACAGATCCTGCTCCTTGGTCTTATCCCTTTGGGGTATTTTGCATGCTGTGAGTCATTAAATAAACGCCTGTCCAGGGACTGGTCTCCCTGGCCAGGGCTGCCAGGGTTCGGACAAGCACTCTGCTGAGGTTGCTCCACACATCCAGTCCAAGATCATGAAAACAAAGCTGCTGCTTTCTGGGTTATTTATAAAGCAAGCTGGACAAATAAACTTTTCCTACCCAGAACGGTCAAGGTTATGAATCCATAGTTCTCCTTTCCTATGGGGACCTTGTTTGTGACTCATTCCCGGCAGCCGCTCGGGGGCTTCCAGTCCATGAGCTGGAAGCGGTGAGCCTTTCAAAGCGAGGAATGGCTTGGCAGAGGCAGCTGAAGGCTCCCTGCAAAGACTGAGCCCGGTCCACCCTCGCTTGTTACTATTAAGCAAAGACCTGCACAGAAAAGCCATCTGTAATGCAAGCAAATTCTTTTAAAAACCCAGAAAACTGGCTGGAGCACCATCTTGAGGCAGTTTCGGGAAGCTGTGGGCAGACCATCCCTTGTAACACCTCTCTCTGGGCTGGGGAGGATGAAGATGTGGGTGCCCCTCTGGGAGCACTGCTTGGGGTGACGTGCACACCTCCTCGGGGAGCGGCTGCGCAGGCTCCGGACTGCGGCCAGGCTGCAGAGCTCCCATCCCACCAGTAACTACCAGGATACAGCACGACCTTGCGATTCAAGGTCTTTGAATAGCAGGTCATTATCCTAGTCTTCCTTTCTTCAGCCGGGTACCCTGGGACACAGTCTCTGTTACTGGATATTCTGCCATGTCGTCAGCTAGTCTGGCAGGTGGCCCCGAGATGAGGTTTTTTCACAGTCAGTCTCTCCTGGGGCCCTAGAATCCAGGAGGGAGTCCCTTGCATCACACTTTTTTCCTCTACTGACTCTAATCCGTGCATTTATGTCATCTGTGACCACGGTGTAACTTTTTGCGCTTCATTCGTGCTTGTCACCGGAGCGCAGGTGGGTCTACCTGAAATCAGGGAATGCCTCTCCGTCGCTTTTCCAGAAATACTTGGTCTGTTATTACCGTGCTTGATTTGCTATCGATTTTTCTAAGATTTTCTTTCAAGAACCAGTCTG
Organism: Gymnogyps californianus; assembly: GCF_018139145.2. Lineage (NCBI taxonomy): Eukaryota > Metazoa > Chordata > Aves > Accipitriformes > Cathartidae > Gymnogyps > Gymnogyps californianus. The sequence goes on along the minus strand of NW_026114202.1, from coordinate 966,355 downwards.
CCTAAATCTTCTGCTGGTTTTGACCACAACTTTGGTATCCCACTATATCTTTTTGGTAGTATTTAGACAGTGCACAGTGCTGCTTCTCTTTGCTCTCTGAAAGTGGAGACTATTATATTTTTTAATTCTGCTGATGCTGAAAAGAGCTGCAATCTCTAAAAAGTGATCTTGTGCATGCCCTGACATGTTTCACAACTCAACACCAAGCAAGCTGGGCTCTGCAGCATTCAGTGAAGAGGCTGGAGTTGTTTTTTTGCAGGGATTTACTTTCTGTAATCTGACCATTCAGGTTGTTCACAAAGACGACTTGATTTTTCAATACACGCAAGTCCGTGATCAGCTTTCTCCACGGCTGATCAAGGTCTCCTGCACAATGAGTCGACTCTTTGTTGCCGATTCCTGAGGAATTCTTACCAAATACTGCACAGGCTTAGAAAACCTTTAGCCTCGCTGCGTGTGTCCTAAGCTCCGAGGCCGCTTTGGGGATGCTCATCCTTGGCAGCAGTGGGTTAACAGCTCAGGGCGTATGTTTAAGGGTGATGCATCTTGAAGTGTTGTTTTTCTCTGTATGTCCTGTGTTCACAATATTAAATACTTCCTTCCCCTTTGGCCCTGGAGGCTGTTCTGAAAGCTGGAAGCCCAGTGTCTGTTTGAGCAGGGCCTCTCTATCACCAAAATCTGCTTATCTGCAGCTCAAAGGAAATTCTGCTTGGCTGATGTGTTCCAGCTCCGGATGAAACGCCTCCTGCCTGCACACGCGGAGAGTTTCATAAGCGAGGGGCTGAGATGCTGTGAGCTGCTGCGAGACTGCTTCTCAGGAACGCCGTCTGTGAAAATAATCAGGGGTTCTCGTTTCATGCAGTCAGCGATTGCGGGGCCAAAGTCGCCGCTGGGATCATCTGAGCACCACAGGACTCGTTCAAAGCCTTTAGGGCAAGAGATTTCAGGACTTCGGCGCTTTAGAGAGAGGGGGTTGAGGGACTCAATAAATACTTACATGAGGAGCAACGTCTCGAAAATGAAACATCAAATAAAATCCCGTCAAATGAAATACGATCACAAGGACTGAATTAAGCCACTAGAAGGTCTGGGCAGGTTTAAGAGCTCACTTCTGTTGAAAAGGGGGAGTTTTATATTTTCAAGTGTCTTCGCATCACCTAACGGCATGCCTCAGGGCACTGAGCGTGCTCTTGATGCTGTGCTAAAAATAAACCGCTCGGGAAGGCTCTGACAGCCTTCTCAGTGCTTCAGGTACTTTGAACTGAAAAAGGAAAAAAACACAAGAAGAGAAAGTCTTTGTGGGCCGCCTGGGTGCCACATGACCCTGGAGAAGGCTTTGGCCAAGCAGTAGACAGTAGATACAAAGCCAGTGTCCACCATGGTTGTACCGAGTTGTGTCCCCAAATGCGGGCTCCAGAGATGCTATAAACAACACGAGTACCGCACGTTCTTCTTGTCTAACTCAATGGATATTTGAAGCCACTAAAACAGCCGGTGGGATGGTACTGGCAGATATACACAGCACCGTGTCTTTGCCACGCACCAGCGACAGTTGTTGGCCGAGATACGTTCTGGATGAGAACAAGCGGATGAAGCAGAAGCAAAGCTTCCAGGAGATGCTGCTGTGAGCGGCTGAAAGCACGTGGGAAAACGTGCCGTCCTGGCGAGAGGTCTCATACAGGATTAGGCCGTTAGACTTGCCTGGGTCAGAAATGGCCGTCTTCAGCTCCACTTGATAGAGAAGTGAGCAGGGAGCTGTCATCTCACTGGGTGGAAATTATAGTTTATATCAAACAATTTCACCTCTGTCACTTTGTTTCCTGAAAGCTGATGGAGGAAGAGTCAGAATTAGGGAGCGATAGAGTTTGTTTTCTTTTTCTAGAAGACACTGTATATTTTTATTCTCCCCTTCTTTTTTTTGTGTTTAGATAAAAGTTAGGACAAAAAAACTTTGCTGAATTGGTTCCAAGTTAAAGCCCAAGGAAACAAGCTTCAACCTTCAAGGCTGAGAGGTTCAGTGGGTCGTCAAACCCAGTTTTGCTCGCACAGGAAACCACGTCATGTCATCTCTTGTTTGTGACTTTGGCCAAGGGTAAAATCCTTCCCCGCAAGGGTGTACTGGCATTTCAGAGAGCGAAGTCCCAAGAGAAACACAGCATTTGAGGGAACAGGGATTTTTCAGGAACAGACAATACAGTGGCGATCTGTTTGCAGAAGTATTCAGGTTCCATCCCTGTTTGGGAGAGCAGGCATCCAGGCTCAGTTCGAGCTATTTCTTCATGAATTAACACTTTTAAAAGGATCTTTCTGTCCGTAGCCACTTTGCACTATATTTTTGTTATCTTTAGTGAGTTAAAGCTGCTGACAGCCCCTTGTGTCAAGGTGTATTTTAGTTTCCTGCTTGCCAAAAAAAAAAAAAAGTAATTTTTTTTTGTTTCATGGCAATTAAAACGACGTTCTTTTCCAAAATATCTACAGAAGCCTCCATCAATAGAGGTGAGAAAGAAATATCCTCCTGCCCAATCAAGGACCAGTTACATCATTCCCGACCCATTTCTTTAACGTGCTCTTAAAAACTTGCTATGCTTCTATCCTTCCACTTTGCAGGGAAACCACTGAAAATTCTCCTCTGCATAGGGCTCGTCACTCAGTCTTGAATCCACTCTGGAGTGATTTTATCTGAACTGTTTCTTTAGCTTGCTCATGTACCATGTGGAACAGTGTCAAAAGCCATAAAACTGTATTTACTGCCTCTTCTTGGAGTGCAGCGCTCATAACATCATTGCAGAAGTAAATTATCTTCGCCTGAGATGGTTGGATCTTGCCAAATTAGTATTGCCTGTTTCTCATTGTCTTTGGTGTTCTTCTTTAGGTGCTGACAAATGACGTGTTTAACTGCTTGTTCCACTGTTTTCCCAGATCCCAACACCATATAATTCTCTCCGGATCTTCAGTCTCCTTTTTAAGAGAAACCTTTGATATTTTTCTTGACCATTTTCCCTCCTTCCCAGGTTAGGGGAGGCTCCCTTCTCAGCTTCCTCCTACCTGTTGAGTGCATTTAGTCTTGCCCAGATGACCTGAAAGTACATAATGAATGTAAGTGCATTTCTAGCTTGTTTTTTCCTTGCTGTATTGAGATTTCTTCCCTCTTTACCACTCATGTCAATTATGATGCTTATCTGATCAATCACCTTCGAGGTTAGACTGACGTATTTCGACCTTCTTGGCGTTACCCACTATTGGCTTCTTCTCTTAAGAAAGACTTAGATCTACTGTTTCCTTGGTCTCCCCTCCCCACATACAGAAATTTCTCCATTACTTACCAGTGAAATAATCTCCTGCCCAAGGAAGAATCCAAGGAATCGTAGAATCAGCTGCGGTTCATCTCAGATACACCCAGAATAATAGGTTGTCCTGAACCGACTGGTCACAGATGTCTAACGGCCCTTTTCTTTTGTTTCCATGGGACTTTCTATAAGCTCAGCCACATTTCAGAACTTTTACATTCTTTAAACCTATGCAAAGGACTTAAACATTTCACTGGAAAGGATCTTCTCGCCTACTCTCACCCGCAGCTGCTGTTAACTAGTCCAAGTGTACCATGTTCTGGTTGTTTCTAAGTTGTGCAGGAAACACATTTGTCCTTCAATATCTGTATTATTTTAATTAACACATTGTTTAAATCATCCACTGACTATTATTCTTTCTTTCTACACATTATGTTGAGTTGTCATCACTTCAGCTTCTCTTCTTTTCCCATTGCTCTCTGAGAGTTTGGCTCAGAACTATTGCAGCATATTACTGCTCCAATCTTATCAAAATCTTAACACCACAATTTCTTATTACTTTTATGCCACGATAGTAGGACCACGTGCCTTTGGACCAGCAGTTGGCTGCTGGAATCAGAGGATCTGATTTTCTCTCGTGCTCTGGCTTTCATTAGTCAACAACCCTGCAAATCCCATGGATCCTCTTGTACCCTTTCCTGTGGTCTGGAGCTGGGATTCGGCCCCAGTCCTTTCGCCAGAGTTGGGGCCATTTGCTGCCTCCTTCGGCAGCCATGACCGCTCTCAACACGGAAGGCTGCCAGTCCTGGTCATCTCAGAGGCAAGTCACTGCTCACCTGGGCAGCTCTGCTGTCGCCCTCCCGCTGCTGACCTGCAACACACTCCGGATCCAGAAAACAAGGAGAGACCCCCTTGTAGCCACAGAAGAAAGATCCCAAAATCCAGTGAGAGCAACACAGAATTAGACAAATAGTTGGTTTGGAATAAAGAATGCTGGAACATCGTGTCCCCTGCCCCAGGCGGTCATTGCTATGGGAAGAGTTAGGATGAGATAGGAACTGAGATTTCTGCAATGCATTGGCTTCTGAGAAGCGTAGGATTTGGTCTTATTTCTAAGCTCTTGCAGCCAGCTGTCTTCCCCGCCTGGCCTTCTCCCATCTCCTCATCAATCGTTTCTAAAGAACAAACCAGACACCTTCTCCATGCCCCTGTTACACTCCCAGCTGAACCATCCTCAGTCCCCTTGTATGATATGACTGGGTCCTGGCCATTCCCACCGCTGGAAAACTTCTGCTCCACAAAGCTCACATCCTCACTGGTGTTAAGAGCCATCCGAACTAAGCGACAGGTACTGCACGCAGCACGAGGGGTGCATCAGTAAGAGCCGCTTGCGGCTTTTACCGCCTGCGCTTGCAAGGTAGCTCTGCACTACCCGGTCTTGGGAGACGGCATGCAGGCTACAGCCCCTTGCTGGGAGTGAGCTGGGTCAAAACGGAGAGTTGTCAATAGCTCTCTGGATCCCAACTATTCTGCATGCTTACGGCAGGGGGTTTGCTGCTCTCCACTGCCAAGCTGCCTGCCTGAGATCAGACCCTGGTGCTCTGGAGTTGCCCAGCCTCGCTGAGTAGCAAATGCTCCGGGCTTATCATCGCATCAGAGCAGTTAGAAGACAGTTGAGTGTCTCTCTGAGTGCTGATAGAAGGGAAGGCTTTGCTCTTGGAGATAAGAAGCCCTCCCTGAGGAGCCAGGGAAGTTCGTTGGTATCAGAGCGTCTTCCAGCACTTTGCAGACCTACCCTTTGAACGTGCAAGATGGTGAGGTGGTCACGTAGACAGCAGACACTGAGGGCTGTGTTTTTGAGGTCAGTTAACTGAACCCCTCGCTATCATCTATTTTCTTTTCCCTAGAATTATTTTTCTCTTGTTGATCAAGCCTTTGCGGTGACCTCATTGGCTCACCGAGCTGTAAACAGACAGTCGAATCCTCATATTTTTAGAGATAGATTAATTCAGGAGAGACAGGCACTTCAGGAAGGTATTTCAGCCTAAGATTGTGAAATGCTTAACAGCTCCCTTTTTCTGCTCTCCATGCGTGCTGGAGAAGCTGCCCAGCTCTTGCTGCAGGTGGTAGAAGACACAGTTTTGTAAGCATCCCCTGACCAGTTTGGGGGGAACCAGGAGTGTCTGGAGTGAAGCTATTCACTGCCATCTCCAGACAGAGCTCCCTGCGCCATCCCATGGCAGCAAATCCAGCTTCTGGTGGTTACGTGTCCTCTGGTGCTCGTGTACCAGTAAAGCAGACTGGCTAGGGCACCTTTATCTGGAGGAATTCAATAGATCTGATTTCCAGTATCAGGTAATTTGGGTGAGTGTAAGAATCAGGGCATGCACAGAGAGGCTGTTCTCTGCTGTACATTCAAAGCATTTGAAAACAAGGAGGTCAAATATTTCGGTGAGGCAGAGGCTGTTTTTACACAATGTTGCTCTCACAGTTTCAGTATACATTGTATGCAAAAAATATTTCCTTTTTCATTTTAAACTTGCTGCCCGGTCATTTTCTTGGGCCCTTCACAGCTCAGTTGTGAAGAAGGCTGAATGCCCTCCACAGGCAGCTCATGCCCTCTGAAGTCCTGCTCTGTTTTCCCTCCCTGTTTACACCCAAGGGAAAGGGCCACATTTCCAAATGTAGGTCTTTTCATCCAAATAAGGGGGAGGGGAGGGAAATTGGAATATTGTTAAAAAATAATCCAGCTGCGAGGCAGAAATCTAAAAGTGGTGCGAAAACATAGCTGCTTATTCACAGGCCAGAGAGAGAATGGCAATGCAGACACCCCCACCTCGCGTCTATCAGCTCATCGATGGAAATCCTCTGCCATCTGCTGGTACGTATTACTAAAGCAAAGTCTGTGCTTAGAAGCGATCGCCTTATAATATACGGTAGGAGAAAATAGGCATCTTTGAAGCATATAAGCCCTTGTCTAGGAGAAACGTTACCTATTTCGGTCTAGTAAAAGATACTGCAATCCTCTGCCTGTCCTCTAGCTTCTGAGCCGGTGGAGACCACAGGCTTTTGCCAGCACAGTTCTCGGCCGGGGATTTGTACAGTGACCAACAAACCTATGAACCAAATGCCTCTGCGCAAGTATTGATATACCGGGAAAACTCTGCTTTTGCCACCTTCTTTCCCCAGAGGAGTGTGTACATCCACACGCAGAACTGCAAGTGGCACAGCCTGGAACAAGTAGAGTCGATACAATCTGAAAAGGCATAACAGAAACTTTAACCACCTTTTTGTTACCTGTCTTCTTACTTCAGTGCCAACAAAGAAGTTAGATGCAATTAACAAGAGAAAGATTTTAAATATTCAGCCAGGACTCAAACTTTGTCAGGGAAATCCTGCTGCCGCACCTCAATGTATTTTTAGTTCTGGCCTCTGCTACTCAGCTGAATCTCCTTGAAACGTCCTAGCCCCGCAGGCACTCTTTTCAGAACAGCATTTTCAGGCTCTGTCTTTCCCACTTTGTGCTGCAGACCACTTTGGGGCTTCAGAGCCCTTCACTGTGTCCAAGCAGAATCCGGCTAAGAGCCTGGATTTTTGTTCTTCCTTTTCCTGCTTGATAAAGGACTCTGAGCCTGCTGGCTTGTCTGCATTTCCTAATCAGTTCATTTGGTCTTATAAAGATTATTTATTCCTACAGACCATGCCACATCTCTACTCATAGATTATTGCAAGTACAATAGCTGTTAGAAAGGAAGATGAAAACCAGGGCTCAGGCGTACAGTCTTGCCCAGTAACAGCAGCAGACTGCTGCGGGTAAGGAACAGACCTGAGAGGAAGAAAAGTGAATTCATTTCCAAGGCACGGAGGGGGTTAGAGTACCAAGCTGGTTCAAGCCCTCTCCGTTCCTGAGTAGGCAGCAGAGGAACTTCATGACAGACGGGTGTTTTTCCAAACTCGGGAAACGTCTGGGCCAATAAACCAGGATTTCCTTTCAATCAGCTCAGAGAATTCGATCAGCATTATTTGATGTAACATAACTGTTTTAGAGCCAGTGACTGTTTTCAAGCTATCTGCAGAGCTATTTGTATTTTTCTTCTCTGCGTCTCACTGCAGCTCTTTTGCTTTTCCTTCCCACCATTTATCTTTCACAACACCAAGCCTTGCCTGTACTTCCTGTTTGGCTGTATGGTTAGTAGTTTTCGCATTTGCTGTTATTTTTGACTTCCATCCAAGCTTTGTATGATATTAATAGCTATTTCACAGAACCATAATCTTCCTCAAACCAGCCCTAATATTAGCAGGAGAAAAAGCCAAGAACCACTGCCAAGGCCTGAGGGACCTGAGCTCTGAATTTCTCCTCCGTTCTGCCAGCACTGCCCAGCTCAGCCCCTGCCCCAGGGAGTCAAAACCTCTGTCCATCACCCAACTCACACAGCCCCATCCTGGCCACGACAGGCAACAGAGAAGCAGCTTGTGCAAGCCAAAGCGCACAGAAAGAAGATGCTTACGTGAGGATTCAAGAATTAGAACTTATTGGTAGTCTAATTAATGCCTCAGTCTAATCAAGATCTAGTAATCACTTACCATTCATCTAGTTACAGCAGTGCTAACAACTACTATCCTAATTACTCAATTTCTATTAAAGGTTGTCAGTCATAGAAAAAAAAATAAACACAGTAGACAAAAGTATCTACCCCATTCCTCTAAGGATAAATTCTCCCTACTTCCTTTGCATTGCTGCAGTGACTCATCAGCATCCTGAGGGGGGAAAACAATATTGATGTTTTTTTTTCTTCTTCTTCTTTGCTGGGAGGAACACAATTAGAAGGTTGATGGTTTCTTCCTCCTCAGTTTAGGGTCTACTTGGGGCTATTTTTTAATGTATTTTCTGTTATTCTCTATACTTGAATCTTTTCTTCACAGAGCTGCAAATCCACGTTACACCCAGATATCCTGTGTTTTACCTATATTTTTTCTGTTACCTCTAAAAGACTGGTTTCTGCTACCTGCCAAAATGGTGTTCTTCAATAATCAGTAGTGGATCACTGATGAGTTGCTAATAGCCCTAGGACCACCCTGTGCTCAATGACTGCACGCTGACCCTCTGCTCCTTAAGGAAGTACATCAGATTTATCACAGGCACAGCCATTGTACCTCACCGTTACACAAAACTATGCAAATTCAATTGCTAAAAATCAATCAGGTAACAGCCACCTTGTTGCTAGGCAGTTGCCGTTACAGGTAAACAAGCTAAACAAACTACAGCAAATTTTCAGGCAGGTCAGGACAGATCCAAACAAAACCAGCCCGACAAACCCCAGTGCCAAGGTCTTACAGAGTCACACGGAGCCTTCGGCCTTTTAACAATAACGGCAATGCCATATTTACATACCGTAGCCCAGTATCCTTCTCTTCTATCACCTTAGCCCTGTTACTTTCTAAAAGCTTGAATGCTAATAAAGTCCTTTTCAGTGGGGAGAAGGTCTCCAGGGGTGAGTTCAGATCCTGCTGCTCTGACTACTGGGTTTCCTTTCTTGTTTATCCAGACCCGAGTTCTATTTTGTGAAGGGAAGATAACAGCTTCAAGACAGGGAGACCAGGATACCTTCTTTCTTAGTTTAAGCTTTTCTCTTTCAGTTTTGTTTCCTCCGAGACAAATTGTTTAATCAGACTCTGCCCAGAAGGAAGTACTTTCTCTAAGCATCAGTCAATAAGTTACAGACTCCGTACTGCCCGGTGTATCTGCTGCAGTAGGGAAGAGATGCAGCCCGAGCCATCGCTCCCCGACAGTGATGCTACACCCACAGCAAAAATAAGGTAAGTGCACAGCATCCGTTCCTGTAGCGGCTCCCAGGAAGAGTGGCTTTGGGTCGACGAGGCTCAGCACAATGTCCTTGTTCAGAACCCCACAATGGTTGGGGTTGGTTAAGGTTGGAAGGGACCTCTGGATGTCACCTTGTCCAACCGCCTGCTCAAGCAGGGCCACCGAGAGCAGGTTGCCCATGGCCACATTCAGACGGCTTCTGAATATCTCCAAGGATGGAGACTGCACAGCCTCTCTGGGCAACCTGTGCCAGTACTCTGTCGTCCTCATAGTTAAAAGAAGAAAAGTTTCCTGATGTCCAGATGGAGCCTCATGAGTTTCAGTTTGTGCCCATTGCTTCTTGTCTTGGCACTGGGCACCGCTGAAAAAAGCCTGGCTCTGTCTTCTTTGCACCCTCCCTTCAGGTATTTATATACATTTCGAAGATCCCTCTGAGCCTTCTCTTCCCTAGGCTGAAGAGTCCCAGCTCTCGCAGCCTTTCCTCGTGTAAGAGATGCTCCAGTCCAACATCTTCACGGCTCTTTGTTGAACTCTCTCTCTCTTTGTTGAGCCATCTCTTGCTGCACATCCTTCAGATGAAGGCACAGCCCCTGTTTTCCCTCCATGGGGAGCAAAGAAGTTTTCATCGTGTGGTTTTGGCCGCCTCTACTCTTTCAATTTCTTGCAGTCCGTCCCATGGCCTTTGTCTTAGGCAAGAAGAAAGAGCAGCCCTGGCTCCAGGCACTGGTGACTTCCCTCTGGAGAACAGCAAGCCAGGAATGAAGCCTCCCAGTTGCTTCCCTGAAAATGGGCTGATTGGAACAAAGATTTACAGGTTCTTCAGTAGCTTGAGTGCAAGGGACTTGTTGAGCAAGTGGGGAGGGTCCCATCCTCCACCCCTCCCTCCTTTTTGTTTCATGTACGGCTAGGAGCTCCTTTCTGCCACAGCACCCCACCCCTCCGTGTGCTGCCTTTTCATAACCCACGTTTTCCTCTTTGTAGCAATGAACAGCTGAAGGAGAAGTTGGATGCCCTTCAATGCCATTTCACCTGGCATTTGAGTGTAACAGACCCTGCTGAAGGCACACATGTCCTGCAGAAGCTGGCTGTTGAAGTCAAGCACACACCCCACCGAAACCAGGCAGCACTCTTGGGGCTGCAGGCATACCTGTACCAGCTGACTGGCCAGAACAGAGAAGCTCTACAAAGCCTTAAAGATGCTGAAGAGCACGAGAGACAAGATGAGCAGCAGGCATCTCCTGTGGGTCCTTTGATTATCTATGGGAATTATGCTTGGATTCACTACCTTCAGGCCTCTTATCAGGAGGCTGAAAGCTATCTGGAACGAATTCAGCAGCTCTGCCCAGCTCCTTGGGATGCACGGCTGATCCTATACATCCAGGTCCAGAAAGGCTGGTCTCTCTTGGCTATCAGAGCTCGTAATGGGGAACGGGCAAGAGAGTGCTTCGAGGTAGCACTGATGCTTGAACCAGGGAACAAATATTTCCATGCTGGGCTCGGAATGGCACTTTATTCCTCCTGGAATTACTTCTGGTATGCTGATATTGCAAGGAAAGCCATAATCCAATTGGAAAGAACAGTCCTTGAGCAGCCAAATAACTACAGAGCCAAAATCTACTTAGCCAAGCTACTTGAACAAGTGGATATAGAAAGATCAATTGGCTTGATAGAAGAAAGTGCAGAGAAAAGCTCCGATCCTGATGTCCTCAAAGCTTCAGCTTTGTTCTGGCTGCGACGGTCTACAGAGTGAGCTATTGAGATATTACAGCGAGTCCTGCAGCAGGATCCAGGTTACCACCTTCTCTACCAAGCCTTGGCCAAATGCTATAAGGTACAACGGCTTAACGCAAAGAAGGAAGATAAGAATAATATATTAGAGGCAGCCATCAAGGACCTCAAGCAAATTCTTCAGAAACATCCAGAGCTTAACCTCGTGTTTGTAGAGCTGCACTTAGCAGAATTCTATGGCGCAAGAGACCCAGCACAGGAAGAGAAGATCTACAAGGAGCTGCAGGAGAGAAAGGACACCCTGAGCCCCAAAGGCCATCAAGCCCTTAGTCTCTACTGGGGAAGGTTCTTACTCTACAAGAAGAAATCACCTGATGAAGCAAAAGTGAAGTTTATGGATGGTTACAAGATTCCCACGCTGACAGAAGACAGGAAGGAGTGTGCGCGGAGGCTGACCAAGATAGCTTGGCACTGCCACAGTGACGATGCTGATGCTATCCACCGCTTCATCCAAGAGACCGATCGCCACTTGCCCGCAGAATTTTCTGGAACCAGTCTAGACTGATAGTGGGAGCCCCAGTCTGGAGAAAGCAGGGTATCCTTTTTGCAAAGCTAGACGGCATCAAGGACTAGTGTCTATCTGTCTCTCCAACAGCAGGCTCATCAGCTCATATAGATATAAGGGTTCTACCAGCTTCTCAGACCATCCCATTGCTCGCCCATTAAATACAGGCCTACCCATAGAGAACCAACTGCCCAAAATTTACACACCCTGCCCTCAGTCCTGCTTCTCTGAGAGGAAGGAATGAAAACGAAGGTGAAGAATTTGGCTTATGGGGTCCGAGCACAGTCCTTTGCAGGTGTAGGCCGGTGTCACTCCCTTGGAGTTGCTGTAGATCAGAACTAAGTGCTGATTAGGGCAGCGTGAGAAATTAACTCCCTTCAATTACCAGAATTCTATCATTTGCAACAAATAAGAATGTGGCTTCCTCCATAAGATCACTAACTGCTGAGGGGTCTCGATGCGGGTGAAACACTTGCGGTACAGGACAGAGAGATGGTCCCTGGCCTGTCCAATTGCATTAAACACAAATGTAGCAAAAGCTAGCTGCTGATTAAGGAACATATAGTTGTGATTATATCTGCATTAATCCTTTGAAGCATGTGTGTGCTTGCCCCTGCCTGGACATAAAACAGGAGGTTTGCTTTCTTGCACTGGTACCCACTTAAGAGGAATCACTAGGAACAATGTATTCATCAGTGTTTCTGGGGCCAAAGTGAGGCTTTTAATATTCTTTGACCAATAAATATTTCAAATTCTTTTCCACGTGATTTTTCCCGTGCAACAGCTGGTGTCTCCAGAGCATGGACTGCCAAAGATACACCCGTTCTTCACTTTTCACTGTCCGTTCCCCCCAGACTCACGTTAGGTACAGCTCTTTTCTCTGCTGTGTCCTATGTACTTGCACATCCCACTGTGGAACTTGTGCCCTTCCCTGCAGGCGCAGGTGGGCACACACGTCCCCATCCCAGCACTGCAGCCACATTTCCAAGCACTGGCAGGGCCACCTCTGTACCCAGCAGTAAGCAAGTGGGGGTGACTTGCTAGGGTGTCCCCAAGCTCCCTCTGGCCCCACAGAGTGGAGCCATGGGGACCAGGGCAGACGTCCCCCAGCAGTCCTGCTGCAAATCCCCCAGAGCTTCTGCTCCAACAAGGAACAGGCAAGGACTCAGTTTGGGAGAGGATGCTCCAGAAAAGGACCAGGCCAGTGTGTCCAATACACAGGATTTGGGAGAGGGGAACATGCCTTAGTGCCTCCCCCTCCATGCACATCTGGTGTGCGGGAAAACACCAGAGGTCAGAAACACCCACCTGCCCTGGGGCCCCAGACCCACTGGGGAAGGGGAGCAGCACCCCCCGACTGCCCCATCCCCTGCAGTGGGCCAGAGTTAGGGTGCAAACATGGCAGGAGAGGACTTCACCCTCCAGACCCCACAACCAAGGGAGAAGACAGACAACCCAGGCCACCACGTTCAGTCCAGGCTATTTCACCTCCTGATACAATACTGGGGACCAAAACTGTTGTTTGCCTTCCTCCCCTGGACCCACGAGCCACAGCCTGGTGCACGATCCTGCACCCCAGCAGCAAAGACCACCAGGTTCATTAGTCCTTGGGGCACGAGCTACTCAGAGCACAGCAGCCCAGCATTACAGCCTCCTGTAACGCTACACAGGCCCTCGTTAAAACTCTGTAGCACAAGTAAAAAGCATTAGCCGGAGTACAGAACCATAGGTCACATAGAACATTATGATTTACTTAACTGCACAGGTCAGGACAGTTTTCCAGAGCTCAATAAAAACAGCCACTTTACAAACTTCTGTACGTGTTCCACAAGTCTTTTCACACAGCACTGGGCAAGGTCACATATCCCAATTTGGGAAAACAGGGACTCCCAAAAGCAAGGGTGCTATTAAACTACCCTCGTTCCCCTCACCAGTATGAGCAGCACTAGTAATTCATTTAGACTACCCAGGAATCCTTTGGGTTGCATCTACAGACAGTCCCCTACACAGTTTTCCCCTTGTAAACACAGTGTCAGGAAATGTGTCTTTAGAAAAAGTCACGGTCCCTCTGGCAGCTAATTAAACAGAGCAGCTTTTGCCCACCAGACAAATGCAACACTGCCATCCTCAGGATTACAGGCTGCACGACCACAGCGCAAGTCAAGAATTAGACTTCTGTGCTCTTGGAAAGACTGAATTCCAACAAAGTTCAACTGGGGTGTCAGTGCTGTGTGAAGAGCAACCTATGGAGTTTAAAAAAAAAAAAAAACCAAACCACACCAACAAAAAAACAAAAAACAAACCACAAACTTACAATCCTTGTATGACTGTTCCACTTCCTATGGGTAGAAGACTGGATGTTATTGAAAAGTGTTAGTGAGTTCCTCTAACATATTTTTTTTATTAACACTTTGAACAAATCCTGCTAGTTACTTTCTTCACCAATACTAAATTCAGCACAGCATTAGATAATAAAAATACATTGCACAATAAAATCCCATTAAAAGTCTCAATTAAGCCAAAAGATAAAAGGAAAAGAATCTTATTACATAAGCTGCCGAGGGCCGCAGAGAGGACTTGCATCTATTGTACTCGTACATATTGGTGTGCAAATGCTAGGACGACACTAACTCCCAGGTCCACTTCACTTCAGCATAGGAGAGGCAAAGAAGTTGCCCTGATGCCCAAGCTGGGTTGTTGACTTGCTTTTGCTCCCAAATCTAGTTCAAGAAAAGTAGAAAAATATCAGGCTTGGATTTGGGATATAGAGGTCTAACAGTCTCCCTTTCCCAGAGGTCATACACCCAAATTTTACCCACCTCCCAAAGTGTTCCTCTCCCTCCCATAAGAGGACACTTGTTAACCATTATGCAGCTTCCACTGTTACTACAGCACTGATTAAGGGAGAGTTGACCAAGTAGGAAATCCAGGCTGCTCCCAGAACTGGGTCCAAAAGTCTACTGGGTGTTCAAGGAGAACTAACAAACTACCTGCAGTCATCCCAACATCTCCACGATAACACCCACTGGCACTTACTTGGGGGTGGTTTTGCTGAAGGTAGACCGGACCCTCTGGGACAGGGAGCTAGACGACGGCGTCTTGGAGAGCTGCTGTTCCGGAGTAGTGAGGGGTCCAAGCATGCTCACTGTCAAAAAAAGAGGCAGCAAAGTGAGCAAGATGAGGACAGCTAAAGTTTTCATTGCCATGCAAGAAACATTAGACATTCCCTAGCATCTGTCAAGAACACTAGACAAATCTGGTATTTCCTGGCACGCTTTTCTTCCCTCTTCCTCCATAAAGCGCGCAGGAATGGCTAGCTCCAACAGTCTTGCGAGCAGCTTTGATTGAGGGACATTATTTTTAATACAGCAGCTGCACAGCCAATAGAGCAGCACCCAGGGGTTACCTTTAACATCTGGTGTCTGTGGAGTGGAGTAGGCATTGATGTTCTCAATTACGTGTGCTGGGTCAATGTTTTCTTGCTCCACCATCATCAACTGGCTCCAGTAGTCCATAGGCAGCAGCAGAAGTCGCTCCACTACCTAGAGACACCCATAAGTAGCTGATGTTACAAACCAGCACACAGCTTTGACACACTGACACCAGACAGGCATCGCCTCAGCTCCCCTCCAGCAACTCATTTGAATTCTTTAAATGGGATACGTTCACCCAAGCCAGTCCTTTCTGCTGACCTACCTTGGGCTGCCGCTTAGTGTCTTGCAGGAGTGTCATAGGGTCAGGATCAGGTACCGCATGGGCAACTATTGTGGGGCCAAAGACTTTGGCCAAGTTGGTAATGTCCATTTTAGTGTCCGGGCTCTGAGCCACCCTATATTAAAAAAAATTTATTAACAAAGAAAGAATGGAGCTTCTCCCCTTCACTTTCCCTACAACTGCCCCCGTCCCACACACACTTCAGCCTCTGAATAAGCAGGTTTTTTCCAGAATGAAGACTTTATGCTCACAAGCAGTAACAAGAGCCAATTAGAGAAACCACCAGTGGCCACATCCCCCTTTCAGAACTACCAGTCCATTTGGACATACCTCTGCAGGTGGATCATGAGGAAAGCTAGGGTGTCCCTATTGGCCTGAGGAAGTTCACCAACTGCTTGGTACATAGCAGCGACACTGTTGTCCTCATCCAAGATTTCTAGGGGGAAAAAACGTTTAGACCTCAGAAAGTGGTCCCAGAGGCACAGCTGTAATATTCCCCTCACAGCAATAGCTAGTCTGAGAAACAAGGAAGCCAGAAACCTCATGTGTCATTGTAATAACTTTGTATCCTGCCCAAGCACTAGAATTTGTTTCTTTCCTCTTCTAAAACAGTACAGCAGAAGCGAGATCTTCCTAGCATATTGTGCATCATCAACACAGCTGCAAACACGAGGGCTCCACAGAGCACCGAGGTCTGCCAGTTCACGCAACGGCTAAACCTGTGACCATCAAGCCTAGGGAAAGAGTTGGAGATGTCATTTAGCAACTCCTTACCTGCAGCTTCCATAAAAGTCTTGTTTAACCGGAAAGTGAGAAGGGGTTCTTTCAGGCTGCGTAGAAAGTCCTTGAGAAGGCCGCAGATAGCATGGATATCATCCACTTTACTGAGCAAAGGAATATTTTTTGCTCTAAGATACTTCTCTTTGAGTTCCCTCACTGTCTTGTCACAGCCAGATATCCGGTAAAGGCCCGTCTGTTAGCAGAAAGCATTGCTTAAAGGCAGAATATCAACTGCACGTATAAAGCTGACATTCTTCCACTCCCACTTTCTCCCCACACCTGAGCACTCTACACAGACACTGTTGCTCACTCACAGTCACCCACTGAGCAGCACTATACACACCATAAATAAGTGATATTTGGGTTAACAATTTGTTTCCCTAACACCGCAACCCACTTCATTAGCACCGTTTCACACCTCATTTTCATTTTACCTCATGCAGCCCTCGCTGCTCGATCTCATTAACACAGTGCACTATGATGGAAGGGATCATCGGAGGAGTAGAAGGGACAAAGTCCATCAAGGTCCCCTAAGAGGCAGAAGGAAAAATTAAAAAATAAAAAAAGAGAGAAAGATACTCAGTCTTTAAGACACGGAAAATACTCTCAGGAATTCATAGCAAGATCTAGGCTTAAAAAACCCTCTAAACATTATTTCTTCTTCATCAGCCCAGAGAAGAGCAACACTACATCCATAAGCACAATGCTGCATGATTGCCTACCCAGAGCTGCCACGTTCCCAACTCAACACCCTCCTAACATCGCATCCCTACCACCCACTACCCTGGTTATTGAATGATACATTAGCAAGCTCATTTGCGTTTTATTATGCAGCTCTGAGCAACAGGAGCTCTTCTGCAGAAGGCAGACGTGTTGGAGCCTAAGCACGTTCTAACTCTAACCAAACGTTAGCCCATTCGTGCTGGCAGCTGCGCTGCCCCAGGCTCACCCTACAGACTTACCTCCCCAATTCTGACAGGAGTGCCTGTCAAGGTGGGGATACAGGGAAGAGGGCAGCGGTCCCGACACTCTGGGTGAGCGACCACACGGCAGTCCCTGCACTTCAGAGAGATTTTCCCAAATTTTACTCTCTTTCCACATGGAACACACGATTCTGGCTTGATAACCTAATGATTCAGAGCATACAGATGGGAAGAGATTAGTGCAATGTAGTAACTCAGCAGGACTTAAACTGGATAACCATATAGGATAACATATTCTCCGATCCACGCAGGTAACTGGTACAGTTTAATATTAAACTTGAGATATATTGGCTGGTAGCCTCATATCAATAGCTTGATATCACACACTTTTAAAAGTGGAAGGAGATGCTTTTTCAAGTTCTTCCTGGCTGTAGACGTACCGTCTTTGAAACAAATTCATGCAGCCTCACTCCCCCATTGTTCTGCGGGGTGGCAGAGCCATCAGTCTCCGATTTGGATTCCAGCTGCTTACTGCCCATGCTTGACTCGCTGCTCCAAGGCTGCAAAGGACCTGAAAGACAGAAGAGGAAGTGTTGACTGAATGGAATCACCCTCCACCCCCCATCACCTTTGCTTTAAAAGCAAATGCATCATAAACCAGAGGCAGCTGCCTAGGTCATGGAAGGAGGTGACTAACATTTCAGGATAGCCTCTGGCCTACTAAGCAGTTGCTTCAGGACTAGGACAAACGGAGACATGACACCTACCACTCTTCCTCCGGCTTCTCACATTATAAGGCACAGTCTGGATAGTAGAGATAGCTTCAATTGGGCCACCATCGTTGGGGACCATGAGAGTTGTCTTTGCTACTATGGATTCATTCCCCTGTAATGAGAACTATGCAGTTAGTGACAGCAATACTGACAGGACGTGGGATTTTCTAGTTTGTTGGCCCTAGAAACAGGTATGCAATAGGACCAACTACTTTAACTGCACACAAACCCAGCTGGAACCACCATACCTGGTCCACTGTGGAGCCAATTGATCGGGTTTTCTTCTGAGGACCTGGTGGGCCTTCAATGAACTGCCTGGAAGACCGCTGAAAAGATACCGTATATTTTTGTCTATGAAGCAGGTATGCTGTTATACTAGTTCAGTATAACTAGAAGGACTGAACAATTGTCTGCACACACCACAGACACATTAAGTTCTTCCACGGTACCTGTTCTTCGCAGCAACTTCAAGGTTGCCATGAAGTATCAGGAGGCCTCAATATACTGCTCTTTCAAATACTTTTCCTAGTCAGCTTTATAATCCAATTCAGAAAACAGACAGACAGAAAGGAGGAGAGAAAAAAAAAAAACCAAAACCCCCACACACCAAAACAGAGGGGCAACTAAGCAAGTCCCAGACTCTTCCCAGCTCTGCTAGTGATGATCTCAGGCTGTCCTTTCCCACCTGTGCCTACTGCACACTAACAGCAGACCAGAACAAGCACAAGCTCCTTTACAGAATAGAAAAATACTAACTTCCTACAGGATTTTCCCCTAATCTGGTAGCTGCTGTTAATCTTCAAGCGCTTTTTTGCAAACTCTAGGCCATAACAGAACAAAATATGCAGAACTCCACTCCAGTCATTTTCAGTAGACAAACGACATCAGAATTAACTTTCAATCTAAATCCACACAGCAGGTCTGAATTATAGTAGAAGCACATCCGTCTGAAGTTTGATTGCGATTAGTAGCTCAGACATCATTATAGGTGGCTGTGAGATGACAGATGGTGACGTTGCATCAGCTAAGGCTAACAATGGAATCTCTTTGAAGGGGAAGAATTGAACATACCCGCTTCTCTCTCCTTTTCAGTCTGACAGCTTTCACCAGAGAGGAATCCCAGTCCTGTGGGAGACACGCAACACTGGTTAGCTCAGTGTACATATATACAGCCTCTGGCCAGGACTTGCATTAAGTTTTAGCCAACAGCACACCAGAGAAATGCAAATCAGCTCTACCAGTTTAATACCAGAGCAATCTAAACACAAGGGGTCTCTAGAGATTAACCCACACCCCTAAGGTTTTACAGTGGAAGAAAACTTTAGAAGTTCGAGTTACATTACCAGTGACTCATCAGTCTTGTCAAAGCTGATGTCTGACAGAATTGAGCCAGATTCATCTATTGTAGACAGCCTAAAAATCAAAAATTAGAAGAAACTTGTATCAGTTTGGCTTTCAGTCAGCCACGGTTCCAGAACAATCTTACTGACTCAGAAGAGCTGTATTTCAAACTGGAATAAAAAGTAAAACCCTGTTGATATGGGCGCAGTATGTGTCACAGAGGTACACGGCTGGATTGATATTTGACACATGTTGCTCAGACAAAACGCTATTTTGCCTACCTTTTGTTGCCTGAACCCCCTACAGAAACCTGTGGCCTGTTAAGAAAGGCAAGGGCAGACTTCTGTTCCTCACTGAGCTGAATACTCCCGGATGCATCACACATGAGCAGCTCTCGAATCAGTTGTATTTGCCGCTCCTGTAAAGGTAGATAATATCAGAAGCTGCCAGAGGATAAACTGTGTTTAATTACTGTATGAACCAATCTCAAGTGTTTGAGATACCACACAGATAGGCTCTCAGAACTTGCATCAATAGACTGCTAATGGCTGCAAAGCCCATGCTCTGACAGGTAATGGCAGCTCAGCTCCAAACAGCAGCCAGTCGCCTTTTCCCAGACCAAAGCAGAAGGCTACTACAAGGAGCTAAGCCAATTTGTTGTTGTTGGGTTTTTTCCTCCCCGGGAAAAGTTATCATGAGTGCCAGTCCTTATTACCCATAGATCAATGCAGTTTAATCACCTTGTGTCCACACTCTAAAGAGCTAACTGGTAACAAAGGAATTACTCACTAGCTTTTCACAATCCGTTTCAGCTTTTTGCCTTCGTTTGATCTCCACATCCACTTGATTGCGAGCATGTTTCAGCTTCACGTCCAAAGCACTACGTTCAGCTTCAGTTTTCATGAGAAGATCTTTGTACCTGCCAAGCTCATGCTCCGTTTTCTGCAATTTTCTCCGATACTCTTCAAAGTTCTTTGCTAACTGAATAAACTCTGGAGAGAAGACATATACATCTTTAGCTACCCAGGCAAGCAGAGGAGATGCAGCAGCCCGCCTTTCACTGACAGTAGATATCTATTAATATAACCTGCTCTTGACTGAAGAGTCGAGAAGCCAGCCTTTCAGCAAACCCACCTACACTATAGACGTTCATAAGATCTTGCAGTTTTTCAGACCGAGCCCTTCATGTCAGTATCAACCAGAAGGGCTAGAACAGGAGACCCTGCATGGATGAAGTCAGCTTGCTACAAGCAGGATGTGGCCCTGCCTAGAAGTTCAGCCTGTGACTCCATATTTCTCGACAATGAAAAAAACCTCAAATCTGACTGCCTGTAGCAGTCTTATTACCCTTAAGATCATCAACAGATTCTTCAATAACATTTGTTTGCATGTTTATATTCTTACAGCAAAGACAGCACAACCCGCTTCAGAAACAGAACTTACGGTATTCGTTTCCTTCACTTAAAACTTCAGCCTGGCGCATAAGCTGATCATACAGACTCCGTAAGTTCAGCATCGCAGTCTCCATCTTCCTGCCAAGAAACCAGAGCTAAATAAACAGCCCGGCCCTTTCTTCCCACCTCCAAACAGAAACCATGTTACCAGTCCAAAGAAAAGAGAATCAGCTTTAGAACGACTGATTTTTTTTTTTTAAGGCGAGTTTTAGAAGCTGCACAAACAAAAATACATTAAGAGTTATGTTTTATGGAGATATATGCATCTAAATTCTTTCGTAGGGAATGAAGATCCTCACCCCTCCACAGTTTACAGATAGCAGAGCCACAGAGAGAGGCAGTACACCTCCCCACCTTATTGCTTCAAATATTCCCCAGTACACTACAGAAGTTCAGAACCCAAGGCAAGATGAGGGATCCCAAATCATTCTCCTTCTGGAAGGCTGCAGAACACAGCTCATGCCCTGTCTACGAATAACTTGGTACTATATAGGCCACTAAAAATCTGCAAGTTTTCAGAGCTTCGTAAGATAAAAATAGGAGCAACGTTCTGGGGAATTTTAATACAGTTTTAAATTTAGCTGCATTTTAAGTTACAGCTCCTACTGCAAATAGCTGTTAAAATTCAGACAGTCAGCACATTTTCCTCAAACAGTAGCAACAACGGCATAAACAGAAGCAATGAAGAGGAAAGTCTCCAGCTCAGCAACACAGAAATCACTTCACTAATGCAAGAGGTTGCTGGGGCACACAGGGCAGCCTTGACTAATGAATTAGCACCAGGAGCAGGTACAGACATAGCTGGGAGAGGTGCCAGGAGGGAGTACAACACACCTAGGCTTAACGCTTAGGAGGCCACCACGGAAGCCTTTGAAGTACTCGATTCGCAGTTACAGACTCTACAGACACATAGATATCTCAGGACTCTCTACATTACGTGGACAACAAGGTGCGGAAAAGCTCTCTGCTAAAAGGCCCTCCTCTGCTCCTTGTAGTCTGCTTAATTCATTGCAAGGGGCACTTCTACAGTTTCGTGCCTTAATTACCAGCACCACAATCATTAACCCCGCGCCCAACTCGACGGCAGAAGCCGGGGAGGGCGAAGGAACAAGGCTAGCCCGTCAAGCACCCACAGCCGCCCTCCAAGGCACGACCCCTGCCTGGGAGGCAGCGAGGGAAAAGCTCTCTGAGGAAACCGGCGCCGGGCCCGCCCAGGGCGCCGGCCCGCGCCGCGCCAGGAAGGCGGCTCCCCTCGGCCGGTGAGGGGGGCCCCGCGGCCTGGGCGAGACCCGGTGCCGGGCCTCACCACCTGCGCAAGGCCCGGTACCGGAGCCCCGCCGCTTCCCCTCAGCCGCCCTCACGCTCCCGCGCACTCACCTGGGCCGCCGGCCCGGCGCGAGCTCCGACTCCAACCGCCCAGCCTAACCGCCCCGCACTTCGGTTTGAATCCCTGCTGCCAGCCAATCCCAGCGTGCTCCCCACCCTCCCGGCCTCTCATTGGCTCTGTTCACTGCGCGTCTGAAGCCAAGCCGGCGCCATGTCTGCTGAGGGCGTGGCCTGTCTGCTCCACTCCCCGGCGCGAGGGCGGACGGGGACCTGAACGGCCGTGTGCTGAAGCCGGCCAGGCGCCATCTTTACTGTTGGTTGCTGGCTCCAGCCCGTGTTGCTTAGCAACAAAGCAGGCCGGGGACGCCGGCAGGGCCTAGGTCCCCCGAAACTGAGGGCTGCTGCTTCTCTGAGGGCCCAAGCGCAACCATTGGTACCAGAGGGGCTGTTTTGGGGAGAAAAAACTGTTCTCAGGCCGAGCCCCGGTTGTGATTTTAAGCAAAGCCATTGGCACACGGCGGGGGTGGGCCTGAGCCCCCCCCTCACCGGTTCTGCAGAGCACCGTAAGGCCTGCGCAAGGTGCTGGATGCAACCCATAGCTGGTTGACAGCATTGATACTTCACCGGGAGGCCGTTTATTAAGTGTTGTCGCTTGAGAAATATGATGCCTCGACTGATTTTTGTCTTTGAAACGTTGATCCAAGTAACAGCCGGCAATCCTTCCTGCGTGCCAAGAGGCAAAACCCCATTTCAAGCCGTGTACGAGTCTTCCAGTCGCATACATTTAATATGCAAACTGACACAAACCAAAACCCAACAATTACAAGAAGTGAAATCACATAATCATAAAATAACAATGCGTTTTAATCTTTTAAATCTGAAACAAAACAGCGGGTAATTGAAGAATGGATATTAGCAATTAGAAAGCGGAACTAAATGCTTAAAATTGTGAAGTGGAAAAGGGAGTTCGTAAAACAGATTGCTCTCTAACATCCAGCTGCTTTGTCAGAACTGCTTTATTGAGGTTATATAGACTGCTTTAACTTAATTAATAATAATTAATTCATAACAGATTGTAAAAAGCCTCAAGGTCTTCTGAAAAGTAAACATTAATGAGGCTTCCTTGAGGAAGATAGTCAAAATTAGCTACATTTTACAGGGGAACTGAGGCCCAGAAGAGACACAACTCATCCTCCGAGCCAATGGTGAAGCAAGAGAAAGGCAATGACCTTGATATTTGACCTCGTGGCACAGAAAATCATTCAAAAGCCCAATTTGCCCCAGTCTGGAAAGGAAGCTGGGAGGCTGGTAGTTACACCTGGCTCTACTGAGAGCCTCTTGTGGGTGCACACCCCATGCCGGCACTTCTCGCACCCCCATTTCTGAGGAGGTTCAGCTGGTTTGGTGTCAGCCCTGGGGCCTCCTGCAGCTCCTGCCTGTAATTAAATCTTCACAGCGAAGATGTCTCTATTGGCAGATTGTATTTATAGGCAGGCGAGTTGTTTTAGTGTCATTCTTAAGAGTTAAGGAGGCTTTTGCTCATAAGCAAATTCTCTTCTCTTTTAAATTGTCATCCGCAATCTTGTGCCAATAAAACGGCACGTTATTTTAGATTATTGCCCCCATGGTGCTTGTAGTGAGTTACTGCGTTAGGTACCGGGTTTCAGTGTTACGCAAATTAGATTTCTTCCATATGTGTTCAGATGTCATACTACCAAATCCTCCTCTGAAACATGCTGGGTGGGAGCTCCAAGGGCGTCAGGAACTGAGTACCCCAAAAAAGCTGCTCAGAAACACCCTCACCTGCTGATATGATGTGGACATGGTAAATGGGCCATGTCCTACGGCACACGCCACTTGCTCGGTCCCAGCCCCGGTCCCTAAAAGCTTTGTAGAGTTTTTCTTTCCTCCTTCCTGACTGATGCATGATGAGAGCAGAGAGGTCAGAAGCACCTTTCATATAAAGCTTTATTTCAAGGGAGAAGAAAAGGCAAAAGGGTTGAGGGCCTTTTCAGGAGCTGCTTTATTGCAAAGTAATTATATTCTCTTTTGTTTGTGTCAGGGAGGGGAGGGAGAAGCCTTGAAATGTCTCATCTGGGAAACCGTTAATAGAATTTATGCTAATTTGATGATTCCGGCGATTACTGGCGGAAGCACTTCACATTTTCAGGCAGCAGAAATTCTCCTCCAGTTCCTCCTGCAGTCTCACTCCATTTGGTCTTCAGTCCATTCCTCTCCTCCAGCCGCCGGAGACTGCTTTGCAGGGCAGTGCTTGCGAACCCCATGATGTGACCGGGATTTTTGCTTATGACAATGCCGATGGGCTCACTGGTGACCACATGCCTCGATCTTTTGGGACAGGATGCAAAGAAATCTGCCCTGGCGCCTTGCTGTGCTGGCAAGCAGCCCTGCAATAACAAACCTTTCCCTCCCAGCCTCATCCTCTGGTGAAGCTTCACAAACACAAATCTCTCTGCCTGGCTCCTGCCTACTTTACTCCAGAATTGCAAACCCATTTGTGCAGCTTTGTGCTCAGGGGAAACCTTTATTAAGTTCCTTTTAATCCAAAACCAGTTAGAGCATGATGGTCATCATGCATAGTCATTCAAAAAAAAGGGGGAAAAAGAAAGCAGAACTAGAAACTTTAAGACAGCAACCTTTCTCCAGGGGAAAAACAAGAAGAAAAAATTATCTTAGGTGCATTTGTCTTGATGCGTTAATACAGCATGGGTTTCAAAAAGGAATGATTCAGTAGCGTGAGGAAAATACCCGGCAGGCTGAGCAGGGAGGGCAGCCTGGGTTTAGCCGGAGGAAGCTGGACATTTTGGGGAATTAATTTCTAATTTCTCGCGCCTGGCCCGAGCTGCAGGCCGGCAGATGGCATCACGCTCATGCCGTTGGGTGGGAGCTGCGGGGCCTCAGCCATCGCTCATTTGTGCAAAATATTCCTCGGCACATCGCCCGCGCGGTCTGCGAGGAGGGTACCGAAGAAGCCGTGTTTGCGCCGTCGGTCCGAACGACGAACCAGGTTTATCTGTGATCTCCTGCCTGTGTGAACCTGGGATAATTCCTCCAGCGGTGACTGGCATCGGGGTAAAAAGCACTTGGATGGGATCAGCCAAACCTGTCTGCAGTGACATGCGGTCCATCCTCTCTGCTCCTTGTAGTGAAACAGTGCATTAATGTTAGCAAAGAAGCCACAGCCTTATCCTGAACTCGTTAAAAAACAATGGGAGTCTCTATTGCCTTCATCTGGCTTTTAATGAATGACCTCTTGTCGCCGGGAGCTGCGTGCAGTGACAAAGGACCTTTGTGGGCTGATATTTATGATTTCATTTAAGCCAGGGAGTAAGCTAAGGGAGAGGGCTGGAAAATAAGAGCCGAGCTGATGTTTCCTGCTTTAAACTCAAGGGATCTTTATCTAGTTTTTGTATTAATACAGTTGTCATCTCTTAAATATTTGAGCAACTCGCAGCCGTGAACACTCCCACGCTGGAAGGATGCACAGGTCACGCTTGGTGGCAGGGCAGGGAACGACTTCGGCTCTCCGGAGCCCCACACATTCCTTTGGGCCCTAACACTGGGCGGGGGGAAGGTTTTGCGTTTTCCTAGTGCCCCCCAAATATCGCACATACATCAAGCACAGCCCTGCTGTGAAAGCCCACGACCTGCTTGGGGGGGGCCGGCGTGCAGCCCCGCGCTGAGCGCAGCCACTGGGTCCGAACAACCCTCGCCGTGCCAGCAACTTGCCAACGCTGATAAATTTTTGCCTTTTCCTTCGGCAGGCCTCGGCAGCGGATTAAGCAGCTGGGAGTCTGGAGTGAGAGCGCGTCCCCTCTCCTTTGCCATGCAAACAGAGAAAATTAATCTTCCAGCTTTCTCTGATATTTGGGCTGAATTACAAGCTGGGAGCGGAGATAAAGCGCAGGCGAAAAGAAGGTACAGGTACAGCGGAGAGCCGGGCTGCCTGGCACAGGCCTTTGTCCGTGCAGATAACGGCTCTCCTCCCTGTGTCATGCATAATTCACCAGCACTGCCTCCCTCCATCCCGGTCATCCCTCTCTCTGCTTTCACTTTTCTTCTACAGACACTGGAAGCCTCCTTGTCCAAGTGAGCCCGTGTGGGTTTGGCTGCGTGTGTGGGTGCAGAAGCACACTCATGCGTGGGGAGCAAGCACACGCGTGTGTCCAGAGACACAGCAGCAACGTGCAAATCTCAGCTGCAGCGTAGCTCTCTTTGCAGGTTTGCCCTGGGACGTAGGTGAGGGGACGCTGTCCCCTCTGCCCGGAGGCTGACGGAGCTGGGGTACAACGCTGCCTCAGCCTGTGCTGGGACGGGCCACCGGTGTCCTGCACACAGCCCGGCAATACCTGACACCAATCCACACCAGCACATCAACTTCTGCAAGGGCCTAGGGTGTGATTTCGCATGCCCGTCACATTTCAGTTTTGCTAACCACACTATCTCCCTAAATCCCTCTGATGTTATAGTTGGATAGAGGTTACATCCTTTGGGATACCAACCCCGGCGTTAACAGACACCAACTGCATTTTATTTGGTCGATCATCCGGCAGCTTCTCTGTACCGTTCTTGACAGAACTGTGCCACAGAGAGCGGAAAAGCCATGGAGGTTTTCCATCGCCGCTGAGAGTTTCTTTCCCAGAACAAAGCAGAAATAACTCTGGTCACTCCCAGCCAAACAGTGAACAAAGACACCTGCTTAATTATTTTTGCTTTGTAAATGAAAGCCGTGCCGTGAGTTTAATAACCACTGCTTGAGAGTAATTGGGGCGATTATTGTATGGCCCAGGGGGAAAATTGCAGCTTGTTATCTCCAGGGAGTGGAATTAGGATCCAGCAGATAATCAGAACGTTATTTGTTGCACTTTAGATGACATTTCTTACGGATTTAGAAGTGATAGTGATCAAATTGTGTTGTCAGAGCTACCCCCAAAGTGGGGAATCCAGAGACCCGTAAGCTAAATAGCATCTGAAGCTGCCTGGGACAGCTGCTCTTCCAGCAGGACAGCACGAATAACAGATATACGTGCCACATTTGAGCTCAAAACACTTCCAGATCTGAGCGTCACTCATCTCTTTTTTAATTTGATCTTCTCATAAGAGAGATGACACTCAGGATGCTGCATGAGAGGATGCAAAGGGGGGATATCAGCTCTAACAGATGCCGCCAACCAGATCTATACTCAGCGATAAGGTTGCTTGAGACCTTTCCTCCTGTTTCTCCCTCCCCACCCCGATCGATAGCCTCTGCCTGTCCTCTCGCCTACAGCAGCCCTGAAATTTGAGGCTCAGTCAGGAGCGATGCTCACACACTGCTGCAGCATCAGGACTTTTGTCTGCATGGTCTCACTGAGACCATCGGCACTGGGCATCCTCCCCGTGCACGCCACGATCGCTCCCCATCGCGCAGCTGAGCAGCTCCCATCGGCGTTGCGCTCTCCGTGAGACATTTGTGCACCGTCAGGTAGCAGCTTTCAGCTCCTGGAGGGTTTCTGAGCCAGGGGAGCCAGTTCCAGCAAACCCAGATGTGGTGGGTGGGCAAGATGCAGCACAGCTCCCGGCGATGTCTCCCAAACACCAGCCCTTCTCTTGGCACCCCAAACTGTGCTCATCCAGCCTGGCCGCAGGGGTGGAAAGAGGATTTTTAGTAAAGCTAAGGCCAGCCAGAGCCTCTGGCTCTCTCTCTTTTGTCTGTTTGCTGCACAGAAGTGTCCCCAAATCCTGGTTTGGGCTCTGCTCCCGGGGACGGGCTCGTGGATGACACGGCAGCACCTCGGCACCCGCACCACACCAACAAAGAGGATCCTGCCAGGCCCGGGAGAGCGCTGAGCCAAGGCAGGATCCGCTATCGATTCCCCAATCAATGACAATTCAAGGCCTGGAAATGACAGCGCCTTTTCTTAGTCCTCAATTCCCACCCAAGGCTGGGCGTGGGGAGGAGGGAGCTCACTCCGAGGTTTAGCAATGATCCGAAGCAGGAGCAGAGACGGGAAGAGCCTCTCTTGCAGCAGGCGGGTTGTTTAACAAATTGGACACATAACGAGACAAAAGGCACAGAGAAAGGAGATCTGGCGGGACCGGACCTTTATCTCCGGCACGTTGGCAGCCAAATCTTTGTGCAATATTTATCAAGGGTGAGCGGGCAGGAGAATTGGCAGTCGATGCATAAGTGAGGAATTAAAGCCACTGCCGTCCTTATCTCCCAGGCAGATACGCAAGGGGAGGGGTGGACGGGAGCTGCAAGCCAGCCCAGGGCAATCGAGTTTGAAACCATTTGTGGATTTAACGAGTCCAAACTTTATTAGCTCAGCTGATGGGGAGCAGAGCAGAAGCACCAAGGAGGGCAAACAGCACATCCGCATCCTCCGGCTGCCAGAGTTGAGCACGCTGCCTCCAGGCAGGCGTTTTGGCTGGAAAGTCCTTCACATCGCCGGGCAGGCGTTGCACAGCCGGGGGGACATGGCGAAGCTGCCCCAAAGGCACCAGGTAAGGGGCCAGCAGTCTTTCAAGCCCAGTTAAAATTCACTTTTAAACTGGGGAGTTTAGGAGCTGCTACACTTTCTCTCCTAATTTTGCTCAGCAGTGAGACAAAGGCAAAAGATGCTCTGCCCTCGGGTATATTCGTATTTTCACAGTCAGAGCCACAACTGTCTTGTGGAGAGCAGACACTGCTTGGCACTTCGCAGCCACCCTGTGAATATGCCTCACGAGACACAGCCAGGAAAACCGCAGAGGAAGGGACAGATACGACCTCGATAATATCTGCAGAGCTCTGAGTCGGTCCGCCGAGGGTTTTTGCAGGCAAGCCGTCCCCAGGGAGGGCAGCTCAGCTCCCGCAGCGGCCAGCCAGGTCCCCCGGCCCCTCCGGCACGTGTGGCTCCTGCAGCTGCGGATGGCGAGCGAAGGGCTGCTTCATCTCCACGATCCCCTGGGAATCCCCAGCTCTCACATAACATGCTGGTAATTAACTCACTTATTGGCTTTGCTTTTGCTGAGATTGCATGTTCAAGATGGGCTCCATCTGCTCCATGCATGGGCTTGGCTGCCGGAGGAGGGTAGCAAACCCCCTCGTTTATAATGAGAGAAACGTGTCATTTCTGTAAACGGGGGACAACGATAAGGCCATGCCGGGGACCAGCAGCAGCCCTCTGACAACGGCTGCGGGTCCAGGCTGCCCAGCTCCACCAGCCCTTTCACCATGCACCAAACTCGTGCCAACCAGCCTCCTCCCCCAGGCACCCACCAGCCCCGGACCTGGCTCCGCCGGGACCACCGCAGCCACCGGCTTCATTTGTATTGTTTTAGGGGATTTGCATCTCTCCGTTTAATTTGCCTCTTCAAGGCAAATAAGAGCACAAGAAGCCAAGTGGGACCTCATTTTTGGAGATGCTGGACTGCTGTGTGTCAGGCAGCTGCTGGGAAGAAGATGCGCTGATCTAGATGCCTGGAGCATGTAGTGCGATATTCCCTCCCTGCACAACACAATTCCTCCTGGAGAAATGGGACACAGACACCAAGGAGCAGCAATACCAGAGTTACTCCCAGTTATGGCCCTTCCCAGGCAGGTTCCCCCTTCGGCCCTGATGTGGTTCCCATAAATCCTCCCCAGGTTATTCCAGCCGCTGTCACAGAGCTGTAGCAGCAAATCTCAGCTTAGCTCCGAGCAAAGCAGCGCAGGTCCCCCAGCACCCATCTGCGCTGCCTTTGTCTCCTCAGCCTTTGAGCGGTGCTTTTCCTCCTCTCTGCTGCAAAGAAACGCATTAGTTGCAACATTGCTTTAATTTGTTTGCCAGCTTTCAGAGAGCGGAGAGGCTCGCTGCTCCCATCGGTGCTGTTTGGAGGATGTTTGCACGCCGGCAGCGTTAACCCTTTGGTTCCTGCGCGATTGCTCAGGCCGCTGGAGCATGTTTGAACGCCCAAGACGCATGAGCTGCCTTCTCCATCATGGCTCCGCAGTGCTCAGGGCCACAGCGAGCGCGTGCTGCTGGCCCGACCTGGCACCTACCAGATGGGGGATCCATTTCCCCTTCCAGCTATCCTCAGCATTTCCTTAATGCGATGAGTTTTGTTGTGACCGCAACCAGTGTCAGAGGGAATAAAAGAAAATGTGATCCGAACGGGCTCTATGGCAGTGACAAGGACATGAGGACAAGCAGCCGCTAGCAAAGCCAGGGTAGCGCAGGCAGAGAAATGGTATCGGAGGAGCGGGGCAGCACGGGGGGACGGGCTGGATCTGCGCCCAGGGAGGAGCCGGGGGATCCTGTTGCCCTGCGCTGCACGTTGTGCGTCCCAGCATCTCACCTCTGTGTGCACACACGCAATGCCGGTACCCGCTCGTGGCCTCCGACTGCAGCAAGGTGTTTGCCTTTGCTGGACACATCTGCAGGAACCCTGGCATGGCCACCGACGGCGCGGGGCATTTCTTCTCGTGTAGCTTCAAAACAGCTTCAGCTTCTGATACAGATATCAGAGTGGCGAAGAGAGCAAGAAGCCAGGAGGGACGGCCTTGCGCAGCGCTGCAGGACTGCTGGCAACCGCACAGATCCCTGCTTGACCCACCCACGGCCCGGCATCCTGTGAAATGAGTTTGTTTGGTCTCTGCCCCACACTTCCAGATACGGGTTCCATCCAGCCAGAGCATCTTCAGACCCTCCAGGCCAGGGGAGCAGCCCCTGGGCTGTGTGTCCCCCAGATGAGAGGCTTTTTCTGGACACAGGGTAAAACAAGTGAGGATGGCAGGAGCCAGCCAACGTGGAATTGGTTCATGGGGAAAGTGTTTCAGGACAGTCGTTGAGCAGTAGCCAGTGGTTTTGCCTTGCCTCACGCTAATTGCTCAAGCTAATGAAGCCGCACGCTCAGCTCAGTGACTTTCCGCAGGGTTTCCGTCCGCCTTCTGTTTGCAATGTGCTGTTCACAACTCTGGAAAGCTGCGGCTGATCGATCGCAAGATTTCCAGGATGGCAAAAGAGTAGAAACAGCCCTAAAGGGGCTGTAAAAAACCCGGCAGCCCCGAAGCAGGTGAGGAGCACCCAGATCCGAGGGTGATGAGCAGCAAGAGGAGGAAATCCCAGATATTCAGACCCAGGTGTGCAATGTTGATGCAACAGAGACACAGCGATACGGCTCTTCCCGAGGCTGCTGGCAAGGGGGTGTACCTGCCTTCCCGCAGGAGACGGGCCCCAGGGAGTTTGTCTCTTGGCCCTTGGGGACGGTTCCTGCTGCTGAAACCCCGGGAGAGCCTGAACCACTTTCCCCATCGCTCTCCGTGTCTCCAGGTCCCCCGCACCCATGCTGCAAGGTGCCTGGTTGTTAAGTGATTCAGGCTCCTTTTTACCCCTAGCGCGGTTCTGAAGGTTTAAATAGAAAGATATCAAAATAAAAGATAATTGTTGAGAAAGATGAATAGGGGGGAGGAAGAAAAAACCATCAGCACGGAGGAACTCTTGTCTAATTTCTCACCCACGCAGAGCACAGCGATATTAGTGCCTTCAACTCTGGTTCGTAAAAGCTTTCATGGCTTTATTACCAGCTCCCCGAACAGCTTGTCCTTTTAATAAGCCAAGGCCTCCAGATAGCATATCTGCCTATGGGAGATCCCATCAGGACATGGTTAATCCGGGCAGAAATAGCACAGAGCATCACTGCATTCACCTGACCAAAGCAGCCCTCGTCTGATGCAGGAAAAGGTTAAAAAACACCCCAAAATGCAAGGGGGAGAGGGGAGGGTGGGAGAGAGGAGCCACCTCTCTGCCGGGGCCTCGCTGCCAGGGTGGTGGCACCCGATTAATCGGTGCTGCTGGGTGTCCTCGCCTTCCCCATCAGCCCTGCTCTTCACAGCCGCCGGCTTTGGCCACAGAGGCCTTTAATTATCCAAACTGCTGCCCCTCACAAAATTAAATGCCGCTGAGGATGACTCAGTGTTTAATGGACTGGCTGCTCCTCGCGCCGGGAGAGCCAAGCGGGTGCAAGCGAGAGCACAGCACAACACGGCATAAATCAGATGGAGACACTCTGCACGGGGGCGAGTGACCCAGCAGCTCGGAGCAGGGAGGCAGGCAAACTGCTGATTTTAAACAGTTGCATTTTTACTCAGGATAACCCTGTTGGTAACTCCTGCGAGCAGCAGCTCCGGGTGCTGCGGCTCAACCCTCTGCCCAGGCTGTCTTTGACCCTTCGCATCTACTGCCACTTGGGCGATGGGGAAGTGCTTGATTTAGAAATCCCATGGTATCACCGAGCTGCTCGTGCTGGGTTCTCATTTCTCAGGGTTTAGATACGGTGGTTTCCTTTGGAAAGGTCTCAGAAATGGTCAGACTTGGTTTAAACGGCAAGAGAAAATAGGAACCAAAAGATGCAACACAAGGCTTATCTCTGCCTCCGTTTGCCGACCCGGGACGGCAACGTGCTCCGGGCCAGCCAGAGCCAGCAATGGCAAGAAGCAGCTCTGCTAATAGCCTCGTTAGTCTCACCAAGATGCTGAGGCTTTGGCTTCCAGCAGATAATTAACGATGTGCTCATGAATTAGGAAGCTCTGGACCTCTACCAGGACCTATGTGGAGTCAACGGAGCTGCTTTTGGTTCAGAGCTGGAGGAAAATGATGCCTTGAGGAGCAGCCCGGAGTGACGGGGACGGCCAACGGGGACTGGCTCTCGGGGCTAGGAGAAGCGGTACCCAGCCCCGTGCGGATGCAACAGCCCCCTGATGCTGGAGCTACCTCACCAGCGAGGAAGGCACATGTAAAAAGTCCTAGTAAGGCCCCACAGTGCCTCATTTGAATACAATTTACTGTTGCTAATGGTGCTGATGGTTATTTCCCCAAGCTAGGAAGTGTTTGGCCCCAAAATGGGCTCCTGGAAGCAATTTCAGATGAGCAATCTGTAATACCGGAGCTGATGGAAGCAATTTGCAACCCATTAGCAGGGATCGGCTGTGAAGATATTTTACAGGTCACTCAGCCCAGGTTTGAGGGGGGCTTGAGTTTTTCCCCCTCTCCCCTAGAATTTCTGGCCTGGATGGGGTAACAGAAAGGGCTGCGAGGCTGGACACTGCACCAGCCTCGCAAAACCCACCGACATCGAGGGTGAGAGCAACACCAGGCTCACAGCGCAGGGCAAACAACAGCACTGTCCTCCCAACGAGCAGCTGAACACCAAAGCGCTGTCTCTGTGGCCCCAGCAGCAAGGGCTTTGTGGCAAGCCACGCTGGTGACCTTCTAATTAAATCTCTCACCTTAAATACACACAGCAATCCTGGAGATTGCAGGGCCAGTCACCCCCAGAGCCGTCACACCCCAGGAAGGGAAGCGGCGGTGCCCAGCACCTCCAGCGCCCACAGTGCTTAATAGACCGTTAGGAATTAAATTGCCTCCTGTACAGCAGCTGGGTGGCGGGTGCAGATAAAGAAGCAATTTGCAAGCCAGGGCTGCCTCGACGGAGGGAGCGATAGCAGGGCATAACCCCAAAAAAGCATAGAAAAGCATCTCTTACCCATCCTTGCAAACCCATCCTTGCCCTGCGGATGCTCTTGCCCTGCGGATGCTCTTCCAAGAAGCAGGACAGAAGTGTGTTTCCTTAACAGAGGTGTGTATGGTGGCGCAGGGACAAACATCGCTCGGAAGGTGAGAAAATAGCCCCAGGGCTTGAGTTATCCCTTGGCCCAAGCTCCCAAGGTGTTCCCAAGACATGCCAGTGCCTGCCTGTCTGCTGGAGCCTGCGCTGGGAGCCTCAGCACTGCAGCACCATCCCTTAATTACTTTTTTCATGCTAATTGGATCTGTGGGTATGCCTGAGGTGAGCCCTGGCTACTGGATCTGAGCCAGGGCTGAGCACCCATTTTGCACAGGAAGGATACGGCCACAGCAGCTTACCTCCTCCTCTTCACACCCCACTGCCCATCACTCTCGGGTCCCGGCCCACCCCTTGGCTACCCGCCTTTAAGCCTTCAGGCCTGGTGTCTTGCTGTTATCAGTTATCACCTAGGGCTAATTGTCATCTCCTCACCCATCCCGCAGCCCTCAGCCCGTCCCGCTGCCTGCTGCCTCTCCCAGCAGGAATTAACACAACCCTCACGTGGCTCCCCAGAAAAATAACGCGGAAATGCTCGCGCTCCCCACGCTCCACTCGACTCCAAGGATGCAGCTGCATCCTTCCTGGCCGGGGGCCAGCGGCAAGGAAGTTTCCTTGGACCGCTCACCTCCTCCCCAGCTCCTGCAGGAAAGGGCCCCGGGGTGTTGGGGGGCCCCGACAGCCCCCCGAGACCCCCAGGAAACATGGGTGTTTCCACCCATCCAGGTGTTTCCACCCAGCCAGGGTGGCTCGGAGACGCAAAGCCTCTTCACTGGGGTTTGTTGTGCGGTGGAAAGCAAGGGCTTGCAAGTACATCCACGTGCGCATCCGCTCTGGCCTGAAACCCCATCCCTCCCTGCGTGCAGCCTTGCCGCTGCCGGTGGATTTACTGTCAATAAAACCACTGCAGAGAATGACTTCTCATCTGGAAGGAAAAAAAAGGGGGGGGAACAACAACCCCTTTTTAAATGTTCTTATCCCTTATCCAAGCAGCACATCCTTCTCCAGGTTTCTATCAGGAGCCCTAATGGAGAGACGGCTGTCAGCAGGCAGTCGTCGTCCAGGCAAGGAGCAATGCCGACTCGCTGCAGAACGGAGCGGGGAAGGGAAAGGCAGAGCTGGTGCCAACTGGAAACGCTAACGTCTCTCTCCCGGCCTTGCAGCCACATTTCCAAGCACTGGCAGGGTCGTCCCTGTGCCCAGCGGCGAGCAAGGGGGGGCATTGGCTCACTGGGGTGTCCCTCAGCCCCATCTCTGTCCCCCCAAGATGTCCCCGAGCAGGTCCCACTGCAAAACCCGAGGTTCCTGCTCGGGCAAGGACCCAGTTTGGGAGAGGATGCTCCAGAAAAGGACCAAACCAAGTGTGTCCAAGACACGGGATTTGGGGACAGGGTACGCATGCCTGGCCCTGCTGTACCCCAAACTGCTCATGCTCCCGTGAGGCGCAGTTCAGGCAGGGACAGCATGCTGGGAAGGCACCTTTGGGTAGGGACACAGCTTGTTGGGACGACCCCGGGGTCTGGCTGTACCTTTCCAGCATCATAGTTGTAAACGACATTGAAATACTCTTCCATTTGACTGCAGTCGCCTTACTGGGAGCAGTGGGCAGTCACCTGCTGCAGCCTCTGCTCCCTGTGCTGCTGCTGGGCGGAGGTCTGCAGCGGGGTGCGTGTCCCCCAGCTCAGCTCGGGTGATGGGGTCACCCTGCTCTCCGGGGCAGTCGTGGGGAGCAGATGGAGGTGAAGCAGGGTTGGAGATGCAGCAGCGCTGGGGGGAAGCTGGGCAGCGCTGGGCAACTCTCTTGCTCTGCCCCGGGAAGGAGCAGAGCACCCAGCACCCGGTGCCTCCTGCCCCGGGCAGCGAGGAGCACCCTGGGGCCAGAGGCACCTTTCTGGTGACTCTGTAAATGGCAGAAGGGGAATAGCTGGGAAAGGGCCAGCACGTCCTGTGCGGGGCAGGGAGTCCAGCGCCTCCGGCAGGGTCTGTCCCCATGGTGGCAAGCATCGTGCCGGGGACCATGCCGGCAGGCAGCGAGGAGGGGGCTGCACCCGGCAAGCCCGGGGCAGATGCTCGAGGCACCGCAGTGCCCCACTGCCACCCTGAGCAGGCGGCCAGAAAGGGCTGGAAGGCGCCCGCCTTGGGTCCTCCCGAAAAGGACCAACCCAAGCGTGTCTGAGCACCCACCCCGGCGCTGGGGCCACCCATGGGTGAAGCCTGCGAGGGCAGTGGAGGCTGTGGCAGGGGAGAGCCAGGTCAGGGCTGTATGGGGGGGGGCCGGGGGGCTCCGGCGGAGCGAGGAGCAGGAGCATCACTGGAAGGTGCTGGGGGATGGGAGCGGCACACGCACGCACACGCACACACACATTACCCACATGCACACGCCAGCAGCACCAACAGCCCCTGCCAGCAGCCTGCAATCACTGAAGCGCCCCGCTCCTCCGCCTCTCCCTCCTCCTCCTCCTCCTTCTTCTCCTCCTCCTTCTTCTCGCTGCCCACCGGCCTGCGGCACCCCTCCGCGGCCTCCGGCCCCACCAGCGCACAGACAATGACTTCATGCGGATTATGCATCTGAAGAAATCACCAGCTCCCAGATAGCCACAGGGGGAGGTATCCATGTGTTTGGCAGGGAAGCAGCCTCCTGCTCGCCTTCCTTCTCCCCCTTTTTTCTCCTCGCACCCGGCAGCTGCCTCCTCTCTGGCGATGGTTGCCTCCAGTCCCGCCGCACGGTGCTGAGCGAGGCCCCGGCGCATCCCCGCTCCCACGCTTGCACCAAGGTACCGCCGAGGCTATTTTTATTCCCCCCCCCCTTCTTTTCCGGTTCGCCCGCCGCTGCCGGGCTCGGTGCCTCTCGCACCCTCCGTGCCTGCGCGTCTCCCGCTCCCGTCTTCCCACCCAGCAGCGAGAGGTGGAGGGAGGCTCGTCCCAGCCCCGGCACCCGTGTCGCAGCGGCAGCCGCCGTCGCGGAGCAGAACAAGCCCAGCTCCGGCCGCGGCTGCCGGCCCTGATTCCAGGTTTGCATCCTCGATTCCTTCGTCTATTTGTCGATGTGCCGGTGCCATTTGGGGGAGGCGGAGGGGGACTGGGGAGGGGGGGGGCAGGTGGGAGGGGAAGGGTGGATACGGCAGGGTGCTGGGGGGGGCACGGCACCCCAGTCCTGCCACGGGATGGGGAGGGCAGAGAGGAGGTGGGAGGGGAGGAAATGCAAGAGGCTGCACCCGAATAAATATATATATATATACACACACATGTATGTGTGTGTATATATATATATAGGCTTGGGGGGAAGAGCAGGGCACAGCAAAGCGTCTGCCCCATGCGAGGGCTGCCGGGTGCATCCCCAGCATCCCTGTGCGGGGATGCCACGGGCTGGGCAGCAGCAGCAGCACCCACGAGGCCGCCACGGCACCAAGCACCCATGGGCTCCCTTCTTGGCAGAGTGGCCACCCCGGGGTGCCAGCGCGGACCATGATGGACCTGAAGGTGGATGAGGAGGAGGTGGACAGCGGGCAGCCGGTGAGCATCCAGGCCTTCGCCAGCAGCTCCACCCTCCACGGGCTCTCGCACATCTTCTCGTACGAGCGGCTGTCGCTGAAGCGCGTGGTCTGGGCGCTGTGCTTCCTGGGCTCGCTGGCACTGCTCGCCCTCGTCTGCACCAACCGCATCCAGTACTACTTCCTCTACCCTCACGTCACCAAGCTGGACGAGGTGGCGGCCACCAGGCTCACCTTCCCTGCCGTCACCTTCTGCAACCTCAACGAGTTTCGTTTCAGCCGGGTGACCAAGAACGACCTGTACCACGCCGGCGAGCTCCTCGCCCTGCTCAATAACAGGTGGGTGCTGGTGCTTTGAGGTGGTCCCAAGTGACGCCTCTGTGTGCCAGGGCAGGCCACCGCGCGTGGCCGCAGCCACCACACCAGCCCCGCACCACGTGGGGCAGCGAGTGCTGGAGAGGTGCACTCCATGACTGGCGTGGGCGACATCTCCTTAGTGTCCATAAGGAAGTCGATCCTGAGTTAGCTCAGCTCTGCAGCTGGATGCGGCCACTGTGCCACAACACCGGCAGCCGAGAGCCGCCAGGTCCTCCTACTGCTCCTGGGTACGTGGCTCCCACGCTGGGCTGCCCTGGATGGATCCGGCACGCATGGCTCCTGTCCCCAGTGCGCGGCACATGCAGCAAGGTCAGGGCCACCCTGGGATGCCTGCAGGGTGGATCCAGCACGCATGGCTCCGTGTCCTGGGTGCCTGACACATGCAGCAAGGCTGGGGATGCCAGCAGGTGAAGCCGCTGAGCATCACCCATGCACCAGGACCGGAGGTCGGTGCCATTCCTTGGGCTGTGGGACTCTGCGGCGGCAGGGTTCATGGGGAAGCCCCTCGCCCGCCCTCCCCAGCCCATGCCCATGGCTGTAGCAGCTCCTTGGTACGGCCAAGCCGCTGCCATGAGCCCGGTGCCGGCAGCAAGGCGCACTCCCTGCCTGTGCCGCTTGCCGAGGGGCTTCACCGCTGCCCCCACTCATGCCCCAGGGAGGGGTTTGCAGCCACGAGAGCTGGGGCTGAGACCCAGCACGCTCAGCCCACGTCCCGGCGAGGCCACCGCCTGCAGCCGTGATGTCACCAAAGGCACGGGGCAGGCGGCTGGGCTGGCCTCAGCCAGGGCCCATGCTGCGGGACAGCTCTGGGGTCAGTGGGACGGGTTTGGTACGTGGCCGCTGCTGCTGCCCAGCTTCTCCTCCTCACCCATCCTCCTGCCGCCTCTCACGTGCCTCTGGGCCACTTTGTGCTGTTGAATGCTCTGAAAATGCCATGTGCAAAGTGCCTGGGACTTTGTTGAGCCCACGCCGGGGTCGAGGCAGAAGTAGCTCCTGTGAAGCCCAGAAGTCTTTCGCCGGCGGGAGCAGCTGCTGCGGTCAGGCCTGAGCTTCTGCCTGCTCTTTCCCCTAAGATACGAGATCCCAGACACCCAGACCGCCGACGAGAAGCAGCTGGAAATCCTGCAGGACAAGGCAAACTTCCGAAACTTCAAGCCCAAACCTTTCAACATGCTGGAGTTTTATGACCGGGCTGGCCACGACATCCGGGAGATGCTGCTGTCCTGCTTCTTCCGCGGGGAGCAATGCACCCCCGAAGACTTCAAAGTGGTGAGTGCCCCTGCGGCCCCGGCCCGATGCCACGTTTCCCCCATGCAGGGAGGGTGTTTGTCCACCTGTAGCCACTCCTGCCTCCTTTCAGCTCGGAAAGGACCGGCAGCATCTTCATTAAGGGCATGCCAGGGGATGCTGCTGGGGTTTAGAGGTCCAGGTGCCCCCCAGGAGCGCGTGCTGCTCGGTGCGGCTGCATGGCGTGCTC
Source organism: Gymnogyps californianus (assembly GCF_018139145.2). Taxonomy (NCBI): domain Eukaryota; kingdom Metazoa; phylum Chordata; class Aves; order Accipitriformes; family Cathartidae; genus Gymnogyps; species Gymnogyps californianus. Next base: position 927,708 of record NW_026114202.1, on the reverse strand, counting down.
CCGCGTGGGCAAAGCTCCCTGGGATCACTTGGGCTCTGCAAAGCAGGGTTGTGCATGCCGGGCTGGAAACCTCGTGCTGGAAACTGCTGCGCGGTGAGGAGGCACCGGTGGAAAAGCCGGGAGAGCTGCGGCGATGGCTGGCGGGGACCCGAGGGAGCCCTGCAATCCCTCAGGGAAAGCAGGTCCCGGTGGCACGGCACGGTGTTGTGCCCCACCTCGGACGTTGCGTCTCGTGCTGGTGCACGGATCCAGCGCACAATAAAGCCTTTATCCCCCTGCGGCTGCCTCTCCCCCATCCAGCTGGGAATTACACAGTGCCAGCTATTCGGGTGCTGCCTAATAAATTCGTCAGGCAGGGTGGCTGTTCCCGAGCCGGCTCCAGCATGGAGCGTGCGGCTCTGCGCTGTTCGGGGTCCCCGTCCTCGTCCCCAGCCTAGGGATGTCCCACTCGCATCTCACACCGAGCGAGGACGAAGCTGCCGAGCATGCCAAGGCACCGGCTGGGCGTCCGCGGAGCTGCTGCCCAGGTCCCAGCACAATTCGGGTGATTTTAATTGCCTGCATTAAATTCCCTTGACGGGCTCTTTACATAAAGCAGTTCTCTGTTGTCAACCGTCAGGCGTTTTATTTGTTAAATGGAGGCAAGTTGCAGCCCGGAGGGGGCTGGATCCTCTCCAGCGGGGCTGGCGAGCAGCGCTGGGTCCCAGCCTGCGTGTAGCCACCAGCCGGTTTCGACGCCGGGCTCTTCCCAGTGCACGGTCGTGTTTTCTGCGCCGAAGCATCCTCGGGGATCCTCATCCCGGCTCCCTACCTTCATCTGTCGGGGTCCAAATACCCTGCTTTCTGCATCCCCTCCGACCGGCAAAAGCAAAATAGACTCGCAGCTGGTTTGTTATTCCTGCCTGGATTATTCCTTGCAAGCAGGTTGGGATGATTTAATGGATTTGATTAGAAAAAGCTGGCTCCGTGCTACATTTATGTTGCTCTTTGGATTCCCCTTGCAGCCTTGCACAGGCAGGTCTGTGCGTGGCGGGGCTGGGGATGGTGCTGCCTGCGCACGGGGTCCCAGCAGCCGCCCCGTCTCGCTGAGCTGTTTAGGAAACGCTTGCCCCGTCCCTGCGCGGGGGTCCTGGGCCTTGCAGAAGCTTTTAGAGGGGTTTGTTTGACAGGTTAATTCCTGCCGCCTCGCTGCTCCTTCCTCCCAGCTTGGACCGGGTCTGCCCAGGCTGAGCCAGACTCGGTGCTGCTCTGGGCCTGGTGGCACCGGTCAAGGCTGGTGGGTGCCGGGGACCATCACCCCGTGATGCACCATCATCCCCCCAGCCCGTGCCGCCCCGATGGGGGTCCCACCGCCCCATGCAGGGGCTGTGTTCACCTCTGCATTTCGGGAAGCCCCTTGCACCCTCCGGGCTAGTGAGGTGCCCTGAGCGGGTGCCTTTCAGCCGGCGCTGCCCCTCTCCTCTCACTGACAATAGAGGAGATGCTGTGTCCGGAGAAGGGCCTTGCCGGGGAGGATTTTTGGACTGCCCAGACCGCACAGGCTGGGGGGAGCTGCCTGCACGCAGGCAGGGATGCATGTCAGTCCTCTCCCTGCGCCTGTCCCCTTTGCAGCCATTGAACTTCGGTGCCGTGGCCGGTGGGGAGAGCCGGGGGGCCGACGGGGACAGCTGGGGGGCGAGTGGCCGCCTGGGCGACGCTGGCTGCATGCTGATGCTGGCCGGCGCAGGAGGCGACGGGAAGAGCCGCGGCTCTGCCGCCAGCGCCGCGGCCCCGACACACCGCGGCTGCCGCGTTATCTGTCCCCGGCAGAAGAGAGGGCTCGGGGGAGACGTGGCGAATGCAAATGAGGGGCTGCCGTAACCGAAATATCCGGGGTGACAATAAGGCAGCAGGAGCTGCCTCCTGCCCACGTCCCCCTTCGCGCTGCCGGACGGTGGGAGAGCATCGCCGGGGGGCAGCCGCAGCAGCCCAGGGCCCCCCCCAGTGCTGGCAGCACTGCCCGTGTGCCCCCCGTCATGCACCCACCCAGGAGCATCCCAGGGGGGCTGTGGGCTGGGGCTCAGCCCCAGCGCACGGCATCGCCCTGCAGCCAGGACAGGATCCCCCAGCACAGAGGGCTCGCGCCGGATGCCGTGGGGAAGCCCATCCTGTGATTATACAGGCTTTTCCCACCTCCTCTTTCATCCTGCGTCATCACCAGGCCACATCGGGGGTCCCTGGCATTGTTCACCCTCCTCCATCTCCACCCACCCTGGCCAGTGCACCGCAGGGGCTGGGTGCTCCCCAGCAGCAGCCGTGTGCAGGATGCAGGGATGCTCCAGGGACGGAGGTGGAGCTGACCGGGCTTGGACTTGTCCTGTACGGGGGATTAAACCCTCTAAGAAGACCCGGGGGAAACAGTTGGCCCACCCCAGCTCTGCCCTGGCTCTTCACAGCCCCTCCAGCACCACGGAGGTGTCTGGTGGCCACCAAAGGTCCCCCACTGCAGCGGTCCAGGATGGGGAGGAGGACGCACAGGGAGGTGCAGCCGTCTCCTCTCCCCAGCCCCAAAATCCTGGCACGGCCTTAAAGCCCGGAGGGACAAACACAAGGCTGAGGGGCAAGTCCTGACCCCTCTCAGGGCACGGCCCTGAGGGACACGGGCTGAGGATGTCCCCATCACCGGGGCTGTGCCCAGAGCCTCGCACCCACAGGGCCGTGCACGGGGTGGGCAGGGGGCGGCCGCCCAGTTCCCCTTTGCGAGGAAGGGGGAATCGCCCTCGCTGTCGCCTCCGTTTCGGGACTGCGCTCCCCGACATGTTCATTAGCAGCAGAGATCAATGTTTCACGCTTGCTACTTCATTATTTATAAGTTTGAGCCCTCGCTCCTCTGCGGGAACGCATGGCCCCGCCAGCTCCCAGCTTGCGTTTCCTCTCCCTTCCCGCGCCAGCAAAGGGCCTCTGGAAGTCCTGCTTATCCCCCGTGGATCTGCTCCTCACCCAGCAAGGGAAAGGCCCAGGAGTCCTGTCTCTGGGCTCTAAACCCCATTAATTTTCTTTCCATCCCAGGGAAAAAGGAGAAACCCGGAGGATACGCTTCCTCTCCACGCCCCAGTATGGCCCACGGGATGGGAATTGGGGCTGCCCCATGTAAAACCAGCACTAAACCTCAGCACGGTGCCCCATGCTCATGCAGCCCCTTTTCGGGGGTCGGTGCAGCCAGGGGTGACGCGAGCAGCCGTGCCTGGCGCGGTGCAATGTGCATTTGCAGCTTTTCCTTCCCATACCCCACGAGCCCGGCCCGGGGCAGAGCCACGTCCCCAACTCCTCATCACCCTCCTGCTTCAGGGTACGGTGGCTGAGCCTGGCGTAGGAGCTGGGAGCGCTGGGGCAGAGCGCACGGGACATCCTTGATAAACTGCAGAGGATTAAGACCTCTGGACCATTTCCATGAGGCTCCGGGGCTGAGCTGGCACTAGGGAGAATTGAGTTTGACATGGAGATCATGCCGCTGCCTTTTGCATTGGATTCTGCATCCTTTGCCCTGGAAATGCACAGAGGAAGAGCCAGGGAGGGAGCAGGGAAGGTCTGGAGCAGTCCCAGCGAACCCCGACCACGCTGCTCCTCTCTTCTTTTCTCCCATCTCCGGAGCAATGCAGGAGCTGCTGTGATGGAGAACAGATCCAGCAGCATCTCACTGTACCCCACGGCACCCCATTGCACCCCGCTGAGCCTCCCCACCGCCCTTCTGAACCCCTCTGCACCTTGGTGAACCCCACTGGACCCCACCAGATCCTGCTGTGCCCCCTGTACCCTGCTAAACCCCAACGCATGCCCCTCCGCACCCCCAAAGCCTCTCTGCACCCCCCTGAGCTCCCCGCTCTGCCTACAGCCCACCTCGCTCCAGCCGCTGTGCGTTGGGGGTCAGCCTCTGCCACCCCAGGAACACCGTAGCTTTTTCCCCCTGAAAAAACCCCTCGTGTCGTTCAAACCTGCCCTGTCGGTGGGTGCCGGGGTGTCCTCCAGCACCCGTGGGAGCTCGGAGGGAGGGGTGCAATAGGGGATGCTCAGCCTGCTGGTCTCGGGGTACCCAACCAGGGGATGCTGCTGGTCTCCCTCGACCCTCAGCCTCATGGGACCCACACCCCAGCACCCACCAGGGGACCCAGGTGTCCGGCTCACAGCACCCCATGGCCCCGCGCGGAGCTGCGGCAGTCACAAGCCCAGGAGCCCCGCGGTGAGCGGAGCTCCCCTGCGGCGCAGCGTTAGTGGATAATCATAGAGCCGGAGTGAAAAGCATCTCCAACACAGCTGGAGAGACCGGGCGTGGGAATTACTGATACCCAGATATTTCCTGGAGCTTTAGACAGTTAATAAACAAACTGCATGGGCTCATCTGGCTCTGGAAAAAGAACTTGGGCCCCACGCGTGGGCGGCAGGGCCGGCCGCTGGCCCTAAATAGCGTCGTCCTCCTGGTTTGGGGCCGGTCCCCAGCGGCACGCCAAGCCCCGGCAGCTCCCACCGCGGTGCCCAACGGAGCAGGCGCGTTTACAAATTCTGTAAGACATTCGAGTGATTTATGTAAATCACTTTTTAAAGCGGCACATGGACTCCTAAATAACTTATAAGCATTTGAAACCGCTCGCATGTATTCGTTATTTCTGAGCGGCAATTCACCTCCAGCATCCCGGCGGTTCTCCCTGGGGCCTGGCCACGCTGTCCCCACCTGTATCATCTGCAAACTCCCGGCCAGGCTCACCCTCCGCATCAGTCTCTCTCTGCTGTCGAACAGCAGCATCATTTGACCCCAGAGGCTGCATCATTTTCCAGACGAATGAAGCAAACCCAGTGGGGCATGGGCTGCCTGGTGCAAAATAATCGGAGGTGACGGAGCAGAGGAGCAGCCGCGCACGGGACCGCAGCCGTGGACGGGACCGCAGCCGTTTGCTGGTGGTGACTCGGCTCTCCCGGGAAGCACAGCGGGTCGGGAGCGCCCCGACTCTGTCGGCTCACTGGCAGCTCGGAGAGCTTCGAGTATCACGGTATTTTGCTCAAAGCAAATCATCCAGAAAGCAGCCGTGAGCAGTTTAGCCCTCGGGCGCGGAGCAGAGATGCCGGCAAGCGTTGCTCCTCTGCTGCCTCCTTTCCCCAGCTTCATCCAAGCCTTTCCAGACACGGCCACCTGAGGGGTGCAGGCAGGAGCATTGGGGATCCCTCGGCTGCTTGTGGCTTTGCTCACCCCACGCGGACGCTAACGTGGAGACGGCAACTCTTGTTCGAAGCCAGTCACATTTCACACTCATTCCGAGGTGGGACAGTGATGCCACGGTGCGACCCCGGTGCCGTTGCTGCATGGGAGCTGCACCACTGAACCCGACATGATCTTGGCCAAGCCGGCACAGAAGAGGGTCAGGAACAAGCGGGCTGAGGACATCGGTGCTGGGCACGGCACGGCGGGAGGCCGACGCGTGCCTGTGCCCCACAGCCGCTTCATTAGCGGCGCTGCAGCGGAGCAGGTAAATCATTCAGCACCTCGAACCTCTAAGCACTGAACAACATCGCTCCCACCCGCCCTGGCAGGCGATTAGGAAAGGAGAGAGAAGGACACGCGGGATCAGGATCAGGCCCAGTCGGGGCTCATTTAGTCCCTGGCCCTGCCCAGGGGCAATGCCCAGCCCCAGCAGCACGCACGGCCGTGCCCAGAGCCACGGTGCGCGGCAGCACACCCCGCACAGGAGCGCTGTGCACGCCCGGAGGTGTCACGCACACCCAAAGCACTTTGCACACCTGGAGGTGTCACGCACACCCAGGAGCACTTTGCACACCCAGATGCACCACGCACACCCGGAGGTGTCGTGCCAAGAGCTCGGAGCAGCTCAGATGCACCTCAGGCCATTCCTGCTCCTCTTGCAATGCCTTTGCACGTAAAGAATCATTAACAAATGAATTATTAATTGTTAATAATAAGCTTTAATGGCATCTGTGGCTGCTGGAAGAGATGAGGAGGCTTTCAAGCGCTATCTGGCTGCAATGGAGGCAAGGATGTCACGGCTGCAGACCGGGTACCCTGGGCACGTGTGCCCCACGGACGCCGGCCCCCAAGGGAGCTGCAGGCTGGAAACGCAGCCCTGGCCCACCACCAGCATACGGTATCGTTCCAAATTGTTCCCCCTTAATCCCCCTTCGGTCTTTATCCGAGACCCAGGCTGAGCGGCAGCGGGGCACGTGGCACCTTTGCCGACGGCGGGTATTTCAAAGAATCTGCCCAGGAAACCTCCTGGTGCCATTTTCCCTCTCTCCCCCGATACCAAGCGGGGAGAAGCTGGGGAGGAGCCGGGCAGGTCCCCCGAGCGTGCGGGGCCGTGCAGGAGGCAGAGATCTCCACAGGGAGATCCGGGAAATTAACTGTCTCGCAGCCTTTTGCCTCGGTTTTAAATTTATCTGGCTTTTTATAGACGCCTTTGTTTAATGCCTGCAGAGAGTTTGGCCGGAGCGGGGGCTCTCTAAGCAGCAGGCATCACTGCAAGTCCTGCAACAACCATGACTCAAGAAGCTCTTCACCATCTCAGGCTCTTATTTATTTATACAGGCCCCAACACTTGGATATTATAACCTTTTATTTATTTTTTTGGACTCTTTTTTTTTCCGTATGGAGGGTTTGGTGCATTTGCATCCAGGCTCTTACCGTAAGGACAGAGCTGGGGCACGGGACAGCGCTGGGGCAGGCTGCTTCCCACTCACCCTCCGGTTTATCAGGGATTTTAAGCCCCCTGCTCCTTGCTCTCCCGGCAGCCTCCTGGCCCAGTAAAGCGACAGGGAGATCCATCCAGAGCAGCCGCACGCCGGGGCTGCGTAACCACCCTACTTGGATTAGATTAGATTTGAAAACCGTGATGTGTGCAGAGCCAGAGCAAGTGAACACAGCAAGAAAACCAGACAGGAATACAATTTTTTTTTTCCCCTCCACCAATAAAACCATCGGCTTGAATCTGCTTGCACGAACCGTCTAAGCAATTGTGAAGGATGTCGGAAAAAATTGCAACCTGCTTATGGGTAATTCGCGATCGGCAGGAACCACGGAAAGGCATTGGGATAAGTGTCCACGCAGAATAATCCCAGCCGCCCGGGAATTAGCAGCAGCTCGGCAGCATCCTCCGCATCCCGGCAGGGCAGGAGCCGGCACAGTCCCGGTGACCCCTCCATGGCACAAAGGGACACCACCAATGGCTAAATCACCCGGAAAGCTCTCAGCACTACAAACCCTTTCAATTATAGGAGTGTGAATAGATTCCCGGAGAGAAGGATAAGGTGGCTGTGGGAGCCATCGCAGCGGATGCGCGGCGAAGGGCCCGGCCGCAGGTACATGCTCGACCGCCCGCGTTGCTGCGGGGGGTCCCGGCTGAGCCCCCCGGAGACCCCGAGCCAGCGGGGCTGCAGGCGGCCTCTGTGCCCAGGGCAGCAGCACCCGCACCCGGCTGGGCTGGCTGGGAAGCGTTTGGCAGCGCTGGCCCAGGCAAGCTTTGAAAGATTAATGGAGTTTAAATGGAAGCGTTTGGAGAGGAGATAAGGCTCATCTGATATGAAATCATATGGAACAACGGGAGCCAGGGAGGCCCCCGGTCCATAATGAAGTCCACTTAGCGCATTACTCACCATAACGTGCTTTTTATTAAAGTCCTGTGCTGCAGATGCTGGGTCTGCAGCCAGGAACCTGGGGCAGGATGGCACAGCGACCTGGAGCACCCAGCCCCTCCACCCTGAGCCCTGCCACCAAAAGCAGCCGGGACGGAGCGCGCCAGCCCTGCACGGTCCCAAAAAGGGACCTTTGGTTTCCCGTCCCCCGCGTGAGCCAGGGACAGGGCTCCCACATCACCCAGCACCGCGGCATCACCGGTCCCCACGGCTGGGGCTGGGCTGCCTGGGCCCGCGGGGACAGGGTGGAGAGGGGGCGGAGGTGGGGAATAATACAGAGGAAAAACTCCTTTTTAATCATCAATTTTTCTGCATTAGAATGTGACATGCTAATCCACTGTGAAGCGTCTAATCTGGGGGATAAAGGGCCGGATAACACAAGCTGCGCCCGGCTTGGCTGGCGGAGCGAGCGGAGGCAAGGTGGCAGCATCTGATAAGGGGTGGCAGGATTAGTCCCAGCAGAGATTCCGGCTGCCCGGGCAATCCCACCTTGCTCGGCTGCCCCGACTCTGCTTCTCGCCAGGGTCAGGGAGGGGATCTGCAGCCCCAGAGCCATCCCAAAGCGACTCATCCTGCCCAGAGCGGCGATGGAGGCACTGCAGGTGCCACCACCAGCATCTTGGCAGCTCTGGGAGCTGCAAAGCACATTCATGGGCCAAGGCACATTGCAAACCTGATTTTTCTCCCCTCCAATTCAATGCACCCGCCTGCATCACGGGAGCCAGACAGCCCGGCTGCAGGATGCCCATCTGCCCCATCAAATATCCATCCCCCAAATCCGGCTCCTGGCTGCTGTGGAGTTGCACCCCATCTCATCCCTTCCCACCGGTCAGCTCCGACCTCCGGGCACCCCCAGGGCTGATGCAGGCAGCTCGGCCCCGGCTCAGCTGGTCCTTGGCAGGGACAGGCAGCACCCTGTTACAAAATCGAGCGGGTCCAGCTCCCGGGGCGCTTTCTGCAACAGCCTCCCCGGGGCTGGGCTGCCGCTTGCAGGCCTGGGATAACAGAGCTTGCAATGTTGTTTTCTCCTCGCCTCCTCGGGGATTGGTTTATCTCTATGAATAACTCCATCCCGGCTTTGATCTCCTCTGCCATTAAAGCGTGACAGGCTGTGAAATGTGCTGTTGCTGCCGTCAAATCCCCCTCCTGCTTTCCCCCCACCCCGCCGCCTCCGTGCTCCTCCGCTCCGGGGAACCTCCTTTCCCGGGCCTGTGACGAGCTGCAAAGCAGGGAGCGGGGCTGAACCGCCCCGGGACAGTGGCCAAACACTATGCTGGAGCCAGGAAAAACCAGGCTCCTTCCACCATCCCACGTCCCTCGCTGTGGCGGGGAGGAGGACATCGAGCATCCCTGGTCCCCAGCGGTGGGTCGGGGTGTGGCGGCATCATCTCAGCACGCGCCGCCACGGGGGCTGATGTCACGGCTAATTATAGCATCCCCCGTCCTTCTCCCCCGCCAAAGCTTTACCTGAGAGAGGGTAAAAATAACTCCTGGTGAGGGAGGAGCTGGAACGAGCCCAAGGACTCCTCCGGCATCTCCAAAACTTGCACAAACCAGGACGGCACCTCCCTGCCTGCAACATGGGGACACGGCCACAGTTTGTCCCCAATTGTGGGCTCAGGACATGTTCCCCTGAGTGCCGGTGCCACCGTGCTCCTGGCTGTGACCGTCCCCGGTCACCTTCACCCCGGCTCGAGTGTCGGCTCTGGGACAGGCAGTGGTAACCAGAGCCAGGGCAGCGCTCATCCTCACCGCCCCGCACGGCTGCTGGGAACTGGCCCCGGCGCTCTCCGCAAGCTGTTTAAGCTGAGCAAGGCAGGTTAATGGCCCCAGCCGATGATGGAGTGTTTTCATTACAGCATCTCCCTCTCCCTGCTGCAATTGCTCCCAAGAAGACACATTAAACCCCCCCACACCATGGGATCGGATCAGCCCCTCGCTCACACCATCAGGGACTGTCCCACGGGACCCCAGGCAGCACCACTGACCTGCCAGGGCTAAACAAACCCCTTCGGGCGCCTCTTCCATTTCCCTTCTTCTCCTCTCCCTCCTACAGACATTGCACAGAAACTCCCTGACCCAGAGCTGGGAAACACCAGAAATCCCACCCCAACCTCGTACCTGCTCGCTGCCTGCCAAAAGCATCCTCTAGCACTGGTCTGTGTGTGATCAGCCCAGCTTGCTCCCAGCTTGCTCCCACAGGACTGAGCCAGCCCAATGCCCCCAGACCCCCTCCCAGGTGAAGCCCTGATGCCTTTCTAGCCCGGCCCTGCCCACGGTGCAGCTGCAGCTTGTCTCCATCAAAGGCAAAGGGCTGGGATGGGACCTGGTCCCCACGGCATGGTGGCTCCCAGCCACCCAATCTGCCTCCCTGGTCCCACTTCCCAGGATGAATTTCCAGCTCAGACTCTCTGGGTTGCTCCCAAAAGGTGCGACCTTGCTCTCAGCTTTATGAAATTTCGTCGTGTGGCTCTGGCGCTCGTCCCCAAGGTCACCCACCCTTTCTCCCCGGTGCTGCCAGTGTCCCCAGCTTTGTGGCAACTGCCAGCGTCCCTCTTTCTTACACAAGGGCCCTATTGGGAATATTGAGCTTGGGCAGCCCCAGGACGGCCCCTTGAGGGACAACCCGCTGGCACATCATCGGTCATCATCTTGGCTGAGCCTGCCCTGCCCGGGATCCCCAGTGCACGCCCTGCCCATTACACCGGTGTCACTTGCTTGGGAAGAGCAGATAACTTTGCACTGGTACCAGATCAGATTTGTACGAGTTTCCTGGTTGCATTTGTTCGCCCGGTTTGGCGGTGCCCATGTCCGCGAGCTGGGATGTGGTCCCTGCCACGTGCTCAGGGACCCGGGGCCCTGCAGTGCGTGCAGGGAAGGAGGCACAGCAGCCCAACCAGCGGCTGGGGAGCGCTCATCGCACCCGGGCATCGGTGAAAACCTCCCGTTCAGCTCCCGCGCATCAAAGCGCTGCCATATTTAGATGCTCCCCTTCCCCTTGGGCCAGCGATGGCGGCTGCGGTGCTGGGATGGGGCTGGAGATTGCTCTGTGGTCGCATCGGATGCTTTTATGAAGTGCTGAGTGCAGGAAAAAAGCAAACCGCAAGAAGGGGCTGTGCTGCTGCAGGGCTGCAGGGAGGAGACGCCTTTGCTCCCGGCAGCCAGCCCGGCCGCCGGCTCCAGCCCACCACCCTGCATCAGGGCTGCCTCCCTGGGCCCCCCAGCCCCAGCCGGCTCAGCAGCACGAGGCCTGGACGCCATCCCCCGGGGGAAGCGGTGGCTCCCTGTGCCCCACAGGGATCCGAAGCATGAGGTGACACGCCGCGCGCTGGCTGGGCTCTGCAGAAGGAGTCATCACCTGAACCATGGCAGCGCCCAAATCCTGCCAAAACCAGCCCTGGCTTGGAGGAGGACGGACCTTGCACCGCTCCAGACATCGCCTTCTCCGGATGCTCCCACACACACGCTGCTGCCCGGCGGCACGGGGAGAGGAGCCCGCAGGGACGGGTGCTGCTGGGCAGGATGAGCACCGCAAGAGCTTGGGGACACCACAGCATCCTTCTGCCCTCGCTGGCACCACCCGGGCAGGGGCTGCAGCAGGACAGCGTCACAGGCATTTTGGGAGAACCTCTGGCTCCAGCTGCCCTAAGGAAGAGCCCAGAGAGCCCGGCATATGGTGGCTCGGGAAACAGCCTGGCACCCGGCAGGGAGGGCCTGGCTGGAGCAGCCAGTCGGGCTGCCAGGGCCGGGCTGCCCCGCAGTGAGGATGGAGGATGCGGTGTGGGGACGCAGCACGCCGGGTGCCTGCACACACACCCGTGCACACTCGCGTTCGTGGACCTGGCAGCCCCTCAGGCCCCGCAGGCAGCACCAGGAGCTCCCAATGCGTTGGTGCTTCTGGAGCCGGCGACATCTCTGCTCCATCCTGCCAGCCACAGCCGGCCGGTCCCGGGGGACCTGGGGAGCCCGCAGAACCGCCCCTCGCTCCTCCTCTCCTCCTCCCTGCTCCTGATATACCCTCCTCTCTCCGTCCCCTCTGAGCATCCCTCTGCTCCTCTCCCTCCCTCCCACTCGCCTCTCGCTCCTTTCCCCTTCTCCGTTTCTGCTCTCTGAACTTGCCCCTTCCTCCTTCCCTGCTCTCCCCCAGCCCCTCTCACCCACACCCCGAGGAACTGACCCACCATTGAAGACCCCCAGGCTGTGGCAGGGCGGGGGCCAGGACCCCCACGCCGGAGCCGGGACCTCCACGCTGCAGCTGGGACCTCCACGCTGGACAATGCCTCTCCAGATATTCTGCACCATCTCCTTCTCCAGCGAGGAAGGACCAAGAGATGCTGCAGCCACCGGGAGGGGAGAGGATGGAGCAGATGAGTTCCTGTATGGCAGGAGGAGGATGAAGAGGAGGAGGAGGACGCGGGGGCAGCCACGGACTTCGTGGCCTTTGCCAGCAGCTGCACGCTGCATGGGCTGAGCCACATCTTTGTGGAAGGCAGCCTGGGCGCTCGGCAGGTGCTCTGGGCACTGGCCTTCCTCTTCTCCCTCTCCATCTTCCTCTACCAGGTGGCCGACCGCATCGTCTACTACCTGGAGTACCACCACGTCACGCTGCTCAGCGAGGAGGACAGCCCCGAGATGACCTTCCCCGCCGTCACCTTCTGCAACATCAACCGTGTGCGAGTCTCGCAGCTCAGCCACGAGGACCTGCTCTACCTGGCCCCCCTGGTCAACTACGAGCCCGGGATGGAGCTGGGCTTCGCCCTGGCCCAGCCCGGCCCCGGGGATGAGGACGAGCCCCTAAATTTGTACGTGTTTTTTAACCGCACTTGCCACCAGCTGGAGGACATGCTGCTGAGCTGCAGCTACCGGGGTGAGCAGTGTGGCCCCGGCGACTTCGCGGCGGTGAGTAGCCCCAAGGCGGCCAGGCACGGGGAGCAGCTCCAGCCGGCATCGTGTCGGATCGGGCACGACGGGTGACGCTGTCCTTGCCAGCTCGCTCAGGGACAGGCTGATATTTCAGCCCTGTCCGCCGGCACCTGGGTGTCTCGCTGGAGTTGGGGACGGCACCGGCTGCGGAGACGCGCTGGCAGGATACAGAGAGCAGCCCCAGGGCTGTGCTTGCAGAGGAGGTGCCTGGCACCTCCGTCCCGGCGTCACCACCGCCCGTGGGGCACCATGCGGTCTGCAGCCCACTGGCCTCACATGCCCCTTGCCCGGGCTGGCAGCAGCTCAGCGGTGTGGAGACATGCCGGCTGCCGGAGGCGTTAGCTGGAACGGCCGAGGAGGGACGGGGGGGGGTCAGGATCCCGTTCAGCCCCGTCCTCTGCAGGGATGGAGGAGGGCTTGGAGGAGGCACTGGTGCAGGCGTAGGGCTGAGTGCCGCCGTCTCGGGGAGCTGGGGCTGCCGTGGGGTCTGTGGGGTCAAGGTGCTGTAAATCTGCAAAGTGTCTCCTCCGAGTTCATGCCATTCCTGTGCCTCGGTGGGGAACGTCTCCTCCTCTAACAGGGCAAAGACGGGCAGTTCCAACAGTGAGAGACAGCCCGCAGGGTAGGAACCTGGGTCGGATTGTACCCCCAGGCTGGGGACGGCTGTGTTTCGGGGCTGGTGATGCCCTCCCGGCTCCAGGCTGTGGTGCCGGCAGCAGTTTGGTGCCGGCAGAGGGGCCCCAGCCTCAGCCCCGTGTCCTCTCCTGCAGGTCTTCACCCGCTATGGGAAGTGCTACACCTTCAACGCGGGGCAGGACGGGAAGCCCCGGCTCATCACCATGAAGGGGGGCACCGGCAATGGCCTGGAGATCATGCTGGACATTCAGCAGGACGAGTACCTGCCAGTGTGGGGGGAAACAGGTAACCCACTGCCCCAGCGGCTCTGCCAGCAGGTCCGCTCGGTCACCGGCAGCTCCCGGGGTGCTTCCCAGCCCCTTCCCAGCTCCCCACCCCACGGGTCCACGTCCCTCAGGCTCCCTCCTCTTCCCTCCTTCCATTTCTCATCACTTCGGGTCCTTTTCTTTCCTTTTTCCTCCTTGTCTTTGCTCTTCGCCATGGCAACTCCCCATCGGTTTAGACAAGCAGCCATCACTTGTTTATAAATAGAGGCAAACACTTTCCCTGCCGCTCTCCCCGGGTGCTGGAGCAGGAGGGTCAGAGGCGGAGGGGACAAGGACATGGTGTAGCAAACAGATGGACAGATGGATGGACACGTGAACGAATGAATTTACCCAGGGGAAGGGTGGGAGAAGTTTTGGTCCCTCTTGCAGCAGGGCTCGGCACAGCCCTGTAGAGCGGGATACAGGGCGATGCATCACCCTGCTTCTCTCTGCCGCAGACGAGACCTCGTTTGAAGCCGGGATCAAGGTGCAGATCCACAGCCAGGACGAGCCCCCGCTGATCGACCAGCTCGGCTTCGGGGTGGCTCCCGGCTTCCAGACTTTCGTGTCCTGCCAGGAGCAGCGGGTAGGAACTGGGGGGGTCTGGGATGCTCCCTCTCACCCTGCGCTGTGGGCTAGACCTGCTGTGGGACGCTGAGCCTCCTCCCTGTGCCCCTGTCCCCTGCTCCCATGTCGGATTGAGAGGGGGACCCGGCCCTGGGGAGCGATGCAGCGAGGGTGTCTGTCCCCCCCGCCATGCCGGGGGCCGGTGGGCTTCTCTCCTCACTCATGGCTTCTGCCCCCTCCCAGCTCATCTACCTGCCACCTCCCTGGGGCGACTGCAAGGCGGTGGCGGGCGACTCGGAGTTTTACGACACCTACAGCATCACCGCCTGCCGCATCGACTGCGAGACCCGCTACCTGGTGGAGAACTGCAACTGCCGCATGGTGCACATGCCAGGTGAGCCCCGCGCGTGGCAGGGTCCGGCCCCCGCCGGGCTCAGCCCACCGACGCGGTCCCACCGGGAAAACCTGCTTTATCTCTCCTCCAGGCGATGCCCCTTACTGTACCCCGGAGCAGTACAAGGAGTGCGCGGATCCGGCCTTAGGTGAGGCTGCCCAGCCCTGTGGGACCGAGCTGTGGGTGTTGGATTTCTCCATCTCTCCATCTCCCTCTCTCCCTGCCCAGATTTCCTGGTGGAGAAGGACAACGAGTACTGCGTCTGCGAGATGCCCTGCAACGTGACCCGCTACGGCAAAGAGCTCTCCATGGTGAAGATCCCCAGCAAGGCCTCCGCCAAGTACCTGGCCAAGAAGTACAACAAGTCGGAGCAGTACATCGGGTAACGTGCTGCGGCCACGGCGATGGGGTGGCATCTTGTCCCTCCATCCCAAATCTCAGCCTGACGCCGCTTGTCCTGCACAGGGAGAACATCCTGGTGCTGGATATCTTCTTTGAAGCCCTGAACTATGAGACGATCGAGCAGAAGAAGGCGTATGAGGTGGCCGGCTTGCTGGGTGAGTGTTGGTGGCTGTGCCGGGGGCCCTGAGGCAGCACCCAGCCGGCATCCTCCAACAAGGCGGTCTCGTGTTGGCCCCGTACACCATGGCCCTGTTCCCGAGGCACCAGGATGTGCCGACAGCGTGGGTGCAGAGCAGGGTGCCCCGCTGCCATGGCCAGGCACCAGTCACAGCGGGGACTGCCCTTTCTCTGCTCCCTCTGCCACCGGACGCCAGACTCGCGCCACCCTGATGGCTTCCCTCTCCTCTGCAGGTGACATTGGAGGGCAGATGGGGCTGTTCATTGGGGCCAGTATCCTCACAGTACTGGAGTTGTTCGACTACGCCTACGAGGTGAGCGTCTCTGCCGTCCCACGGCTGCCAGGGGGTCCAGGTTATCCTGGAGTACCGAAATGTTCGTGTGGGACATGGGGAAGAGCCGCCCATGAGCCCCCACAGTACTGAAATCCGGCTCTCGCAGGTGATAAAGCACCGGCTGTGCCGGCGGGGCAAGTGCCGCAAGAACCACAAGAGGAACAACACGGACAAGGGCGTTGCGCTGAGCATGGACGACGTGAAACGCCATGTAAGTGCCGGGCATGCCACGGGAGCTGCCGGTGCCCTCTTGCACCTTGAAGGCTGCCCCAGATGTGTCATGGGGTGGGGGGGGTGTCACCGTTTTGGGGAGCGCTTGGGAAAGGAGCAGAGGCACCAGGCAGAGATTTTGCGGGGAGACAGGAGTCGCTTTCTGCGGCGGTCCGGGTGAAACCAGTGACCCCAGCATCCCGTCCATCCTCTGCCCCGCAGAATCCCTGTGAAAGCATACGGGGCCACCCGGCAGGCATGACATATGCAGCCAACATCCTACCTCATCACCCGGCCCGGGGCACCTTTGAGGACTTCACCTGCTAACCGACATCTGGATGTACAACCTGAGCTACCAAAGCCCTCCGGAGAGCTGCCCTTCTCCCTGCGAGCGCCAGCAGAGAGACACATCTAAGGGGACCTTGCTCCTCGCCACGGTGGGACACGGACAAGAGCGACGGCCTCGGATTTCGGGGCAGGCGATCGGGTCGGGTCATGCTCGAACCCGGCGCGCAGCCCCCGCGGCAGCTGCTCCGCGCCTGCCCCGCTAGTTCAGAGACTCGAGGACGCTCCAGCCCGGCCATCCTCGCGGTGCGGGGAGCGACACGCACAGCGGGCTGGGGCACGGGCCTGCCCCGTCTCCTCCCCTCGGCTCCCCTCAGCCTTTTTAACTAGAAACCCAGAAGCCAAGAAGAAGCAGCCATTCGGCCGCAGAGTCTCCATCCACAGCCCTGTCCGTCTGTCCGTCCATTGCCTCCATGCCCATCCTGCTCCAAAGCCTTGGCCGGCGCTTGCTGGGACCCCCATGCCCGGCAGGAGGGATCATCGAGGAGGCCCACGGTGTGCCTGGCAGACACGGCAGCGGGTTCGGCAGTCCCGGGAGAGCCTCGCTATCCCCTGGGACCGCGGTGGCCCGCAGCCCACCCTCACCTGGGCACTCCTGGCCACTCCATGCGCATGAAGACGGGGCACCTTCACCTCTCCGAAACGTCTTCCTCAGCACGCTGCCCCAGGGATGGTGGTGCCCAGCCACCGAGCTCGCTGGCCGGCCCTGAGCACCAGAGGGGACTCGGCCGGGGGGTGCCACCTCGGCACTGGAGACCCCGCCGCCTGGGCACTCTCCCCCGGCCACGTCAGGTCGGGTGACGGTGTGGTCTCCCTGCCCGTCTCTCCTGGGCTCCACGCAGCCTGGCCAGCACCAGCCCTTCCCTGCAGTCCCTCCTGTCCCCAGGGAACCTGGAGCTACCATGTGCGGCCCCCAAAAAGAGCCATCCTCGGGGAGAAAGGCAGAAGGAAAACTCCTGGCCCCCGTTTTGGCTGCAGCCACCAGCCTGGCTCGGCCAGGGACACCACGAGGGACAGCCCCTTGGCACCGCTTTGGCCAGGCGGGCATAGGAGCCCCAAAACCAAAAGGGTCCCTAGGTTGAGGGACACCCCACGGCACAGGGTGCTCTGGTCCATGGGACCGCAGGCTCCCACCCCGCTGAACCCCCCCGACAGCAGCTGCCCCCGGGCACAGCGAGCCCTGGGCATCTTTGGGGCATCTGCTGGCTCGCTGCCCCGAGACCACCGCTGCTCCTCCCGTCGCTGCCCTCTCCCCGGCACGCAGAGACCTGCCCTGGCAGCCGGGGTCCGGCCGTCCGGCACTGGCCGAGTCTCTGCTCCCCGGGCCCGCAAGCGCACCGCCATTTCGCTCCAGGGTCAGTGGAAATTGGCCTCCCCCGGCCCCGGCCAGCCCCCAGGCCCCACGCATCAAGCGAGAGCCCTCCCAGGGCTGAAGTGCTACTTACCTTTAAGAGCTTTTGCAATAAGTCTTTTTAGTCATGATTATTTCTAAACTGCAGTTTTGTTTTTATTATTGTCATTATTATTATTATTATTATTATTGTTATTTGCTTCCTGACCAAAATTAGGAACTGGGGGTCAGTCCTTTGTATCCAGCGATCGCCCAAAGATGACGGGTCGGCCACATCCATAAATTTTCTTATGGATTTTTCCTAATGTTTCATTGCATTTCATTTATTTATTTTCTTTCCTTCTCTTTTCCATTCAAGCTTTTAAAGATGGGGCTGGAATTTGACCTTGACGCTCACCTGTTGAAGCATACACTTTTTTGTTTGTTTCTATTATGTCATCTGCATTTTATATTTCTTATATATAATATATATGACTATATATATATGTGTACATATATATATATCTCTCTCTATATGCATCATATCAGTGTAGATACCCATCTAGTAGCATTTAGGCCTTGTTCTTGTGCCATTTTTCTTTCTGTTACCGATCTCTGAATGCCTTCAAGTGTATAAAGTGTTGAATTCTCTCTGGTATCTGTACTATGTACACACATTTTCATAGGAAGCACAATGACAGATGCATTGTACATCAATACCTGCTACTCTTAACGATGATATAAAGAATGATATAACTCATGAACACAGAGCCTTTCTGTTTTGCTGAGCTGCTGGAAACGCTCCCCAAGGAGGCAGATGGGGACGGCATCATCCCGGGATGTTCTTGAAGGCATCACCGAAATCCTGGAGCCAAGACCAAAAGGAGGGGGGGAGGATAAAGCTTCGGTCCAGACTTCCAGTACGGTCTTTAAACGCGCACATGACTACCAGCAACATCAGAGCTGATGTTGAAGAGAGTCCCGTTAAAGCTCCCTTTGCCGAGTGCTGTGCTAATGTGGCGATTGCTCTGGGTCCCTAAGCGAGCTCCAGCATCGCTGCCTGGCCCTGCACTGCCACGTGAACACGCCCCGAGGGACGCCGTAGGACGGGAGGATGGGAACTGACTTTTGCTCTCAAGCAGGGGGAGGAGGATTAACATATGCACAGCTGCTAATCTTTGACAACTCTAACACTTCTGTGGTTTGGGACAGACACCTGAGATTCAGCAGAAATGAGTCACTAGCTTGACTATCTCCTGGTTTTAATTTAACCGAGTTAGTAGCAGTTGTAGCACAAGCCATATGTAAACACACTCCTTGTCCTACAAATTTCCAGCTACAAAGAGCCAAAGTAACATGCCAGATCCAACACCGGGCATCCAAAAAAGCCCTCAGGACCCCACGGAGACTGAATAATAGTGAGTGGGCAGTGGGCAGGCAATACTGAAATGCCAAACTCCCCCTGGTCACTGGGCTCTGGCCATGTCCCTGTTGCTCCTGGAAATGGCAGACGGGTGTTTTGCATTTAAACTAGAATGGTCTTGCTGCTATTCTGGTCCTTCTCTGCCAGAGATGGTGCTGCAAAGGCCACAGGGTGGGCTTTGAATAGGAACAAGATAATATAGCTAACCCCAGAAGGGAGTTAATGAACTTAAATTAATTGCAGCCAGCCACTGTGAGTAGCCAGAGCAGCTGACCGTGCCTGCTCCCTCCACAGCGGCATTGACAGCAGCTCCTGTTGCAGGGGGCAGGCAGTGACCCTGTCTCTGCAAGCTGTAATCTCTTCCACAACTCTCCATTAACCTGCTGGGCTGTGCTGGGAGCAGGTCACCCCATCCATCTGTCACAGCCTCGCATTGCATAGGCGCATCCCCAGCCTCAGCACGGCTGTCTGGGGTTTCTGCCGCCGCTGGACATGACGTCTGTGAGCCGCAGCCTGGAATGGACTCGCAGAGGAGGTGCCTGGACCCCAAATGCAGCACAGCCGATGCAATTCCCATGGGCGTACAGCAGGTAGCCAGACAGGACGCCAACACGAGCAGCTCTCAGATAACGAAGTGGAAAAGCTGCACGTTTTCAGACTCAAGGCTCCAATGTGCATGCTATCCGTGCACCATCAGAGCGTTGCAGGACAGCGTGCGCAGGCCGGGGACCTTCAGCCTGTTCGGGATTACGGCAGCTCGCGGATGGGCGCACCACGTGTAGGCTGCACGGGGCTGGCAGCCTGCAAGGTGTGTGGTGCAGGCAGCGTGTGTGCATCCACGTCTGTCACTCGGTGGTGCGAGACTCACGCTGTGCACAAGACAGGGAGTTAATTACATTTCACAGGAAGCATCTCTGATGATCCACGCGAGGATGGGGTGTGACACACCTAGGCCTGAGATGCTGGGAAGCACCTGCTTGCACGCTGCTGTGTTTACCTTACAGATTGTGTGGCTGCTGAAACCCTACGGAGCAAGGATTAATCATGCAACACGCATATAACCACGGCAGAGATAGCATCACCTCTTCTCCTCCCTGACAGTAATTCCCAGTTACCACTTGCTCACTGCTAAAGCTGCCAGCAGAAACAGGCGCTGAGATAGAATTACACAGTCCTGGATGCTGTTCGGCTGCCTGGAGCCAGAGCCATACTGGTTGGGGAAGAAGGTTTCAGAGGAGCTGCCTTGTGCCAGCAGGTGCAGTAAAATGAAGGTGCTCGGGGTAGCATTTCGCAAACCACTTCCACTGGGAGGAGCGAACCAACCAAACCCTCAGGGCAGAAGAAAGGAGAAAGGACAAGTGTAAGGAGACACTGAGCCAAGGAAGCTGAGGTTATTTTCTCCTTGCGTTTCTTACAAAACGCAGCTAGTATCAGGGGACAGAGAGGACTGGTCAGAGAGCATCCCTGGGGACAGAGGGCTGGGGTCGCTCCCAGCTCAGCTCATGCAATGTGGGGTCTCTCAAGACCCTGCAGCTCACCTGCTCCCTGAGCCAAGCTGAGCAGCTCTCTGAGTCCCACTTCCCTCTCTCCACTTCTCAGGTTAGCCCTTGCTTTCTCTCACTCTCACCCCGCCTCACTCTGCGTGCCCCTCCCAGGAGGGCCAGGCAGCTTTCCAGCCTGCCCGAAAGGCTCCTGCCAGGCTTTAAGCCTCAGTCAAAGTTGCATCTGAACAATATGGAGCAGATAAGTTCCACTGCTTTTCCTCCCCATGAATATTTCATAAGGCTGCTGGGCGCCAAGCCTGTCGGAGGTGGCATTAAATTAACTGCACGGACACATGGATGCTGAGACAACGGTTAATGGCTGTGCTCAAAGCTTCACGTTTTTCATTGAGGATAGGGACTGCCGTATCTGGCAGACAAGGTGCCAACACATCCCCACTTCTTTGCTCAGTCAACAATGCCATGCACTGTACAGGACAGCCTCCAAAATGACCCATGATCATCATTAATTGCTTAATTAATACTTGTGGTGTGACTGCTCACTTGGCTTTTTTTCCACAGATTAATGCTGGCTGGATTTGTGTCCCATTTCTCTCTGAGCAACCACAAGGGTAAGTGCTCCGGGGAGCAGGGTACTTAATGCTAATACTTGCAGAAAGTGGCCTTTAATTCTAACATCATGCTTTCTGTAGCAACCCAAGTCACTGTCAAGGGAGATAGGAATCCTTTTCCTGGGTGCTCAGCCTAAACCTGAACAAACTGACTCCATTCTTGTCCATTTATTCCCCCATAAGCTTACTTCTTAAAATGTTAAGAGAGGTGTTACTGCCACGTCTGCACGTTGGAGTCCTCCATCCCCGGGACAGGCAAAGCCACCTTCCTCCGAGCACATCCCAGAGCAAGGGAGGCTTCAGGACCAGCATTTCCTGCAATAGGCACGTATTTATAACAGTGAGTGCTACAGTTATGGCCTGGCAAGCGTGGGACTGACACGCCAACCCTCCTCAACTCTAGAGCAGCTCTGACTGTAACAACTCCTGTGCAGTAACTCTGACGGCTGCAGTGGAAATCAGCCAGGCTAAATTAGGACAAGAGAGATCAGAACAAGTGCGATGTCAGCTGAGGGAGGTAGATGAGTCCCTGAGCACGCCTGAAGGGAGCTCAATGGCTGCCAGCCTAAGGATTCAAGGAGCTGCAAATTCTTACAGGTGGTTTTGCACAGAGATGGGAGCCCCTAGCACACAACCCGCTGCCCACCCTGCTCCTAACACCCACAGGACTCCCCACTTCCCCCATGGCCCTTGCATCCCTCACAGGCTCCCCATAAACGTTGCCCCCAGGACCCTGCACCCCCAAGAACAACCCTCATGGACCCTGCACCCTCCCATACCCCCCCCCCCCCCCCCGACCTTGCCCTAGGACCCTGCACCCTCCCACATAGCCCCAGGACCCTGCCCTAAGACCCTGCACCCTCCCATATAGCCCCAGGACCCTGCCCTAAGACCCTGCACCCTCCCATATAGCCCCAGGACCCTGCACCCCCAAGACCCTACACCCTCCCATACCCCTCCCCGCCCCCTAGTGTGGGCCTCCAGCCAACAGAGGGCGGCGGTTGCCGGGGGCGCCTCCCTAGCACGGCACCTGCGCGTGCTCTCTATGACGAGCGTCCGGTTCCGGTCCGCTCCCCTTTGTGCTGGAGAAGATGGCGGCGCGGGCGGGATTCCAGTCGGTGACTCCCAGCGGCGGCGGTGGCGGAGCCGCTGCCGGGGCCGGTGCGCTGGGACCGGGCACGCCGGGCGGGCCGGTGCGCATGGGCCCGGCTCCGGGACAGGGCTTGTACCGCTCGCCGCTACCGGGAGCCGCCTACCCGGTGAGGCGGGGGAGGGGCCGGCGGGGAGCGCGGACCGGCGCTGCGCGGGGCGGGGCGGGAGGGAGCGGGGGCGGTGGGGACGGGGACGACTCCTCCCGGTGGGCACTGGACCGGTTTTCTTTTCTCCGCAGCGCCCCGGAATGTTACCGGGCAGCCGGCTGGCGCCACAGGGCCCCTCCATGGGGCCGCCCGGTTACGGCGGGAGCCCGGCGGTGCGGCCCGGGATGGCGCAGGCCAGCCTGGACCAGGCGCGCAAGAGGCCGGCGCCGCAGCAGCTCCAGCAGGTGCAGCCGCAGGCCGTGCCCAACCGCAACCACAAGTAAGGGCCGGCATCCCCGGGCGGCGGGGACATCCCCGGGTGGCGGGGTGTCTCGGGACATCCCCGGACATCCCCGGGCGGCAGGGTGTCTCAGGGCATCCCGGGACATCCCCGGGCATCGGGGCGTCTCAGGGCATCCCCGGGCGGGGGCACGGATGCGTTGCTTCTCTCCCCAAAGGCCCCACGGGGAAAGGCCGGGTTTAGGGGTGCGGGCAGGCACCCCCAAAATCAGAGCGAGCGGTGAGTCCTCGCTGAAGCGGGGACTGCGCCGGGTGCGGGGCAGCGGGAAGCGTCAGTCACTGACTTGGTGTCATCGGCTGGCTGCTCTTAGCGGCACAAAGCTTTTCTGTTCGGCTGTGTCCGGGGCGCTCTGCCTTCGTGCTGCGCTTGGGCTTCTCATGGCTGCTTCTTGTTGGGTGGCTGAAAGGGACGTCAGCTTTCTTGTGCGGCTCCTCTGGGAGAGGGGGGCTTCCAGCAGGTACAAGAATAACGTGCAGCTGCTAGACAAGAGCAAGTTTATGTTACGTTTCTGGCAGTATAATGCGATTCCTCAGTAACACTGGTAATTCATCCCTTGATTTAAAATGCATCTCCTAGAAAAGTGAATCTAATGCTAATTGAAGCTAGAGAGTCACTTTGGTTAGGCATTACGTCAGTATGCCCTTTCCAACTTGATGTAACCCCGCTTTCTAAGCTCTCTCAGGGGATGCGAAACGTTCAGGTAACCAGTTAGTCACACTGCTGCAGGGTTCGTCAGCTCTGCAGTGCTGGAGGCCTGGCAGGGGCTGTGGGGAGTGGAGAGCCTGACTGTGTGCTGATGGTAATGGTAAGTGCCTCTGAAAATGAGAGCCTGGGCCCGAGACTGGCATCCAGGCTGAGAGCACTGCTAATGCCGCAGTACTAAACCAGAGAATAAACTGTCGTCTTGCTCCCTTCGTGAATGCCTACAGTAAATGTGCAGAAAGCGGTTGCCATTTTAATGCCTGTGTGTGCATCTTCTTCCTTAACAGCGCTAAAAAGAAGAAGATGGCTGACAAAATTCTACCTCAGAGGGTGAGTGGCACATGCAGTTGAAGCCTGGGTTGATACGAAGTAGACTGGAGAAGTGCGGGGGAGCTGACAGTGATTTGCATTCTTGATTGGCTATAGATTCGTGAACTTGTACCCGAGTCTCAGGCCTATATGGACTTGCTGGCCTTTGAAAGGAAATTGGACCAGACGATCATGAGGAAACGCTTGGATATCCAGGAGGCTTTGAAGCGACCCATTAAGGTAGGGGAGGGCTGCGTTCATGGTTATCATAAGCAAGGTTTGGAGGCTCTTACTTTAGTTAAGACAGCAGGAGGGCACTGAAGCTTGGGTCGTGTCCCTGTAAGCGTGGTGTATCAGGAATCTTAATAAGACATAACCAAGGAGTGGAACCAGAAATGCCTCTTTCCTTGTTGTCTGTCCCGGGAGCGGGGGAATATGAGGCAGCTAAAAACGTTAAGCTTAGTTTTAGCAAACATAAGCAAGATAGTCAGCCCTTTATTTCAGAATTAACACTGAGCTGGTGCTTTTTCTTTTAGCAAAAACGAAAGCTACGTATTTTTATCTCCAATACCTTCAATCCAGCCAAGTCGGATGCAGAGGATGGTGAAGGAACAGTCGCCTCCTGGGAGCTTCGAGTGGAAGGACGGCTGCTGGAAGATGTAAGTGTGAAATACCCAACCACAGAGGTGACTTTCTGGATCTGGAATTGGCAATGAAACCAGTTTCTTAGTGTCTGAGAGCATAGCTAGGGGCTTGATATCCTCCTTCATCTCTGTTTTCCAAGGAGTCTGATGGTGACGAGACCGAGAGCCCAACTTGGAGACCGATGGGTATCCCATGGCAGGACATGAGTTATACAAAGTTCTTATAGCTATAAGAATTAATGGTGAGAGCAGATCAGTGGCACTTGTGTACCCAGGCTCTGAGAACCAGGGCACTTGCATTGTATGTAACTGCTGAGTGATTTAATTCCTGCAAGCTCATCTTTAACACCAGTCTTTCACTCTCTGTCTTGGAACTTGATTTTCAAGCACATGTTGGTGAATTTAGGTGTTCGGAACTTAAAGGAACACTGTTGTGCACGGTGGCTGTGCTTGAGTGCTGAGACTTGCTGTCCTAACACTTTTCCTTCCTGTGTTGCTTGCAGTCTGCTTTGTCCAAATATGACGCCACCAAGCAGAAAAGAAAGTTCTCATCCTTCTTTAAATCTCTGGTCATTGAACTTGATAAAGACCTGTATGGCCCTGACAATCACCTAGTAGAGGTGAGCTGCTTTTTGCTGTGTTACCTCTAAAAATGGGTTGGTGTTTCAGCAGACAGGGTTTGTATATCACTTGTAACTTGAGAGGGGGGGATACTTAAGGCTTGAGCAAGTGGCTGGGAGCCAGGAGCTCTTGAATTCTTAGCTTTTCCTCTGACTTGCTGGAGGTCTGAACAAATGTATTAACTCTTGTTTCAAGCTGTAAGTGGGAATAAGATGAACTTTCTCTAGGTGGGTGGGATTTACTGGCAAGCTTGTTGGGTGCTAGGCAGCAGGAGCAAAGGGAGCCAAGTGTGGGGGTGCTTCTAAAAGCCCTCTGCTGTTCCAGTGGCACAGGACTGCTACAACTCAGGAGACGGATGGCTTCCAGGTGAAGAGGCCGGGAGATGTAAATGTGCGCTGTACTGTCCTTCTGATGCTGGATTACCAGGTAAGATGTTGGGAGTAACGGTGCTGGCCATGTACTGTTAGCTCTGTCTGTGGCCATCTCACCTTTCTGTGCTTTTTGTTTCAGCCTCCCCAGTTCAAATTGGATCCCCGCTTGGCTCGTCTCTTGGGGATTCACACTCAGACCCGTCCAGTGATCATCCAGGCATTGTGGCAATATATCAAGACCCACAAGCTCCAGGACCCCCACGAGCGGGAGTATGTCATCTGTGACAAATACCTCCAGCAGGTAACAGTGTGGCTGGAACAAGCGACTGTTTCAGCTTTTCTTTGTCAGCAGCCAGTGATGGCTGGTGCTGAGCTCCCATTCCTTTCCTTAGCCCTGTGTTTCTGTCCCAGATATTTGAATCTCAGCGGATGAAGTTCTCTGAAATCCCACAAAGACTTCATGCATTGCTTATGCCCCCAGAACCGATCATCATTAATCATGTGATCAGGTGAGACTGGTCGACTTGACTTCATTTTTCTAGGAAGAAGAGTGGAAGGGATGGATGAGGCTGGCACAGGAAGGCAATGTAATATGTTCTGATTTTCAGCAGCAGTTCCCATGTTGCCTGTCATAGTTTCTTTGTAGAAGAACAGCCACCTCTTCTGTTTACCACATCCCTCTTTTCCACAAGGCACTCCCACGTTCATGCTGTCCTTTGCATTACACTTTTGTAGACAGAAATCTGCTTGGAGCAATCACTTGGTCTTTGTGCTGCGAAACCATCAGTGGAGCTTTGCTGCTTGGTGTTAGAGCTGAAGCTAACACTAGCGTGGCTTGTCCCTGCCTGCAGTCCATGTGCTGCGTCATCCTACATGAGCTACAAATTGGTGCTTTCTTGAGCTACTCGCTTATTTTGGCTTCTTTCTTGTGGATGCCCCTAGTGTTGACCCAAACGACCAGAAGAAAACAGCTTGCTATGACATTGATGTGGAGGTGGACGATACCTTGAAAACTCAGATGAATTCCTTTCTGCTATCCACAGCCAGTCAACAGGAAATTGCTGCTCTGGATAACAAGGTAGGAAGAGCTTCTTCAGGTCTGCCCTCCTCATTGCTGGGTAGGAATGTGTCTCTGGAGCAGGTGAGCCCTGAACAGGACAGAGGTTCAGCTTTGCTCTGTTGTGCATTTGGACGCTGGAGTGGGGTAAGCCATGCTTACAAACAGGTGGCTTTACCTGGAAGTGTAATTTTAAAGCAAATGGTCAGTGGGAAAATTGGTAATATTTAGAGTAGGAAACTGGGCATTGAAACGCCTATCTGATAGGTGTAAGTCAACCAGGGAGTATAAGAATTTGCCTTCATGTGTTGGGTCTCTTGATGTTTCTGTCTGACTTTTTCCCCTATTCAGCAGTTTAGTTGCTGTGCTTATCTCCTTCAGATTCATGAAACAATAGAGACAATTAACCAGCTGAAGACCCAGCGTGAGTTCATGCTGAGCTTTGCCCGAGATCCTCAGGGCTTCATCAACGACTGGCTACAGTCCCAGTGCCGAGATTTAAAGGTAAAAGCTTTTTCTTGTGTGGAAGGTGGATCCAGTCACACGCTTCCCTCATTATAACCAGCTCCCACAGAGAGAGGGAGGCAATTTCCTGCTCAGAAAGCAAGACTAGAATTGGAGTCAAGCGTAAGAACCTGACCTGACTGTGCTGAAATTTCTTTGAGAAAAAGGGAGGGAGTGGGGGTTTGCTCAGCACAGCCAGAGCTTTTGCGCTCCCTGAACTGTTTTGTCCTTTGTGCTCTGTAGACAATGACTGATGTTGTTGGGAATCCTGAAGAAGAGCGTAGAGCTGAGTTCTACTTCCAGCCGTGGGCTCAGGAAGCTGTGTGCAGATACTTCTACTCCAAGGTGAGCATCCCTGATCAGGGGTCCCCCTCCGTACCCAGTGGCTCAGAGTACCTGCCACTCCTTGGGGGCAGACGCTGCCGGTGGAAAGCGGCAGTGCTAAGCTTCACTTGTAGACACTGCTGATGCATACTGGTCCCAGTTTGAGTTCACCCTTTTCCAGCTGGGTCCTGTGTTACTCGGCTGCTGTGGTGCTGCACCGTCCGAGTATGTTAATGCTGCGGCTCTGGCTTCTCTTGCAGGTGCAGCAAAGACGGCAGGAACTGGAGCAGGCCCTGGGAATCCGTAACACATAGGCTGCTCCGCTCCTCCCCAACCAGAAGGCATCACAGCTATTTGTGAAGACAGAGAGCTGCAGACTACGCTGTTAAGGCTCACATAATCCCACTCCGGCAGCGAGGCCCGCATCATTATTCATCCTGGCATTGTCCCTATTGGGGCAACTCCAGGACACTTGGGGTCTTCTGGGGTGTGGCAAGCAGACAGGCTCCAATGAGCACACATTTCTACCTGGTTTTCTTCCTGACTGTTGCCTTGTCAGTCCCAAGGCTTCCGAGAGCCTCCCCTTGACTCCACGCTGCCTGTAGTGTCCCCAGTAGCCAGTACGACTGCTGACTTGGAGCCTTTCTCAAGTTCAGAAACCACAGCCCATTCCTCCCCGACTAGCATCTAGTTGTGGCACACGTGAGACCTGGGTCTGGGAAGCCTGGATCTGCTGTAAGGGTGGAGTTCTGTGGCTAGTCTCTTCCCTGCCTCGTTTTATAGCAAGGTGCCAGGAGACGTAGTGGGCAGGATGCCATGAGCTGACATACCTCCCTGCCCTTACTCCCTCGCTCGGAGGGTGCTGCTGCACTGGGCTGCCTCATAGGTCACTCCCCTCCTTGAGGAAGTTACTGGACTGCGTAGAGAATTGCTTCTTCCCTTGTCCCTTTTTCCCTGCCCTGTTCCCTTCGTGTTCTTTGACAGACTGTCCTAGGCTGGGATCACAGGGGAGATGAGGCATTGGCTTACTGCAGGGACGTGGAAGCATGGGAGCGGTGAGACTTCTCTGCACTTCAAAAGACCTACACTTGCGGTTCCAGCGAGCCATCTGGCTGCTTGTTCTCCCTGTAGCAGGGAGAGGGGATGCAGCAACTGCCTGGTGGAGTTATGCAGGGGCGCAGTGTTGGAGGCTCATTCCTTTGGGACAGTTATCCTGTGTCACTTGCTGTGGGGACCAGAGGCTCCTTCGTGTGGATCTGAGGGTGTAACAAGACAGTCCTTGGGAATGGACGTAGCTCCAAGCGTATGCGAGTTAGCAGGTGTTTCCATGCTGAAGCTCCTGTGGTTTTTAGTCAAGTTTTAGGTTTTGCGGCTGCCATAAGGCCCAGCATGGTTCAGGAATGTACAAGTAGATTTTCTCTACTGTGGGGAGTAGCAGCCCAGATGCCTCTTCATGGAATGAATTACTAGTGAACTAGTGGTCAGGTGTAAGAGAATGGCTTCTCTTAACCTGGATCTCAGTATTTCTGCTCGGGACTGTAATGCAAATGGACTTGAAAGTTGGTCATATTCTCCTGGAATAGCTGCAAAGTCATGTTACGGACGAACCCCCGTCATCCCCACACCCAGCTTTGGTGTAGTTGGGAAGGTTGCTATGAATTTGGGAGCCTGGGTGGCCCTACTCCTTGTGTCTGTGTTACTACATGTCTGTGAGTAATAGACTCTCGACTTCCCTTCTCCTTTGCCCCCTTATGAAATGGCTCCTCTGTGGTACTGGGGTGAAGGTCTTGGTGCTGATGAAGCAGCCCACTGACTCCTCAGGGTAATCACACACGAAGGATGCTGAGTACTGCGTAGGCAAACATAGCTGTTGCAGAGTAACTGCTTTTCTTAACTGAATATTACGGTTTTTTCCATGGACCAAAATTTTTTTTTTGTACTGTATCCTTGTAGACGTCACCCAGTTTTAATAAAAGCCTCCTGTGAAGGAAGCTGTCCTCCCTCCTTCTGTGCTGACAGCACGCTTTCTCTCAGCAGCTGCCTTGGTGAATGACACTTCATTTACTTGCCTAGGAAGGGACAGGATTATCTCCACTTTTTTTTTTTTTTTTTTTTTAAACAAAGCCAACTAGGTTAGGAGACTGGAGAGAAAATGTTCTTCATGTTTTGGCCTTTTATAGAGAGCCTGTCACGTAAGAATCTCCTGGCTTGCAGAGTCTGCTAAGCCGTTGCAAAGTGCTTTTGTGGCAAACAAGCAAAGTAACTTGAGCAAAACTGGAAATCCAGTGGCCAAGCTGCTGATAAAACCTAGACAGCCCAGTTTCCACACTGCTGCCTTGCAGAATTGTGACAGCCTGTTACTAGCCCCACGGGAGTCAGGCATAATTTTGAGGAAACTATTAAAGTTTACATAGAAGGGTTTAAAACTATGCAAAAGGGGCATTGCTCTCTTCACCATGCCTTGTTTATAAAAGTAGAAATGTAATGCTTTACAGAAAACCTGTAAGCCCTTGTTGCAAGGGAAAGAGATCCTCTATGTATAGAAGAAAGGGCAATTTGCCTAAGGTCAGGCAGTTAGTGCTGCTGCTTAAGGCTGTGGGATTAGGGCAGGAGTTGCGTCCTGGGTCTGCAACCAGATGGTTCATACTTCTTACTTGGGGAGGAAATGGCACTTCTTAGGAAGAGGGGGAGAATAAAAGGCTTTTATGCAGAAAAAGGGGGGGAGAGGCTCCGCAGTCACGACTCCCAGTTCTACTGAGATTTGGGATCTATTTCACCTTCGCTTCAGGGGAGCAATTTGCACCTGCAGTGCAGCCCTGCATTGCCGCCCACCGAGCTGCCAGCACCGGCTGTGCCTGGGAAAGTGGCCAGCTCTGCCACCCCGGGGCACGGGTGCCCGGTTCCCCCCCGGGGGCGAGGCGGGACCGGGGGCGGGACGGGGCCGCCCCTGCTCCAGGCGGCCTTGAAATACCAGCGGCGGGCTCAGCGCTGCACAGTGACCCGGCTCCCTGCACCATGGGTGGCAAGAAAGTCTGCGTCGTGGGTTCTGGCAACTGGTGAGAGCCTGCTGCCCGCGCACCCGGGTCCCCTCTTTGAGCACAGCGCGGTCCCGGTGCCTCACGGTACCCGGTGCAAGCCGTCCCCGTTTCACCAGGAGCCCTAGTGACCTGTGGTGCACTGGGCTCCCTGGTGCCAGCGGCCTCGGTGCCCGCTGCCTACGGCTCTGCTCTGCCCACGCAGGGGCTCGGCCATCGCCAAGATCGCTGGCAGCAATGCGGCGCGGCTGAGCACCTTTGAGAACCAGGTGAACATGTGGGTGCTGGAGGAGGAGGTGGGCGGCCGGCGGCTCACCGACATCATCAACACGGAGCACGAAAATGTCAAATACCTGCCAGGGCACAAGCTGCCCCCCAATGTGGTGAGTGTGGCCTGCCAGTGGCTTGTCCGCTGAGCGCAGGGTCCGATGCTGACAGCCAGGCTCTCTGGTGAGAGGTAATAAATAGCTCTGCTGGGAGCTGCTGGAGTCCTGGTGTCCTGGGCACCGGCTGTGCGAAGGTAGGGGATGCACCGGGCTGCACGGGACTCAGTTACACCCTCCCGGTGACCTTGATCTGTGCTTGGACGAGCTGCAGCCCTGGCTGCTCTCGCTGCCCACCTTTGCCCCCGCTCTGGCATCCCGCAGGCTGGGCTTGAGGCCATGTGGCTGCCTCCGAGCTGGCATCGGCAGCATGCAGAGAGCCCATGGGGCCTGCTGCCCCACGGCTGTATGCTCAGCCCCTCGGCTGGCACTGGCCTGCTGAGGTCCCCAGAATGACCCCGGCTCTTTGCACCACTTTCGTGGGACCAGCTCGGGCTGCTTTCACCCTGCTCTGCTCCAGCCCCTCTGCCCTGGAAGGGGACCTCGGGGCAGCAACTTTGTGCACTTTATTCCCTTACAGGGAAGCCCCCAGCAGTTGCTCTCGAGCCCCTGCTCCCCTTGTCCTGGATTCAGGACACACTCGCTGCACGACTACAGGCACAAGTCCCTGATGACAGTCATACTCTCCAGGTAGCAGAGCCAGACCTGCTGAAAGCCTGCGCTGGGGCTGACGTCCTCCTGTTCGTGGTGCCCCACCAGTTTGTCGGCAAAGTCTGTGACCAGCTCAAGGGCCACGTGAAGAAAGATGCTGTTGGGGTGTCGCTCATCAAGGTGTGAGCAGGAGGAGCGCTGCCCGGGCAGCTCGCTGGGGCACTGGGCCAAGGGGGTTTAGCTGGAAGCAGCCTGGCTCGGAGAGGCTGCAAAGGGAATCCCGGGGTTTTGGAGCAGAAACTGGGCTCCAGGGTTATGGGGAGGCGTTGGGAGAGTGGGAAGTGGGGGCAGAGTCTTTGTGGGGATTTGGAGGCGTGTTGGTGGAGGAGAAGGGTGAGGGCATGTGGGGGATCTCAAGCACTGTGAGGAGTGGGGTGCAGCTGAGCGCTGGGGGGGCTGCCGGGATGAGGGTCGCAGCATTGCAGCACAGGGAATGACGGGATTGGGGCAGGTGGGGCCAGGTCTCCGGGGGGGCAGATGCTCACCTCTGCCCCTGGTTGTCTCCCAGGGGGTGGACGAAGGACCAGATGGGCTGAGGCTGATCTCAGACATCATTCACGAGAAACTGGGAATAGACATGAGTGTCCTCATGGGGGCCAACATTGCCAGTGAAGTGGCAGAAGAGAAGTTCTGTGAAACAACCATTGGTAAGAAGCTAACATCCCTCCTCATTAGCAGCTTTCATTTCTGACGAGCAGGGAGAAGCAAAGGGGTGAGCACAGTGCAGCTTAAACTACTGCTGCCTAGGGTGAGCCGGCCCTTTTTCCCTGTGGAGGCAGTGAGACTCTATAGGAGCTGGATGAACTCATTCACAGGGTTTACGACGTGATTGTTCGCTTCATTAAAAACAGAGTTGTGTGTCTAAAAGTTCCTGCCAGCATGGACTCTGAGCATCAGGCAGCCTGCCTGGCACAAATTAAAGGGGTGGACACCAAGAGGCCCTTTAGAAATAGAGTTCCTGCCTTCATTTCCTTGGGCTTCAAGGGACACTCACCTGGATCTCATGTTATTGCCAGCCAGGGCTGCTTGAAGGTTCATCAGGTGACTGTTCCTAACATCCTCCACACTGTTTGTGAATCATGCACAGCAGCCAAAACCAACAGAACAGCTTGCTGGGTTAGAAGTTACGGGATTCAAAGTGTATTTTAAACAAAAGCAAACATGCTGTGCAGGAGGCTGCAGGAGAGGTCTAAGCAGAGCATGCTATCACTGTCAGCACACAGAAACACTCTCACACAGGACACTGCAGGAACAGGGAGAAGAGCAATCTCCAAACCCGAATTTGCAACCTTTGAAGATGCCTTTAATCTAGTGGGCATGTCATTTCTGTCTTGCTTGACGCAGCAGTAGGGATTGTCCCCATCTTCTGGGAATTCCAAGGTTGAACCTTGCTTATCTGCCAGGCAACGTGTGCTTGGCACTTTGTGGACCTGCAAATGTTTAGCAACGTCCATCAGTTGGGCAATAGGTTCCTCTCGCTGCACTAGCTGCAAGGGCTGTGCTTCACGAATGCACCACTGGGCAGGAGAGCAGCACAGTCCAACCTTTGGGTCTCCCCCATCATCTTCCTCCCTCTCCCTTTGTCTCATCAGGCTGCAAGAACATGCAGCATGGGCAGACGCTGAAGGAGCTGATGCAGACGCCGAACTTCCGGGTGACGGTGGTGCAGGAAGCTGACACCGTAGAGATCTGCGGGGCTCTCAAGGTGGGTGAGCCGCTCACCGGGGTTTGCAGGTCTTGGTTAGCAGAGCCTGCGGTTCTCTAGGGCTCTGCAGGGAGCTCTGGGGAGGAGGCTGCCAGCTGAATGAACCCCACTGGATATTGCACTGTGGTTCACTGAGACTGTTGGGTCCAAGGCCAGACTTCGGAGGGAACTGTGGATGCGTCCCGTTCAGCTGCTTGGAGGGATGATGATCACTGGCATAGGCAGGGGCAGGCAGGAGCCTGTGCTTGGGATTACACAGGCAGCTCACGGACAGAGCAAAGCCTTGAGCTCCATTGGGAACAGATCCCTCCATGCTGTTGTTGTTTTCCAGAACATTGTGGCTGTAGGAGCTGGTTTCTGTGATGGGCTCGGCTACGGAGACAACACGAAGGCTGCCGTGATCCGTCTGGGACTGATGGAGATGATTGCCTTCGCCAAACTCTTCTGTAAGGGCCCCGTCACCTCCTCCACCTTCCTGGAGAGCTGCGGGGTCGCTGACCTTATCACTACCTGCTATGGTGGCCGCAACCGCAAGGTGGCTGAGGCTTTTGCCAAGACTGGGAAGGTAAGTAGAGCGGGGAGCAGGCAACATTGAGATCTGCATCAACCTGCTGAGCAGGCAGGGAGGTGAACCCAATCAGCACCATGGTATCCTGCCTTCACTCGCCCAGTGCCGCAGCCTGGCTCCAGGGCAGGAACGTGAGGCAGCAGATGGGGTTGCAGGGCCCAGCTCCCTCACTGTTGGGTTGTTTCAGTCAATTGAGCAGCTGGAGAAGGAGATGTTGAATGGGCAGAAGCTGCAGGGTCCCCAGACGTCTGCTGAGCTGCATCGCATCCTTAAAAGCAAGAATGTAGTGGAGAAGTGAGTGCCATCATCTCTCTTGTCTGCTCTTTTGGGGTGGGGCTGGGATCTTTCCTGCAGCTGCGGGAGGGGAAACCCACCCTTAGCGTCTCTGCTGTTCAGGTCAGTCTCTGCACTGCCCACATCAAACCAGCTGGGCAGGAACGGCCTGTTGGATAAGGCACCATGCCACTGTCCCACCTGCTCCTGCCCAGTGGTCCTGCATGTCGCAGCAGAAGTTGAGGTGCTCTGACTCTGCCAGCTGCGGTGACAGGGCAAGGGGTGACTTTGTTCATCTGCCCACAGGTTCCCCCTCTTCACAGCTGTGTATCAGATCTGCTACGAGGGCAAACCTGTTACTGATGTCATCAAGTGTCTCCAGAACCACCCTGAGCACATGTAAAAGTGGGCTCTGCCTGCAAAACTACTGATCCTGCCAAGATGAGTGGAGAGCTCCTGCCCGCACCGACTTGCTCTGCTGCTACAGCTTTGTAAGGAGTCCAGATTTCCTGGGAGCCTTTGCAGAGTGCTGGAAGGGCAGAGGTTCCCTTTCTCAGCCCTGGACACTGCCAGCCTGAGCCTGGCATCTGCACAGAGGTACCTGCTGATCTCCCTCTCTCTTTGAAGGGCTCGTTTAGCTTCTGCTGCTGTCTAGGGTCTGCCCTGAGCGGGGCTGAGCGTCTTCCTCCTTTCACTTTCTCTTGCCGTGATGGATTCAGTTCTTGGAGGGACTCTGCCAGGTCATCTTGATCAATACCGGCTGTGCAGGAGGCACTGCCTGGGAGGAAAAGCTTTGTTATTAGCCCCATGGGGCCACTGTGCATGGTACCAGCCCTTTCCTGCTTGCTGCTGTTGCTTATGGCTTAGCTGTCCTGTGGAGGGGGCACAGTTCCCGGCCAGACTCCACCAGGGCGAGTGAAGCTCCTAAGGACTTTCAAAGGGGCTGAGAATCACTCTTCTTTCTAAGAAGCACCAGCACAGAAAATAGCATTCTTTGCCACCCTGCCACGTGCTGCTTCCCCAGCCACCACCAGCTGCTCCTGCCGAACCGTACGGCCAACGCTTTGCATATGAGGGCAGCTCCAGGGTGAGGCTTTAGAGCTTGTTCATTTAGATTTTTTGCTCTCGCAATCAAACCTGGCCCCTGCACCCGGGGAACTCCCCTGTTGTCACAGATTTGCCTGTGCTAATTCCATGCCCACTGACTGTCCCCACGCAGCCTTTCTCCCTCCTATCGGTTTGTCCTCTGGCTGGCTTTGGCAATGCAGGGACCAACTGCCCCAAAGTCTTTCTGAGCAGCTGGCAGGCTGTGTAACCCTTGGCAGTGTACCTGACAAAGCAGTTGGGCCGTGTTGCTTTTAGATGAATGATCCACAGGAGCTTTTTGCCTTTTCTCTGGCTTGCTCTAGTCTGTGCCTTAGCCCAGTCTGTGCTTCTACATGTGGCTTTCTAGGAGCTGAGAAAGCAGGTTCTACACTTACTTTCCCTGCTGCCCCTCCTGTGAGGGTGCTGGAAACTGCCCGCTAGCAGAAGGGGCAGCAATGGCCATGTGATCCACAAGAGGTACAAGGAGACCTCCAACATCACAGGAGAGGACAGAGGTCTCATGCCTCGTGCTGTGCCTTTGAAACTTGCCCCTTGTTCAGCTGGGCGCCACGTGCCTCTCTGGTCCTCTGAAGCTGGCTCACTCCGCTCGTGTTTGCTCAGGCCAGCGTGTCCAGCAGTTCACTGATCCCTGTCTGGGCTGGCAGCGCGGAGCTGGTGCAGGTCTCGCTGTCCACCCCCGTTCCGGGTCCTAGTGCTGCTGGGTCTCTGACTAGCAGTGTACTTTACGAACATTTAAAATAATAATAAACTTGGAGAGGAGACGGGAGATGCGGTCTTTGCTCTGTGGCTTTGGTGCATCATTGTCTTTGGGTTGGTGCCTGCTGGACTTACTAAGAGTGCAGAACAGGGCACTGTCAGTTCCCTCCTGGCTCTGCACCCTTGTGTGCTGTCCCAGAAACAGCAAGAATGCCCCTGCAGGGCACTGTTCAGTCACAACATAACAGCGTGTCCCACTTGCTTTTTCTCAGCAGCAGTTCCAGTGTTAAGGTTTGGCTGTAGGACCGAAGAGGGTTGAGGTTGCGATGTTGAACTGGGTACATAATCCCAACTCTTCCACCTGGGGCCTGCAGGAGCCGGGCCAGGACCCCACTGTGCCCCAATGTACCCCAGGCCTCCTCTCCTCTGATGTCTTGACTTCTTGGGACACGCCGTGTTGTTTTATTCATCTCTTCCCAACTGCTTTTCCCAGACTTGTCTTGTCCCTGTCTTTCTTTGAAATGCATCTCGTAGTGAGTGACCTTTCCAGGACTGTTAGCCCTCTGCTCAGCCTCTTGCTAGGGGAATTTAATCTGCTGGCACTGCAGTTGTTTCTGTGCCTTTTATTAGACACACTTTCTCACTAGGCACCCTACGACCTTTAAATTCAACTGAGCTATCGTGCAGAAAGTAGCCAGCATCGGCTTCCTCTAATGAGGAACTTTATTGAGGTTGGAGGGAGGATAAAGGAAGTCCAGCGTGTTCCTGCAGAGCTGGCGCAACTTCTAGTTCCCTTTGTCTTGTAGTGCTTCGGGAATCCCAGCTCAAGTGTTTGGACATGAGGCTCATATAGGGGAGAGGGTCTCTGAGCTCTCCTCCCTTGACACATTGCAGTCTCTCACCTTGGCTTGCTAAACTCTTGCCAGCACCTGCCTGGAGGTGCAGCAGGATCTGGAGTTGTGTTCCAGACTTGCATTTAGCTGTTAGCTCCTCTGCTGTGGGAGTGCTTTGTGCATCCCTCCTCGTGGGGGTTGCTTTGACACTATGTGCTGCTGGCGGTGCCTGAGTCCCTGCAGGCCCTCCCAGTGTTTGCTGAAGGTCCCAAGTCTCCCTCGCGGGTGGCCAGCGCACAGGTCTCTCGCTTTTAGACACCCCATGCCTTGCACTAGCGCTGGAGTTCATGAGCTATAAAAAGTCTTCCCTTTGCCATTTGGAGTTATGTTCTGCAGCCTCAGCACATCCAGGCACTGCAGGACTCTGCAGCCTCGGGAGCTGCTGCTGTGCAGCGGCCTGGGGAAAGGACAAAGAAGAGGGGGGTGGCCTGACTCTTACAGCCTCAGTGCTTGACAGAGCCCTCGGAGCAGTGCTGTGACAGCAGTATTCAAATGCGAGCAAGGAGCTCTGGGAGGCGAGCACCACTCGGTGCCAACAGCTGCCCTAGGAGTCCTAAAGTCCTCTTGAAGGAGGCTCTCCGGCTGTGAGCATAGGCTGGGCCCTCAGGAAGGGTGGCGAGGCCTCCGAGTGCCTCAGTGCTGGAGCGGGACTTGTGCGGCCTTTGCTCCATCGCGGGTGCAGCTGAGGACAGTCCCCTCGAGGCTGCTGGCACCTCAGCCTCACGCAGGGCAGCCTGCGGTGTGCCTCACGGTGAAGGGCCCCGCTGAGAAAGGCCGGGGATGAAGGGATGTGCTGAGGAGAGCCAGCGGCCAGGCGGGGCTGCGTGCAGAGGGGGCAGCAGCCCGGGGCGGCCATCACCTGGAGGGCAGCGATGGGCGCCTGAGGTGAAAGAGCGGCGGCGCCGCCGCCCCCCGCGAGGGGGCGCCGCAGCCCCCGCGTGAGCTTCCCGCCTCCGCGGACTACACATCCCAACAGGCAGCGGGGCGGCGGCGGCCCCTCCCGCGCACCCCCCCACGTGACGGGCGGAGGCGGGGCGTTAGCCGGAAGCGCACCGCAGCGGAACCGCGCACCGGTGGTACCGGAGCCCGACGGCGCAGGTACGGGGATTGGGGGGGGCACTCGGGGCGGGGGAGGGAGCGCTCCCGGCCCCGCTGACCCGCCGCCTTGTGTTGTAGGCGCAGCCATGGTGTCCGGCAAGCAGCTGGCCGACTTCGGCTACAAGGCCTTCTCCGGCTCCATGGTGCTGTTGACGCTCTACGGCGGGTACCTGTGCGGCGTCCGCTCCTACCGACTCCTCCAGCGTCGCCGGGAGCGGCAGGCCGCGGCCGGTCCCGAGAGCTGAGGGCGGCCTGGGACCCGGTACCGTTTCCCGGCTGGGGGGGGGGGGGGGGAAGCAAGGAAAGCCCCCCACGGGCGCCCCAGGCTGCGGGCGGGAGATGGAGCGCAATAAAAGCCCTGTGAAAAGGCCCGGGTGCGGTGCTGCGTGGTGTGTGCCCAGAACAGCGCCCAGCAGCTCCCCGCTCACCCTGAAACGGTGCATACGGTCTCCTTGATTTTATTTTCTCACCGTCTCCTTGATTTTATTTTCTCACGGTCTCCTTGATTTTATTTTCTCACGGTCTCCTTGATTTTATTTTCTCAAGATGAAACACATCAGCCAAGTTTCTGAAGCATCTTTTAATCGGAGATAAGAGTAAACAATTGTATAAAACGGTAACAACTCAAGAAGTTTCCAAAATTCTGCTCATGATTGACACACAGGTCTTCCATTGCCCCCAAGTACCATTGAGTATTTTTAAAAAAAAAAAAAAAAAAAAAAAAAGCAAAGCCTATGGTGTGGCTGCCTTTCCAGCCCAGTGATTCCTCCACACAGTTGCAAAATCAGAGCAGCAACATTCACTTCTGTCTTGGAGTACAGACAAGCAGGACTGAAACATCTTATTTGGTGGAAAGTTAAACACAGCCCACCAGTACTAGTCTGCCCTCAAGTCCTAGCTTAGCCAACTGTATCCAGTAGGTCTAGAAACAGCTTCAAAACCACAACTTGCAACAGAAAAAAATTTTAAAAAGGCATGTATTGTGATAGTTGTCTTAGGGGCAATAAACCACCCCCCTCCCCCATTTCAGAAGGCTGTAGTCCAGACTTCAGAGGGGCTCGCAGCACCAAAATAGGCAGCAACCGCTGGCCTGGTCCCTTGTGACAGCAGAGATACAAGCTATAACCTCCTTAGCATATAGCACCCCGATGGCAAGTTAGAACAACGTTTCTGTTGTAGCACAGTCCAATTCAAAGCTTGGCTGTAGTCCAGAGCGCTCACAGCAGGACTGAGAGAAAGAGTCTCTGCTATAGCCAGGGTAGCTTGGACGTGGAACCACGGGACCCTGCGTTCTCCGTGCTTTTAAGTGGCTTCTGGAGTGCATCAAGGAGATACGCTGAACCTGCACTGGGGCAAACCGTCACTGAAATGGCACCGTAACCCTCCTGCCGTCGGCAGCCAGCCCAGTCCAAACTTGTTCCGCCTTGAGTTGATCCTAGTAAAAACCAGTTTGTCACAAACAAAGATACCTCTGCAAATATCGATGGGACTAAGATTTAAGTACAAAATGGCTTAAAGTGAAATCTGCAGCTAGTCATTGGCTTTATCCCTTCTGTTGTGCAAAGCCTCTGACTGGTCTGGATTGTGCCCATTTCAGATTTGCTGGAGGTTTCTGGGGAAGGGGTATCTTGATTAAAGATCACTTGGGAATGTGGAGCTCAACACATCTAGATATTTAAAGATAAGTTCGTGTCTGCTCAAGGCCAGTCCACAGCCTTACT
Organism: Gymnogyps californianus; assembly: GCF_018139145.2. Classification (NCBI taxonomy): domain Eukaryota; kingdom Metazoa; phylum Chordata; class Aves; order Accipitriformes; family Cathartidae; genus Gymnogyps; species Gymnogyps californianus. The sequence continues at coordinate 888,616 of NW_026114202.1, read as the reverse complement.
CCTCTTCTGTCCACTGGCCACTAGCCACGTGGCCATTAATGCGGTTGGAGCCGTTACTCGAAGTGCTGAAAACTCCTTTTGTGCTGTTGGAAGTCACATCCTCCTCTTCAGAGCTGCTCTCTACATCACTGCGGTCATCTTTTGATACCTAAACAGATTTGGTAGTGGAAAGGGGAGAAGGAAAGTTGAAAAATTCACAGAAAACAGTAGTTAGAAGGTTGTATCCATGCGATTAACCAGCTTCAGTCATTTACCTTCTATATTTGGTCCTGAATCACTTCAAACTCACAAGGAGGAGTGAGTCACATACTGCTATCACACACAGAATGCAAGACACAGACACTGAAAATGACAATTTGGAAACACGAGTACTTTGTACATCTGTGAAAGCACTACACTTTTTTTGCTCTCACCAGATCAGAGGACACTATAGATCTTTGGTTGGTCTTGTCTTCCAAGAGCTGCATTCTAGATTGGTTAGAGGCCGCTTTCCCAAACAACAAATTTGTTTTGAATCAAAAAGACTTCTCACACCATAATCATCAGTGGGTATGATGACCAAAAAACATGTATATATCAGTTTTAGAGAGAACGTTTTGTCCTACGGGGAGCAGCTTTGATATTTTAGAAATTAACCAGCTATCTTTATCACATTACTGTTTGCACAAAGTGCCTCCTATTTTCACAGCTTGTGGTTCATACATGAGAACTCTTTTACGGGCAAAAGCCTGTTTGGACTGTGGACTGTAGAACAAAGACAACGATCTAATCCAGCAAACACCCATTCAGGAACCGAAGGAGCATCTCAGCCCAGAGATCTAGATCTGCTTTACAGAGTTATGCTTTTAGTTAAAAGACTGACTGCAAATCCAGCTGAATTTGATTTGTACGTGGGATTCTGAACCTTTTGAAGCAGATCCGGGCGCACGCTGCTGCCGGCTGCTCCGAGTGCCGCAGGAGGGCACTGTACCAGCACCGCAGAACCAACCGCACCAGAAGGTGAAGGGAAGAGATCACAAGCCCGGCCCCAACTGCAAACAATCACCTCGGTTGGTGGCGGGGTGCCAGAGCCATAAACTCACCAGTGCCGAGCAGTGACTGCGTGAATGGCCCGTGCTTTGCATACCCCAAGGCAGGCTCTCCACACTTCTGCCTCTGCAACTAATAGCCCTCATTTACTTAACGTGCAAGCTCTTGGCTGCTAGCACCTTTCCAAGGATTTCAGGATTTCATTCTACTCTGCTTGCTTTGGGTCAGGGCTTTCAAACAGCACCAGGCAGGAAGTTTTTGAACTCAAGGGAAGATCTGGCAGAAAGCCAGGTAAAGTTAATGATCTCCAGAATTGGTTTTGACAGGCCTGTTGGATGTCCTGGCTTCTGTCTGTTGCCAGAACTTTTGATATCTTTCCCCACTCTCCTGCTACGTTGGAAGTTCAAAGGGTCACTGGAAGGAAGCAAAAATCCCTCGAAAATTTTCCCATTATTTGGGGTACAAGTGACTGTTCTACACCTTTTCGCAAGAAGCATTGCATTTCTCGTGTCCTCTTCCACTCAGCACAGTGTTAATGAGCACTAAAGACAGATATGAGAGTCTCTGTGGGCGTATAAAAGCAGAAAGGTGAAGGTCATGTAGCCAGCTGACAGCAGATAAGAACAAACCCCAGGACACTCCTTTGACCTTTGGAAAAACCTGCATTTTAGCATACTGTCAGAACCAGCACTGTATCAGCCAGGGAGAGAAACATTTTAAGAGAAGGCACCAGCCATCTAAAGCCCCAAGACCATAGCTTTGCTTTTGTCTTAGCCTTGAAACAGACGCAGATGTGTTTCAGTGAACAAACAGAAGCACAGATCACACTTACATGCAAAGGATGAAACTGTCCAGCTCCAATCTGGCACAGAGAAAAGGAGAAAAGAATGAAGAAGACAGAGCTTAGAGTCCTTTCTCTGGCTAGGTCACCTGGACAGGAGAGAACCAAGGAAAGGAAAAAGATGTAGACCTCAGGATACAGAAACAGCTGCACAGACAGAATAAGACATTTGCAGTAGCAGCTGTGGGGAACAGATGAAAAGAGCACGTGCACACTCTAAAACACGCCTTCCCCTGACAATCACTGCCACTGACAATGACGATATAAATATTTTTCAAGGTTACATTCCATGTGTAGGGGCAGCTGAGAAGTCAAACACAAAATAGAGCCGTGAGAGAAACTCAGATCAGAGTACCAAATACCTGATAAAAAAAAAGCATTTGTGCTATGAAATCAGCTGTTGCTCTCTGGTAGCTGCAAAGGAAGTGGCTTCTCTTGATGGGTAGGCTGGGTGTCAAATTAGTTCCTAGACTGGCTTGCCCTGTCTCCTGCTACTTCAGTTGAACTACACCTTTTTGCTTGGCAACTGAGGTTGCAGCCGACAGTCAGCATTGTTCGCTCTTAGGGCAGTATCTGTTGCTAACCAGCTGCTGTAGTTTCACCCTCCCTCTCCCTAAGACTCCCAACACAAATTAAAATTAGAATACTCAGGACTGAAGCTAGACTGCACCCCATTAGCCCAGTGACAACCAGCAAACTCCACTGCATTTCTGATAACCCTTTCTCCCCCGCATGCTGCAGCTCAGTGCCTGGCCTGCACTGACAGCCAGAAGCCTGTGTTAGTGCTAACAATTAGAAGATGCATAACCCTCATCACATCCCAAGAATCAGCTGAAGTTGGAAAGCTGGAAAACATCCTATATGATTGTTCAAAAAAAGAGCCTACTACCACCTTAAAGTCCAAACAAAGTACATACCAAGTCTGTCATCATCACTATTATTACAACATCTGAACATACTGGAAAATGCTGTTATTTCCCTGCATGACCAGAACAGAAAGGAAAGCATCCCTGCCTTTGTATACACCTGGCAACGCAAGGCTGCAGAGCAACCAAGGTGAAAAAACTACTGTTCTACAAAGCACTCCTGATGCAAGTCCCTCGAGAACTAGTACCAGCCCTCACTGAAGGGCCCAGTTTCTCATGATTCCTTAATAGGGCTTGTAGGAAAGAGGCCCCAAAACAGTCACCAGCAATCTTACCTTTCCCCGCACGAGGGCCTTGTAGGCAGTGCGAATGATGAGATAAGACCAGATGATATGCAAGATCTGCAAGGTTATCAAAAGCCCATTGAATAGCCACCATGAAGGATAAGGACCAATCAACTCCCAGCTTTCAAACAGGGTTGTATTCAAAATCCTAGAAGAGATCCAGAAACACATTACAGATCAGCTGTGCTGGTAACATGGCTTCCAGCTCTAAATTAAGATGACTGGCCAGATGCACAACAGTTTGTATCTCATTTAAGCATCTGTTGCTTTGCTCCTGTCAGAGCGGCCATGCAGCTAGACTCTTGCCAGTTAGGAGACAGACTAAAGCTAATTAGAAACATTTGAACTGAGCAACAAACAGGAGAAGATGTGAATGTTCTGCAATTTGGTTACACATACAGATCTGCTGCCAATTTCCTTCTCAAAAGCACGAGCATTTATAATAACTTTACAGGAAGTGATGTCAAGCTGCACTGGTCATCAAAACAACTGTTAACACATTCATACTTGGGCAGTCTTCACCCATATTTAAAGATCAGGAAGGAATTTTGTTCCCAGTAGGCGCCTCTCCCTGTGTGCTATTCTCTTCCCTCAGATTTTTATAGATTCCTCCTGCCAAGCTGGAGGACTAGAAACTGCTTTATGGACAAAGCCTTGTGCTTGCTTTCATTACTGTTTTGCTGTTCTTGTCGCTGGGAGTTATTGCCAGTACTTAAGTAATTTAATAAACACTTTAGATTTTATGAAGTAGAGAGGTATGGAGAGACCTTTAAAGACGTCATTAATTTCACATAGCTTTTAACATTTCACAAGAAAAGAAAAACAAGCCTTTCAAAGAAGAACCCAAGTCCCCCAAAATGCAGCTACAGAAACATCTAACTCATAGCCAGTTTACAGATGAATTAAATGCAATTCCAGAGATGTGTTCATGTTTTACACTACTAATTAGGGAAGGGAATACGTGTGAAGTGAAATAGCATAGGGTCTGCAATACCGCTGCAAGCTTGCCAGGTTTCTCTACAAAGTTGAGGAATTACATTACAGCCAGTGGAAAATACATTAAATATTTACAGGACTGCTGAGCAATAGCATGATGCAAGAGCATCACCTCATGACAGACAACAGCTATAAAAACAATGACAACTATCTCATCTGTCACTGGAAGGAGCCTATGAACACATACGAATTAAAGCTCTTCCTTATCCAGACTCCTCTGATGCATTTACTGGAAAACAAGCAAGAGCTTTAATTGCAACCCTGATACCAAAGTGTAAGTATTGTTTCTGTCTATTGTCAAGGCACCCAAAAAGAATGGGAATGCAAGCTGTCCATTGCCTAGGAAATAAATATATGCAGTAAAACCAAAATAAACTGAGTAATAATCAGGTGTAACCAAATTTTTACCACACTCTTTCAACAGAAACAAGAAGTGGATAACAGCTCAACAGAAGAACCTCACCAAGCCTGACCTATTGAGGTGAGAGGGAATCTCATTATAGGATGATTAGCTATAAGCCACTTAGCCAGGGTTTTACCTCCCAAGAAATCTAAGACCTATTTCAGGCTCTGAACAGTCACGACACAAGGATAGGACACGAATGTCATAAGAATCAGAAACCGCAACGATGACTAAGCCAGATACTCAAAAATCAAATTTACCTCACGAGACCATGCCTCATTTATAACTATTTCCAAAACTTCTTAAGAGAAGCAAACAACCCTTCAAGTCTTTCAGAGCAGATGCTGGCTGACTTGGCTCCAGCTAATAAGCACTGTCATCACTTCGCAGTAAGAGGAGAAGGGCCAGCTGTGCATTAGGATTCTAGTCGCTTTTCACACTCCCTCAGCTGACTGTTGAGAGGTTTCTTCACATGCCTAGTTGAACGTACTGCTCCAAACAGTACTTGGGTTGTCTGCAACTTCAAGCTGCCTTGAGGGACAGGCTGGAATGCTTGCAAGAAGTCTAAATACAAAGGCTTTGCTTAAAGGATTGGAAGAACAAACAAGACCTTACAGCTCAAGGTGCTTACCAGAAAGGATAAATGCCCAACCGTGTGACAATGAACACGACACCAAAGAGCATGAAGAAAGCATCACATAGACGTTGGTACTTGGCATAATTGGCTAGCTTTGCAGCCTAAAAGAGACGAGAAACATGAGAATATTAGTCCCTTTGTGCACTCATGTAATTACCAGGCTGTAGAGCTTCAAAAACCCTCAAGCCATCATATTTATAAGGAGCTTGGAACATTTAGGGATTATTCTCAGCACTAAAGCAGTTATGAGGAAAAGCTGACAAGGCAGGATCAGCAGTACAAGTTTCATGGCATATTTAATGCAGTTTATCAAGAATGGGAAAGTCTGTTTGCTCCCCTGAGCCCACACTAGCATTAGGTATGCAAAGATTTGAAAGGAAACTCACCTCTAAAAGGAAATCTGATGCATCATGGAGGCAGAGCACCAGCGTTCCAACCCGCACCATATTATTCATATAAGAGAATGTAATGAGTCCAATTGTAGCCAAATGATGTACGAACATGATCAGGAAGTCCTGGAAACAGGAAAAAAAATGAATGAAGACTCTTTGGCTGTCAAACAAATATAAAGGTTTGGAACAGAGCCACAAAACTGACTAACTGGGGTCATAGGATTACTTCAGTTCAGACTCTGACTCCACTTTATATAAAGCACAGCTCATCCCACAACATCAACCATCATCACTAAAGGTTCCAGAAAGGTCTCTCCCAGCATTTGTGCTCCTGTGAAGTCAGAACTCTGCATACACAAGCACAGCACAGTCTCTTTGGCACACACATGCAAGGTAAAGGTAAGTACGCCTGCAAACCCCACTGAAAAGATTGACAGGACAACATATGGTCCTTATTTTTGGCTCCTTTTGGCTTTACAGTCATATTGCTAGTCCTTTCAGCTCTTGGCACAAATTTTAAGTACGCTGCTGTTACTGTTGTCAGTGTGCAAAAGCCTCTCAGAGCATAGCAGGCATAGAACACAAGATAACCCAACAGCAAGAACTAGGCCACTTCATTAAAAAAATGTTTACAACGCACATACATTCAGGGCTGTTTTCCAGTTTAGCTCCCTGGGTACAACACTTCCATGTCAATGTACCTTACGATGCTTGCAGTGGGGAATGTAATCCACTTTGTTAAAGTCAGAGTACAAAATTAAACATTATAAACAGCATCACAGATGCCGTTAATCACTCCCCTTCTGCAGCTCCAAGATATTCTATAGTGCCTCACCTGCTAATATTTCAGTACAGAAAAAAATCCCAGGCAAACTTTTCTTTTTGAACAGTCAATGCAAGAATTGGGATAATTTGCTACTTTGCAGTTTGTATAGCAGAAGCAATAAACCATGATTTACTACGAACTGTTTTCCAACAGCAACAATAAGCCAAATCCCAGAATGTAGCGCAACGGAATTAGATTCCGGCAATCGCGACCAGTCATCATTCTGCTACACACACAGATGAAAAATTACTTTCAAAAAAACATTTATTACTGCTTTAGTGTTTGCCATTTTCTCACCCGGCTCAGCAAGGTACTGCTTTGAGCACCTCATTTTCATGTTTTCTTGCAAGCCTTCTAATTAAATCTGTTTTTACGCAATGATTTGATAACTTTTTATTGGGAGATCTTGAGTGATTCTGTTCTTTCCCCTGGAAGGTGAAAGGGACTCTCAAGGATACACCAGGTTGCATATCAGGCTTGCTCCTCCCTTTTCCCCAGGACTGGGTAGCGCTTACAGAAGGAGGTAGGCTACACAAAGATGTGAATGAGGAAGAAAATACAGTTATTACTATGCTTTAGCTTTACTGGCCAGGCACACTCACATTTTTTGTTAGCCCTATCTATTTAGCAAAGTGGTTAGTGCAATTCTGGTTAATCTCACCTTCCGTTTAATGTCTGTAAACTGAGAAAACATGAGAGACCAATAGAAGGCCAGCTCCAAGATATAGTAATAATAAAGCCTGGATGTTAGAGGCTGGAAAACAAACAAAGATAGCACAGTTAGAAGACAAAGTACTTTAAAATTTACATTAAAATCGACTTCTTCCTTCGTTCCTTCCCATCCCACTCTGCTCCTCCAGAATGCTGAGGCGTAAGTTAAAAGATCCAGAATTAAGGTTTAGTAAAAACAAGCTTAAGCAACAGATGTCTTACTCTAGGCTTAGTCACACAAACATACTTGTGTGTTTGAGCTTTTTTCAAAAGGAGTAAGATTCCCTTGTCAATATTTACAACTCATACTGCAGCCTCTTGATTAGGAAAACCAGGCACTGAAACAGACTGGTTGGCCTCTATACAATCATACTTGCTGCATAATGACAACAACACTGTAAATAAGTTACCAGTATAATTTTATGCAATTTTTTTTTTTCACTTTTAATAATCTCAGCAGCAAGTAAGCATAAAATGAATATGAACTGAGTCAATTCTATCTTAGAAAACACAGCTGTTGACAAACCTAACCAGGATCTGAAGACATAAAGAGTAAATGCCATCTTTGCACCTTCCAAAAGGGACGGCCATTCACTCACTGGAAAGCTTACCAGGTTGCAGCCTGTGCAGCATTCACCCCGCAGAATAATGAGAAGCACTCAAGTCTACTGAGTTTCAATCTGTTATCATTAACAAAAAATAAAAACTGAAATTGTGCAAAAAGTTGGAATCTAGTGTGTGTTTATCTCCTACCTGAAAAGGGTAGTTGTACCAGCACTGTCGTGTGTCCCAAAACCAGGGTGCCTAAAGGGAAAAAGATAAGTTGTTATTCTACTGGGTTTTTTTCTTCCCCGTCATCTAAGGCAGTTGACCACTACAGTACTGTTTCACTGAAATTTTCTCTTGATTCTACCATTCAAGCTGAATTTATTGTAAAACATCCTAGTGATTTAAAATATTCTTTCTGCAGTCAAAGGCAAGTTATACTGCAATGGAAATTCAAAGAATAATCATACAGCTCTAATAATAATAAAGACCCAAAGAGACGCATCTGTATCCCTTCAAGAGGGAGATGAGAAAAAAAAAAAGGCAAGCAGCTCTCTGTAGCAAAAAAAAAAACAAAAACAGTTCTGTCTCATTCTGGGGTAACAGTTTCTAATATTTCCATAATGACAGATCTGTATAGAAGCTTTCCTATAGTGTAAAGAAGGTCCTTAAACAGAAACCCCAGGATCTCAAATAAGGGAACATAAAGATCACTATCACCACTAAACCCCCCTTGTTTTAAGCTAGGTGCATGCACTGAAGAAGTGATACAGGTAGTCAAACCCCCTAAATTTCAGCAGGACAGCCATAACCCAGCTGCATGCCACGCAGAACAACAAGGGGACAGGGATGACAGACCAACTCACCGTCCAGAGAAACCTGATTCCATAAAAAAATATAATTAAATAAAATGTAAATCTCCACCTGGAAAAAGAAGCAAAAATTAAACTTATGAAATAGATATAGCTTCTGGTTAACATTTGTAACAAAAACGGGAACAATTGTGAAAAAAACCAATTCTGACACCTGAAAAGCTTTCACCCACCAAATGGTAATCCTTCATTTGTACACATTTCATGTAAGCATAAACCTATTTAAGAGTTTTCACACCACACACGAGTTTGCATCAACAGCCAAGTTTGAAATAAATTTCAGAGTGAACATGCATCATTCATATGCTTTAATATACAGTAACGGTAACAACAAGATAAGTCATTGTTATCCAGAAGGTATCCTAATATATATATTTGTCCCTCTTACCTTGTGGCTTTAAGTAGACAAAACCATACTGGGGGGAAGAATTAATATGAAGAAAGTTACTGGAAAGGAAAGAAACCAGCACAGAAGAAATAACAAGTCAGGAAAAAATATTCAGATGCTACTACACTAACAGAGGTAACTGCAAGCATTCAGAAAGAAACAAAGAACAAAAGAATGAACTGAAATGAAAAGAACAGGAATTCAAGAAGTGTCTGTATAAAAGTATATACATCACTGTGTAAGCCATAAGGTCATTCTGTCTGGGAACAAACGCTGGTCTACAACGTAACTGTGCAGACAGCAGGCTTGTCTTCAGTATAATTACTCAAGTTGTGCACATGCATACATGCACACACACGCACACTGAAGTGCTACGTTTGCATTAAGGACCTGGTCCGCTATCTAAAGCTGCTCATCACTGACAGGAATAACTCCTGTACATGGTCTCTCATGCACATACACAAAATATTTTAGAATACTGTATTCTAAAAAGCCCCCCTAACTTCTTTCATTTGCTTATATAAGAATTTATCTTCCACCAGCCAACCCCAAGACACCAGTTTAAATTAGCAGCTGACCACAGTTTCAGTTAGAAAAGAGAACATACAGCTGGAGCTTTAAGATGAAGCCACATCTTGGCCCCTGCACAAACATACATGCTCTCACAAAATTTAGTGAGGGTGGTGGGTTTGTCCTGGTTCCTCCGATGACGAAACCAGCGCTGGATCTTTCGAACATCCCAGTCTAGCTGCTTTGACAAGCCTTCTAACCTTCTTCCATCTGGAGACTGAAGAAAAATGAAACAAAGTGTCATTTCTCCTACTTCTCAACTTACTTTCAGCCTGAGGTCCCCTCTGTACTATGATAGAAACGATGCACAGATAACAAAAAACACCCACTAGGAAGGCACTACGTATAGACTAGAAGCAGGAACCCATTGCCACGAATGTTCATTCAAGTTTAACCTTCATAATCCACTAATTACTTAATTATTCAGAATGCTTTTGGTTTAATATTTCCCCATCTATTTCATCATTTGACAGCACATTATGACAAAGAATGCAATTGTTCTGTTTCTTAATTTGGGGGGAGGAGCTTTTAAAATATCCTGTCCTACCTGTTAAAACCCGCACATCAATTCAAACAGTCCAGAACTCAGGAAGATCAAAGCTGAATACATTTAAGTGTTGCTACTCACTGCAAGTTTAGGGAAACTTTAAAGTAAGAGTTGGTTTAACACACTAGATATTGGTATATTCCAAAAGGGCATCATAGAGATGGCATTATTTCCGTTAACAAAGTTTAAAAAAAAAGTTAAATTTGAAAACTGAAATAATTGTATGATAAAGAATATATCACTGTTCTCTGACTGGAAACTACTGGCAGTTTATTTATTTGAATAATGACATAAATGGATTTATAAGAAACAAAGTGAACAAAACCTGATAACTACCTCTAAAATGGCCCAGTGGTGAGATAAGCCACGTTAGTTTCAGACCAGTGTCCTTTTAACAAGCTCTGCCAGGGAGCTCTTACAACTGAAAGATGATAAACACATTTTACTACTTGAGTTACACAGAAACCCAAAAAACTATGTAGAATGCTGATTTAATGAAGAATCACCAGACTGTTCAACTGAAAAACTGAAAATCAAATGACAGATGATTTTGCATTGAGACCATGACTTTCCTGTAATTCCATCACAACCAGATCTCTCTGCACTTTACTAGGCTTTAATGGTTCGGGCTACCTGACACTTCTGCATTGGAAGTGAACCTGCCTCAAAGGAGAATTTAGAGAGCTCCAATTTCAGAGCAGCAATGAAATCTTTTTCCTGCATCAGTGCCACCCTACATTCTGATTCTCCAAATCCAACAGCAGACACAAGCATCCTGGTACAGTTAAATGCAGCTCTGTTTTCATAAGCTAGATAAATTTTGCACAGCATGCGTCCTCATGGGTTTCCTAAACATTAATTTCAAGGACATCCCCTACATAAAAGTCCTCCCCACAAACGGCAGGCATCAAATCATAGGGACTTTTCAGTTCACACGTCATTCCAAATACCTCAAAACTTTAATGTTCCCATGAGGCGAGTTTTAGTAAGGTTTTTATAGAATTTCCCTTCCATTCACTGAGCATTTTATCTGCTCCACTCAGAATGAAGTTCAGCATCACCAAATCAGAACATAAAACCTTCCATTTCATTATCTTTAATGAAAATCTATCATGCTGTCTGCGTGGATTTCACTGTCAACATTCAATAGAGTACAGACAGTGTGGAACTCTAATTCTGAAGTGAAGGAGCACTGTCAGCTTAAGTGAAAGAGAGGCCATGAAACAATCAAAAGAAACACCTACTGTCAACACTAAATGTTCTACCCTTTATCAGGGCACAGTTCCATCGACTGAACACTTTCCTTAAATAACTGACTTCCGCTGTGACAGCTGTTGTCCAATTCCACAGTAGATGGCAAAAATAAGAGGAAGGCATTCACACAACTGGCCAATAAAACCAGCAAAGGAACAGATCTCAAGGAAAAGAGTAGCACTTTTCCAATAGAAAGATACTGGGAAATTTCCTGTTGAACCAAGAATTAACACTTGTTACAAGAGTTACAATTTGGGCAAAGGCAGGGAACTAAAGGAAGAAGCCTCATACCTTTCTAAAAAGAGAACATTTTTTAATCCAAAACAAGATTCTTCTGTGCACAAAAGGATAGGTCAGCCATAAAGAGAACTTACTTTGCTACAAGAAGGACACGCCAGAAGCAAAGTAAAATAAGAAAGAGCACACTCATTGTGCATGCACAGCCTGAAATGCACTTCTCTCAAACTAGAAAAGTGGAAGCAAAAAGCCCCCCCCCCCCCTTTACTTACAAGCCTCCATTTCTAGCAGAATTTGAAGCATGACTCACCTTAGTGATGGATGTAAACACTTTCTCTAAAATTGCATTGGGCTGGGCTCTGTGAGGTCCACTGTCTTGAATGCCAAGGTTTATGGCACATGGCTTGGCAATAAACCTGAAAGAGTTCCAAAGAAAGAGCTAGATTAAAACAAGATATCTGTTTCCCTCCTCTGCCTAAATCACAAGGGCCCTGACTTGTCACCAACTGCAAAACCTATCCAAAAAGCTTTTGAAGATCTCCACTCACTTTCCTTAAAGAAACTTCACAGGTGAAGTAGTATCTTTTATTAGTCCAAATGGTAATTGCAGACAGCACATACAGTACACACATGTAAAACAAAAAATTAGATCTTAATGTCCTTGGCTTGTAAGGATCAGAATGTGTTCCCCCAGGGCGACTTCTCATTACTCGGAAATAAAATAATAGATCACTGATAGGAGTCCTCTGTGAACATAAATGCTAGAGTCCTTGTAGCCCTATAAACAAAATACCTTATTTCCAGAATGCGCCTTGGTGTCACATAGCTCAAAAAAAAGGGAAGTTCAACTGACACAGTTCCTAAAAGACACACAGTTTTGGGGGGTTTTTTTGGTCTTTGGGAAAAATAAAGTGGCTTGTTTCCTTAGAGGGAGTGAGGAAGACGTAAGAAGTCACTCAGCCTGAAAGAACCAAGATCTCAGTATTTCACTCAGCCCTGCATGCACCACATATTCCAAAAGCTGATCTAACACACTGTGAATTTTATAGCACGGACACTCTGAAAATAAGCCTGGTTTTGCAACTAAAATGAATATATACACGTTCAAAAATTATTAGGTTTTGCTGTACCTTTGTGTCAAAATGGGCACAGGATTCTAAGGAAAACGCATGTGTTACCTGAACATGTGAATTGTTTTCTCTCCTGTTGGTGGGCAAGAGGGGGGTTTCAAGGAGCAATTTTTATTATTTTTTTAATCAATTATTTTGAGAGAGAGAGCAAAGAACCTGTTTCTCAAAAACAATTTTGAAAAGGACCCAACATTTGCATCATTAAATCTATTTTGCTTCAAAACAGAGATTGTTTCAGAGACAACTGAAGACGACAAATTACACATATGTATTCCATTTAACAGACTCAGAGTGCCATCAAGCAGAAAATGCTGCTTTTTCCAACCACTACATTTGTTACCATTTCTCCTTGTGTTTAAAAGGAGAGATTAAAATTCAGGAGAAACATGACTATAAGTCTTCCAACAGCAATCATTCTTGGGAGTACATTGTTAGTACTTCAGTAACAAATAGCTATGACTGCATTTAAGAACAGACACAGGTTGTGGGGTTTTCCCCTTGAGATCAGCTCATGACTAATCCTAAAGGAACTCCCCTGTCTCAGAAAATACTAAACAAGTAATAGACACTGTGGCCCCAGGTTTCACTGTCCTGCCCCATCTCTTCATACGTCCTGTTCATTTCAACAGTCACAGTTTAAAAAAAAAAAAAAAAAAAAAAAAAAAAAAAGGAAAGGGTGATTTCCTTTTAGCTTGGCTCAAAAGGCTCGCTGCTTCCTCTATAAGGACCACCAGCCAGAAATCATGTTTTGATGTTATGAAACATTTGGCTAGATCCCCATAAAAGTGTACATCTTTATACTCTTCTTTCCTACAGGATATACCACAACAACAGCAAAGGAGTACACGTGTGCAATTACAGGATGCCAAATATTTTTATTTCATTTCCTGGGACACAGTACTTACAGCTCTATAAAAAAAAAATCCTGGCCTGAAGATACCGAGTTTGGGTCAGTTTCCTCACATAAGAGAGGAAACCTGAAAAATCTAAAAATCTGCACATTCAACTAATTTAGTATTCAGGAGAGTCTTCTTTTGTTTTAAGAACAAGTAAAGAAGAGAAGGAATGGTTAAGAAAGCTCATAGTGATCCATACAAAGTTTTGGCATTATTCTAGAATTCAAAATCTGAAGCATCAAGGAAAGAAGAAACAGCATCTCCTCAGAAAAAAAAAAAAAGATGCAGTAATAATTCACTTTGGGACCTAAAGATTGGAAAAAACCAAAACCAACCAACCAACAAACCCTCAAAACTTTGCATGAAACTATTCCTCAGTAGTAGGCTTCCTTCACTAGCAGGCTTAGGGAAAAAAATACAGATGTTTCCAGAAATCGGGGAGGGGAGGGGGATCAAGAGTAAGCCACAGGCTACAGATACAGCACAGGACTCCAGTTACTCAGTCAAGTATGTGGGTGACCAAAGAGCAAACCAAAAAACCCACAAACATTTCTAGGTGCATAGAAGCTGACAGACATCAACACAAGCAAACAGACAAGTCACAACAATGGAGGCAAGGGAGGTAGTCCCAGCCACAAAAACAGGAAGGAAAAAGGATGGCAGCAATGGATTTCATTACTTTTAAGGAAGTCTAACCCAACACCATAACGTAGCTTCTCTAACTCTGCAAGTAATGGCTTCATGCAACGGAACTGCAAATGACAACTGTCATTTGACACGCTATTTCCTTTAGGTGTCCGTTAAGGAAAACTCACACTTAAAACCTCTGTGGCATTTTATATTTTTTGCCCCAGAATAGGTTTTCAGATGTGCAAGTTTTGCACTGTATCCCACAGAGAAAAAATTCTGCATAGTCATAACAGTTAAGCACCAAAAGAAAAAAAAAAAGCTGCCCAGACAGTAGGATTTCCATTCTTGGGGATATTCAAAACTGAACAGCACAAGACCATTAGCAACCTGACTTGACTAAAACGTTGGCCTTGCTTTGAGGAGAGGATTGGACAAGGTGACCTCCAGAGGTCCCTTTTAATCTAAATTATTTTATGATTCCACAGAAATCTTAACTGCAGCAACTATTCCCAAGGTCAACTTACTGCCACACCTTCCCAGCAAGGAATCATCATCACTTAAATCCTTACACTTTTCTGAACAGGTATCTGCTCATTGGCATAAGTCATACCTACCAAGCTACCTTCTTCATGCTAGTTATTAAGACAGACTGATTTTGAAACCAACATCAATTTTCAAGTACACAAACTCCTATGTCATAACAAATATTTCTCAGGTATGTTGTACCTCACAAACCCAAAGGCAGAATCCTTCTTTATGGAACACTGAAGTTTGTCTGGTGACTCCCTATTACAGCTCTGAAAAGGAAGAACAATCTGCGAAATAGTAAGATTATATTATAAAGTATGCGCTCAAAGTAAGAGTTCATCTTTCCGTAATCTCTCAGTTTCACTGTGTTAAGATTAAACCACCTCATTCCACAACTGTCTCTAATTTTCCAGACAGACTTGATGAAGTAACATCTCAAATAACTTTTTTCTCCCCCCCAGCTTGAGCACAAGCTGCAGATCCTTCCTTAGACCTGTAGACTAACAAGCATACCTGTTACTGAAGGGCATTCCAGTGTAATTATAAACACATCATATAAATAACAGGCTCCAGGTTTCTGCAGATACCTAGGAATTTTTTTTGTGCCTGCAGTGGGACAAGATGTGTAAGGAGAAATAACAGCAAGTATAACCAAGAAAAAAAAATAAAAACAAACTTGTGGGCAGAAGTCCTTCTTTACAATGCCTGCACAAAAATCTGCCCCCCTACCATTGAGTCAGGACTTTACCTTCCTCTACAAGTCTTGCCTCATCTCTATAGTCACATACTTCCCACAGACAGTCAGCCTAATGAATATTTTACCTACATCGTGATGCAAAAGTTAATTTATAGGAGCATTCACTAACAGAAATACGTGCCAGTATTACAAGTGTCAGTGTCACAAAAGCACTTCCTCACACTGAAGATCTACAGCAAAAGGAGAGAGAAAAGACAGAAAGGAAGAGAAGCTAAAACAAAAGAGCTGCACAAGTATATAATTCAAGTTCTGAGTCATCAAGTCTGACTGCCAAATGTGTGTCAAGGAAGACATTTGACACAATCACCCCCCAAAGCCTGAATCAGGGTATATGCACAACAGGATTTTATTAAGACAAATCTGAACTTTTATGACATGTTCAAAGTGGCAGGAGGAAAGAGAAAAGCACTTCTTAAAAAATATGGTCTTTTAAAATAAACGTACTAGAAACTGCCCTGGATACTGCTCTTACAATCTTCTTTCACTTCAGGATACCACCACTGAGACACACTATAGCAAAGACACAGCTAAAAAAAAAGGAACCACCCTCTCAGGAACCAGGCCATGCTCTCTAGGTTTCACTGCGTAAGGCAGAGGACTTAACTTGTCATTTGACTCCTCCCTAAATTAACACTGCAAAAGAAATTTCACAAACCAGGTAGACATTATCACAATAAAGTAATTGCTACCAGGAGGACTGTGTTACTAGGTGCGGTAGGATGCACTGTATCTCTCCTAACATCTCCTACTCCAGAGAAAAGAGAATCTTTTGCACTTCTTCCCCAGACACCTGGGCTAAACAGGGCTTGGAAAGTGAGGAGACCTTCCTACAATATCCCTTTCAGGGGTATCATTCTGTCTCACAATTTCCTTTCCTTGTCTGCTGGCAAGTCTGAACATTTAGTCAAGACTAGCAGTAGCACACCAAGCTGAGATGAGATTTTGGCACTGCCACGTGTGTTCCTGGGTCCTCTGCACTGGTTTGAACTGCCAGTAGTTTTCTGAAGCTTTTTTTTTTTTTTTGGAGGGCAGAAAGATAAGATGGAGGAAAAAAGAGCCTCTCAAATTTCTATCCTACTCTGCTGACCTGCTTCATTTTTCTCCACAGTTTGTCTATCTTTTTACTTCACCCCAGTCCCCTCCTCTTGTTTAATTTCTGAAAGCTCAAGAAAATTCACACTTCTTACAGAAAGCCCACAAAACAAAACCAACTTGACTCCTACTCACTTTAGTCCTACAGCCCTTTTCACGCTTAGAAATACTTCTGCCCTTTCAATGTAGAAATTTAAGATTGACTTAATCTTTAATGAACTACTTGAACAGGAATACAAGGTGTCTTCGTCTGCTTCACCTAACCGTTTTCCTAAATAAGCCACTTTACTAATTAGTATCTATGTCACCCACACAGTCTGCCCTGCACGTGGCTGTAAGAGATATACATCGTGGAAAGGATAAACCTCTGCCCCAGGGAAGAGTTAATATCATATGTTTATGGATACTTAAGGAAATGAGAAATACCATATTACACCTGTTTATGGGCAGATATGATGACCTGCATGCACTTCCGTCATGCCCGAGATGCAGGCGATCCACAAATTGTTTAATAATATACTAGGCCATGTGAACGTGTCCTATTTCCTCACCCAGGAACTTGCAAGGAAACTACAATAAAGGCAGAGACCAGCAACACAAGCAAACCAACTGCAGAGCAGCAGCAGCCAGTTGTCTTTCACTCGCCCAGCCAAGGTTCTCCTGGACTGGAGGAGAAATAAAAGTGAATGCCCCAGACTTTTTTCTTGCACTACCTCAGCATAAGGTACCGCTAGCACTGGAGGAGCCTCTCGGGATCCAACGCCAAGGGAGAGAGGAGCCCTACGGGCTTGTGTATGTCGTGACAGACACAGAGAGGTTCCCGGGACAGGTTTTCCAGCGTTACACAATATTCCCTTTCCACACAAAAAGAGCCTCGGGAAACGCCGCGGGCGGAAAGCCCGTCACGGCCTCCGCGGAAGGCCTCCACGCTGCCTGAGGGGCGAGCGGGGAGCCCAGCCGAGCCGCCCGGCGGGGCCCGGCCCGCCCCGCCTCGCCTCCGGCCCGGCCCCGGGGCCGCCCGCCGCTCCCCCTGAAGCGCTCCACAGCCCGTTGCTAAGAGACACCGGCGGCCTCGCCGCGCGCTCGCCCCCGAGGCGGGAGCGGGCGGCGTCCCGGCCGCCTCAGCCGCCTTGAGGGCCCCGCCACCCTGGGGGCGCCCCGCGGCGAGGGCGGTCCCGCGCTCACCTCTCGAAGAGCAGCCGCACGGCGAAGATGCCGAGCGCCAGCGGGAAAGCGGAGAGGACGTGGCCCGCCCGCGGGTACTGCAGCCCGCTGCCCGGCGGGCCCGGCTCCCCGGCCAGGTCCGCCCACGTCACGTTGCGCGGCAGCCAGAACCGCTCATTCCAGAACCAGGCCCGCAGCGCCGCCGCCGCGGCCGCCGCCATCTTCCGCCGCCGCCTGCCTCCCTCCCTCCCTCCCGCCGGCCGCAGCTGAGGCAGCCACCGCAGCCGACAGCGGGGCGGCACCGCGCGCCAGCACCGCCCCTCCCCTCCCGGCGGCGAGGGCGCATGCGTAGGCCGGGTATGGACGGGCGTGGCTTCGCGGGGCCACGCCCCCGCCGCGAACCGTTAGCTCGGAGCAGGCGCAGCGCGGGGCCCGCGCGCCCGCCTCTGGGCACGGCGCCGGGCGGGCTCGTGAGGGCGAGGCGCGCGCGCGCGCGGGCTCCCGCCGTCGCCTCAGCGCTGGCTGAGGGGACGCGGCGCGAAGGCCGCCCGTCACGCGCTTCCGAGCCCTCGGGGGTTTTTCCACGAACAGAGACGAGTTGTTCTGACTGAAAAAAGTCCTCAAGACAGTCTTTAATGGGGCCCAAAGCATGCGCTCCTGAGGGGAGTCCGGTCTCTTCCCCCGGGAAGTCCCCGGCTGAGGCAGGCGCCGAGCCCAGCCTGAACACTGTGGAGGCGGTTGCTGTTCAATTCCGGTAGAAAAACCACCTCCCACTCACCCCCGAGGGGCAGGATTCCTCAGACGGGCTCATAGCCCGTTTCACTCACCTCTCAAGGGAAGGGCCCCAGAGCTGCAAGCAGGACAGTGCAACTTCTCATGTGAAGAGTTTATGGTAAGATACCAAGGATTAGTTTTACTAATATTAATAGCGATGTGGTTTAACATTTAAGCACAAAACCGAGAGCGAGAGGTACTCTGGCTGGCAAAGTTTAAGATACTCCTTATAGCTTTTAAAACATTCAGAAAAATTTGTGGTTTAGCTTGACAGTCTTGGGATGAGGGTTACCAACTAACAAAGCCTAGCCTTTGTGTAAGCTTTTCGGTGAGGTTCTCAAACTCTCCATAAAGGTGGTCAGTATCAACTTCCTTGTACATTGTGGCAAATGATCCATCTTTTGTATAATAGCTCTTTTGGCATCTGTCCAGTTGAGAGCAAATTAAACAGCCCATTAAGCACTCAAATACTATGATAACTAATAGATTCAAGGACAGGCTAGTTCATGATCTGTTCACTTTTTTTTAATCAACAACTTTATTTAAAAGTACCACTTGTGCTAATTTCTCCTTGAAGATGTTCAGCCAGTCTGAGTGAACACTAAGGGTCCTTGTATCTCAGAGACTCACAGATGCCTCATATTTAACTAGAACTAATGATGTATAACATTAAAGTCTCTGGTAACTGCAGCCAGTATTGCTTTAGTATCATGTAACTGGGGATGCATTATAACATTCAATTGCGTTTCCTAAGAAACAAGTAGTAGGCATATTCAATAAATCCAAGTCCACAACAAATATTCTTCCCTTCCTTTTCAAATACACTTAGCACAATTTCCAGTCAGAAAGATTTCCAATGGCTTAGTAATTTGAGGAAATCCGATACCAAATGGATTTTGTTAGGAAGAAATAAAGGTTACAGAAAGCAGCATGTGCTTGCACATCAGCATTCTTAGTTTTGCAGTACCTCTGTCTGTACAAATCAAGTCTTAACTTCTCCCTTAAAAAGAAAGAAAAATTAGCAGTAGGTCGTACACCTCATGATGTGCAACTACTAATACCTTCCAGCTAGATCGCAGGTTTCTTTTCTCCCTCCTTCCCTTACATACATGTCATACACCCGTGCATTTTCTCATGCTGCTGCAGGACACTTGCTGCATTTCTTCTAGGTCTTAGCCCCTGTCTATCCCAACCAAACCCACTTCAGGCTTAAGTGAAGATAACTGCAGTACAAAGCAGCTTATAGGAAGGGGGGAAAAAAAAACCCCTCAGTTGTTCTCAGCTACCAGGTCTGAGAACCACCTGAAGCCATAAATGGAAGTGTAAAATACCTGCACGTCCTTATTTCTTTTGCCCATCCTGTTCTAATCCCTCTTCCACATGCTCTTGCATATGAGAGCACAGACTTCCCATTTGACTGTCAACCAGAAAAAAAGTGGACACACAGTGTCACCTAGTGGCACCAGAAAAATCACTGTCTGGTCTCCAGCTTCCAGTAAGAACACCGGTATTTCACCCATCTTTTCCCATGGTCTTTTTAAAATGCCGCCCTCTTTGTGCAACGAGTATGAATCCAGTCTTCAGACTTAAATTTTAATGTAAATGACCGAACTTTATTGAAGGTCTTGTAGTTAGCAGAACTGTTAAGAAAGCAGAATATTTTACACCTCAAGTATAGTTAAGAGCTAATTCTCATGAGAATACAGTACAAATAAAAGCTAATATAAAAGGGATCCTCCTTCCACTGTTCAAGATTTCATTATTTGTAAAATAAATGAAGTCAAGTTTAAAAATGTGCTAAGCTTCAATGCGTCAATCTGCTTCAATCAGAAAGTTTCACTGTTCAGATGGTTTTATTCCAGAGATTTTTTGCAATGCAGCATAATTTCACAGCCATAATGAAAAGATTTATGGCAGCTTGATACAAGTAGGATTTCAAAGTTGTCAAAAGGCCTTAAAAATATCATCTGCAGTTTAAAGCGAATGATGAATTCCAAGTAAAAAAAACCAACAAAAAACAAAACAAAAACACACCACTTCAAATGCATATGAAATGCAAAAGTAATGCCCTGCAGGCTACTGCAAAAGTGTTCACTTGTCCTCAAAGAGATCTGTCAGTTAGCACGGCTTCTGGATAAGCACTAAAATACATATGTTCCAGCAATGGGCACACCATTCCAGTTGCATAGAGAAAAATAAAGAGAGCAGGGAGTCTTCAATTGATCATAGGCAGTTTTGAGAAAGAAAATCACATTGCACTCACTTTAAGATGCTTTAGTTGTTGGATATAACAACTTTAAAAAAAAAATATCCCAGTTGTGCCCTTAATACATGTATTAAAGTGCATTAAGTTACCATTTTTAAAGCAGGCCAGAAAGTCCCTTTGAAATTGGTCCCTAAGCACTGCAGTAGCATTTGTAGTGGTAAAAGTAGTGTATTACAGAAAGCCTGTTTCACACCACCATTGTGAGTACAGTGAAATTCTGTAAATTGTTAGTGAAATACGTATTGAAGCTCAAAAAGGGTAAGACAGTAGGAGTACAGAACAGCTCTGTTCTTATGCTGTAGACACAGATTACCTGTTGAAGCTATCCCATAGCCAGATACTTGTTTCCATGCACCTAAATACACTCTTTGCAGGCTTCCAGAGTATTTTTCTAGTTGAGATAATTTGTACATAGGATTCCCTTAATGTCGATGTGCAGTATAGCATTGCTTTCATGGAGGACAGCTGTTTGTTAAAGCTAAAAACACCGATTTAAAAAGGCCCAGCACCTTGCAGCAAGTTTTCTAGTAAAAGGCCAATTTATTCTTCATCATCTTCTTCATAGTAACGATTCCTTTTGATCTGTTCTTCCACAGATAGATCTTCCATATCTTCACCCTCCCAGAAACCAACATCTTGGGATTTGCGATTCTGGTTAGGAGATGATTCCTTAGCAGTCAGGACATTGGCTAAGCTGGAATGTTTAGGAGAATTTGGTTCAAGGAATTCTTCATTTGGAATTTCCTGCTCTTCCATAGCAGGTTCGTCCTCATCTGTCTCTGCATTCACCTGGCCATTTTCTACAAAGTTATGCTCTACTGTTTTGATACCAGACAATTCCCGTTCTTCCTCTACATTTTTCTCTTCAGCACTCCGGATGTTCCTATTCTCAACCTTCTTTTCCTTTTGCTTTTTGTCTGCCACGACCTCTCTCTCCAGTTCCTCACTTCTTTTCAATATGTCTCTCTCTGCCTTAGAAGGAGAAGGTGAATTCTCTGTTTTATGGCCTTTAACAGATACTGTTCTAAACGAGGCTGCGACTGTAAAGGGACGACTTCTTTCCTTCAGCGAGGAAGATCTTCTTAACTTTTTGAGATCCAGATCCACATCCTCCAGCACATCTGGCTTGGAAATCTCTTCTTCTGGGGGCCATTTGGGTTTGAATACTTTGATACCCTCATCTAAGGCACTTCCTTGAATACTTTGGTCAGATGGAGGCGGCCAGGCAATCCTGAGCTTTTTTGTTTCTGCTGGTCTCTCTTCTCTTTCAGGCAAAGCTGAAGCTTTTGCTTCCATACTTGCTGCCAGAACTCCTACTTTTGCAATTGGGGCATCCTCTACTCCTGGGCTTTGTGGACTTTCTGTTGCATTTACACCATGGGCAGTTTTCTCCAGAGATTCTTCACATTCAGTTTTGCCTGCCCATAATTCCTTATGCTGTTTGTGTCCAAAGCCTTCATCATAATTGCCTTTAGATTTGAAGAGCTGATTGAAGTGAGGCTTGCAGTAAATATTCCCACGCAGGGATGCGTATGTCCCAAGACTGTTAAGGAAAATACGAAGTCAAATGTTAGCATTCTGTGTCTCAGCCACCAAGACGGGTGTGTATTTTAGTTATGTTACTGGAAGGATTCAATTTCAGTCTTCCAACATGTTTGGAAAAGAGAAGCTCACAGCTTTCATGACTTTGTACGGCCCTCTTTTCAAACGTCAGGAGTTCTTTACAAAGTTGGACATTATATTTTTCCCCACACAAAATTACATTAAGAGTTGAAAAACAGACTGCATCAAGTGCAAAAGCTACTGGCAGAACCAGGACTGTATTACCACTCCTATGCTCCTCTCCAATTTGCTGGATTATGGTTGCCTTCAGCTCAGCTAAGCCTGAACAGCATCCTACTCAGCTGCTGAAGAGGAAAGCGACACTTCCTAGACGGCAGCCAAATGGAGCAGTGTGTTTACCTGAGTTTACTGTTGCAATAGGAACAGCGGAAACAGCTGATGTGAAACACTTGCTGGTTGGCAAAGAGCCTTTCCATCGGGTACACAGTCTTCTGACACCCAACACAGGTTTCCTTCATTGGCAACTGAAATTTCTACGGGAAGAAGAGAAAGCTTGTTAACTGGAAAATGAATCAACTGCTAGGGGACTTGGCTTAGGTTCATGCACGGCTTCCAGAGTTCTCAGAAAAATTGCAGCGATTCACTTTCTGCAACTCAATGCTAATTATGGTAGAGTGGGTTCTGGTGGGCAATGACTGAGGAAGAGGCTATGGCAGGCCCACAGGATTGCTGTGGCTTGACAGTGAGCCAAGATTTTGCCCCAGTGAATTCCACAGCTGAAGCATCACAAGTTGAGCAATGGTTGAGAAAGAACAATGAAAATACTAGAACTCAGTTACAACTTTGACTGAGCCAGTTCCCAAAAAGCTGTCTAAACTATTTCTGCAACCTCAATTTTTCTTGATAGGAAAATGATGACGAAACATTCAGGTAGATTACAGTCAGTATGAGACTTACCAAAATTAAAAAAAAAAAGTGCAGAAAAAGAGCTGAAATAACCTCAAAATAAAAGGTAGAGGGTGGGAGGGGAAAGGAGTGGAACAGGCTGCTCAACAGTTTGAAATGATCCTCTTTTGCTGAATGCTCTCCTCTCTTTAAGAGGAGGAAATAGTCTCAGCACAGATGCAGGCAGCAGGAAACACTTCTGACTTCATTTGTAAGCAATTCCAGTTCTATCGCAAAGAAACTATACTCAGGTTTCAGGACACGCAGCCCTCAAACTTGCTCAAGACTTAAAGTGAGCAGAGCTTTGAGGTTAAACAGCTAAAATTGTTTATGTGCTCACTAAGAGAATTTCCTGAGAGCTTAGTGCAAGGTAAACTTAAACGCTAAGGAGTCAAGTGTCACTGCTGTGCTGTATGGCAACGATTTCGGATTGTGTTTTCTGACAGCATCAAGGAAGCAAGTACATTGTCCATGAAAAAAGGTCCCTTGATGCCACTCACTTCTTGGAATCTATTAAGGCTGGCCAATAGGGAAGACACCTTAAAGGAACAATTAAATAACTTACAGTTGAAAAATTGGCAGTCTCAGGCTGCACATTGATTACAACTACTTTAGCAGCAGGGTAAAAGGGTGCCTAGGCTCCGTACCATGGGTCTGCATAGACACATTGATATTGTAGCTTTTCTTTGACAAAGAATTACCTGCTACAAACTTACTAAAAAGCTTTAAGGAAAAATATGATGGCTAAAGAAAAAACAGGAAGGTCACGGGAAGACATAATTACAGCAATTTATTTATAACAGACTAGAAACAATGGTTAGGCAATGAAAGTTACAGTATGTGAGGGACAGATTGCTGAAGACAGAGCCAGCTGAAGTCAGTTTGTCACAACCATAAAGTTTGCTGCCAATTTAATTCCAGTCTAATAGGTATTTCAATTTTTTTTTTTTAAGGCATTGCTTGAAGTTATAGTAGATTAAAGTTGTAATTATGATGACAGCTTGACCAACAAAAGTTCAGAGTTCCTTTTGAAACAAAATCCACAATTTCTAGGTGCTGCCAAAACCGCGTATGAATTCTGAATTTTAAGTCACTAAATGAAATATCAAAAAATGAGAATTTACCAATGCAAACAAAAATTTAATCATCCATGTTTGCCACAGGGAGCAAGGCAGCAACAATTTGCTTGCCCATCAAAAAGTAACTCTCCCTGAAAGCTTAGTTTTGCAAGATGACATGACGGTGCTGGCATGTACTTCTGCAATGCACATCCCCATCGAAGAAGAGGAACTTACTTGTATAACAATGAGCCCTATGTCTGATGGAGAGGCGTTTTAGGGTGTGAAGAGAAAGAAATTCCTTTCCAGGCATACTACAAATAGGAGCTACAGGAGGAAGGTGAGGCCCAATAAATATAAAAAAAACTTGAGAGAAAGTTGAGAGTTGAGCTCACATTAGGAGGGAAGCAGAAGGCAGGAGTAGAGGTTAGGAACCAAGAACAGGAAACAGAAGCTGGAAGAGACAAATAGGAACCTTACATGAATAACTAGCATCTGGGTTTCTATCTTGGCAGTGCAGCATCTAAAGCAGTAACGAGGTAGAGGACTAAAATGGTTCTAATAACATAAAGAGATAGCACAGAGAACAAAGACACACAGGTTGTGTGTATCTTGTATGCTGTAACAGACTGAGATTACAAAAATGTTATAGGCAGCTCTAATTTCACATACTGGCAGTTATACTCCAGAACACTAGGAAGCCACATCTCACTGGTCTTTATGAGGTCAGTGCTGTTCCTCTCAAAGATGGGGAAAACAACAAAAGCACAGTTGTTTCCTCAGGAGTGAGCCAGGAAGTCTGTGGCAGCCCAGGGAATAGGCATCCTAACTCCAGACAGCACACGTGACAAGAAAGTACAGTGTGATCAAAATGTTCAGCACTGCCGTTTGTACGTCTAATAAGATTAGCAAATACATTCCTATCCAAGAAGTTCTCCATCTGCTTTATGCTCTATAGCTCCTGCTAAAGAAAATGTAACATTAAAGACTTGTTACTCAGAATGCCAAACTCAATCTTTGTGGAGTCAGTCACCACAGTGCCCTTACTATAAAGTTGCTACCAATTGCAGTTACCTTGGGAAGAGCTGGAAGAGGAGGGTGGAAAGCCCAGCCCCAGCCTACTAAAGGCTCTGAAGATCAGTATCAGGACCTCAGTGCCAGTCTCTAGGAGCACCAACTTTACAAGAGGCACAGACAAGCCCTGATACGATCCCCTGCTCAAACCCCTTTTCCCACACTGAAGAGAAACAGACCGCCTCTGTCGCAGGGGCACGCTGTTGTAACAGCAGCAGGGCAACTCCCAGCAAGCAACTCAAACTCAGTCTTTGAAGAAAAACTGACAGTTTTGAGATGCTTTTCCATTCTGAATTAAAGTTCCCTCAGGAATGCAGCCTGATGAAGACAGATCAGATATTGATACAGTTAATGCCAGACCCTTTGAGACCACATCGGTTGCATTAAGGGTTTTCAATATTAGAGAAGTTAGTTGGTTTTAACTGTCACCAATGTTTGAGACTAAATAGCTGCTTTACCTTCACTGCTTTTGGCAGAGATGCATCTGTCTGGCCAACTGGTTTAGAACCAAAGTTTTGCTGCTTTGTGCTGACAGGTTTCTGAACTTCTGTCTCGCTCTCCAAGTTTTGTCCAACTAAGGGAGCAGAGGAGGAAGAAAAGGCAATTACAATGACTTTAAAACCACGGAAAGCTTATGCTCATAAGACCCAACAGCAATCCTACCAGCTAAGGGCTAACACATTTTTTCTTGAACACTTGCTATTAAAACTTTAGATCTAGATATTTAAACACGACCATTCTACTTTTCTGATTTACCAGGAAAGTTAAGTTGATACGTAAAGTATACTAATACACAGGGATCCAACATCTAACTTCCAAGAACTGTTCTTCATTTCTGCAAAGTGCTTATGTGTAGGTTTGCATTTAGGTGTAAAGCTAAGGCAACATGAGAACGTGCTTACGTACTTTACTGAATAGGAATTTGTCTGTCTCTGGCCAACACCAAAGACACTTGGTAATTATCCTGCATTAATAAGTACTTCAGCCTATTGACTGATGTAGTAGTTGCCAGAGCTATTAGTTTAAGTCCAAATGGTGAGGAAGCTACACTTAAATATTTATCTTCAATCACAGCAAACAAGAATTACAGATGTCTTAGAATTACAATTGCAAATGAACT